>NW_022436946.1:28203930-28284966 GCF_009761245.1 Sapajus apella | reverse complement strand
AATATATTATTACATAATATATAAATATATATTTTATATTTTTATATATAATGATATATATTAATAAATATAAATATTAAAATATATTTATTATATTTATTAAATATATTATATATTAATATATAAATTAAATATATTTAATATATAATATATTTATAATATATACTATTAATATATAATATATATAATTATATCATATATAATATTTTTGCCATATATTATATTAAATATATATATTTAATAAAGATGTTTATTTTTAAAAATATAAATATTTAATAAATATATGTTTATTACTAAATATATATTTAATAAATATATTATATATTTATATTTTGTTATATTTTATATTTAATAAATATATATTTGTCATATTATATATAATATATAATAGCACCTGGAAACATATATAATAGCACTTATATATTATAGGAAATATATCCTATAATATGCCAGAGACCTTTCCAGGTGCTAGAGGTACCATGTTGAACAAAGCAAAATTTTTGCTCTCAAAAGTTTGTGTGTCAATTAATTATTAGATAAATACCTAAATAAAATACTTATAGACAGAGCCAAGCTTTTAAAAATTAATCAGCCTGGATTGTAAAACTATAGTATTTAGATTAAAATTATCTAATAAATTTATGAATTCACATATCAATTAGGGGTCTGCAAATTGTAGCCCATGGTTCAGCCAATGGGTCAAATCTGAACTGCCACCTGTTTTTTTTCAAGTTTTATTGGAACGTAGACACATACCTATTTATTTACATACTGTCTATAGCTGTTTTTAAGCTGTAACAGAGGAGTTGAAAAGTTGTAATAGATACCTCTGGCCCACAAAATCTTAAATCTTTACTATCGCGATCTTTTCAAGACATGTTTGCTGACTCCTGGATTAATTCAAATATAATTTGAGATAATGAAGTTTGAAAGTTTCTAAAAATTGCACAAACAAGACTTCTTCCAAAACTGTTTAAGACAGTGTAGGAAATAAAGTCATATTTTTGTGTCAGATGATGTTTTTGTCAAAAGTTTAAAAGGCATATACATGTATATGCTATGTGCATTCAAAGCTTTGAGTTCCCTAAATATTATTTAAAAATACAGTAGAATAGTAATTGTGCCAGTAATGAAATTGCCATTACATAATTTTGAGAGTAAGAGAAATCTGACATAGTTGACTCCACTTTGCTTCCGATCTGCAAGCTGCCCTTGGTCATTACTGGGCATAGGCCAAGCTAACTTTGGGAGGAATTAGTTTATAGTTTAACTTGAAAGGAGGGATGATAATAGTCCCTCCTTAAAATCAACCTCCTCAGCCTGGTGTGGTGGCTCATGCCAGCACTTTGAGAGGCGGAGGCGGGCAGATGGCTTTAACTCAGGAATTTGAGACTAGCCTGGGCAATGTGGTGAAACCCTGTCTCTATCAAAAATGCAAAAAATTAGCTGGGTTTAGCGGCATGCCCCTGTGGTTCCAGCTACTTTGAAAGCTGAGGTGGGAGATGCTTGAGCTCAGGAAGGTGGAGGTTGCACTGAGCCGAGATGGCACCACTGCACCCCAACCTGGGTGACAGAGTGAGACCCCATCTCATTAAAACAACCAAAAAAACCCCAAACAAACAACAGTAAAAGAACCAAAACTAACTCCTTCTTTGCTCAGGGACTGAAAGTCACCTTTGTAAAGCTAATGAAAGGCCACAAGAATAGGTTTGTGGGAGTGGTGTGAACTCTGATAAAATGTAGGCATAGCTTCTATAGTCCCTTACTGTTTGGGAGTCATATGGCCAGAGGTCACAAGACTTGTGACTTTCCCAATTATGCTTATCAGTAACATCACTATTGTAGAACCTAAGATAATGTTTTTGAGATTTTTTCAAACTGACTCCATCTGTACTTGTGACTTATGGCTCAACTGGTCCTCTGTTTCCAACCAGAGGCAGACTCAGTCCATGAGAATGGAGGACTGCATTCCATCGCCCTATAATTTCATCTCTAACCAATCAGCAACACCCATTTCTCAGCTTCCTGCCCACCAAATTGTCTAGAAAAGCCTCTAATCTCTGAGCTTTTGTAGAGACTGATTTGCATGATAACTCCCATTCTCTTACATGAGCCAGCTTTGTGCCGATTTCTTACTGCAATGCTGTGGTCTCAGTGGATTGATTTTGTTTGTTCAATGAGCAGGAGTAATTTATTAAAAAGTACATAATTTTTCTTGTTCTTAAGTTACATATGATTCTTTTCTTTTACTAGATAGTTATGATAATCTTAGTTTAAGCAATTTTTGATAAGGTGTAAGAACACATTTTTTTGTTTGTTTTTTCCAAGATGGAGTCTCGCTTTGCTGCCCAGGCTGGAGTCCAGAGGTGCGATCTTGGCTCACTGCAAACTCTGTCTCTCGGATTCAAGCGATTCTTGTGCCTCAGCCTCTTGAGTAGCTGGGACTACAGGCACCAGCTACCACACCCACTAATTTTTGTGTTTTTCGTCGTGACGGGGTTTCACTATGTTGGCCAGGTTGGTCTCAAACTCCTGACCTCAGGTGATCTGCCTGCCTCGGCCTCCCAAAACTCTGGGATTATAGGTGAGAGCTACTGTGCCCAGCCAGAAATACATTTTGAGAGCAATAGAAGAGCATACAGAATTTAAGAATCAAAGTTCTAGGTTCCAACTTGTTATTGCTCACCTATACCTCTAGTAGACTCCCACTGGTTTCTCAGAGGCTGATGTTGCTCTACTGCAGTGCACTCACCCTATGTTCTGTGATTGCTTTCAGTTGAATGTAATGCTTGAGTCCTACCATTTAACTTATTTTCTTTTCATCATCTATTCCAGATGTGTTCCTTTCCCCTACATTTCTACACTATATTTTACAAAATGTTTAAGAAAAACACTATCATTTCACTTGTTAAGGATGGTGAGGCAGAATTTATTCAAGGTAGGCCATGATGATAGGTATAGCGACGGCAATAGGGTCTTACAGTGAGGGGGAGAGAGTGGACTCCAGTTTGATTCCAACAAGATAAAGGGAGGATTTGGTTTTCTTTTTACATGCTCCCCATGAAAAGTATACAAGTGGAGATTTATAGCCAAGGAGCATGCTGGAGATGAGTGGATGGGAAATTACTAGGAGGAGACCTCAAGGATTTGGGGATTTCTGGCTGTACTGACTTAATAGTTTTATTGCTGAAGGCAAGGTGGTGAGATCAGATATCAACGGTAGTCAGAGACCAATATCAGGGGTGGGGAATTTTTGGTAAACTGACCGGCAGGATTTTTGATCTAACAGTACTACAAGGATGGAGAGGGACCCTGAAGATTGGCTTTAGTCAGAAAGGACTGGAAAGCCTCTCTAAAGTTTTGGTCAAAGGAGAGAGTCTTTGTCAATATCATTATTATATTAATATTTGAGGAAAGGGAAGAAGGGCCACTAGTGTTTCTATATTTTTCTGTCCTTTCAGTCTGTTTTTATTCACATATGAAATTTTCTTTTGAAAATTTCTTGAACTTTTGACATTTCTTTCACTCTGGTTCTATTGTCATTCTTCTGTGTTCCTCTTTCTTCATTTCATCATAATTTACCCGTTCATGATCATAGTATTTCCTTTTAATTCCCATATAGTATTTACAGCACCCATCATTTTGGTGATACCGCACAAATGCTCTGAGTATGTGATTAGGGAATAGAGGGTGGAGGAAGCTCTTCTAAGATTTCAAAGCCGCATTTTGTAAACTGCCTGACTCTGCAACCCTTCAATCCACACAGTTGAGGACATTTCATTCCTATTTGTAAATTCAACTCAACCTCTCAGACCAATCACCCTTAAGTTGTCTGAATTTAAAGAACTTGGCAATAATGTCATATTAAGTGAGCTTAGATCCTTGTTCTCTGACTTTGTTTTACAGATGAAATATATAATTATTCTTGTTATCGCATTATTTTGAAGAACTGGTTCCTCTTATTCTCCAATAACTGTTGATGAACTCTGTATATATGCTGTTGTGTCTCAGTTCCCCTAAAATTGAGAGTGAGTTTAGCTTGGATATTCATGTCTTGTCCCTTTAACCCATTTGGCATCTGAGACCATACATCTTGTGGTAAGACCTCCATGACCTGACCCTGCCTCAGGGAGAAGCAACTTGATTAAATTGAGATAAGTCATTAAAAGTAACAGAAATGTATTTGCCTTTTGGAGTAATCAATTACTCATGAGAATGGTTTTAGAATTAGTCTAATGTAAGTAAACCAGACATTAACTCTTCACATCTAGGTCTTAGGTTGGAGAAAATAATGAACCTCTCTTCTTCACATGTGTTTCTGACTTCTGAGTACTGTTCTAGAAAATTAAAACAAGAAAACTCCAAGATAACTACTACTTGTTAAATTTATAGTCAACCACTTCACTTGGACCACGAACAGTGCTGGACAATACTTACTTTTTTCCCAAGCAAATTTACCCTCTGCTCTTCATTGTGGTGATTTCAAGACTAATTAGTTTCCCTCAAATATCTGACTTTAGCCACATTTCCTCTGCCTCTCATATCCTTTTCTTCAATGGATCCTTACAGAGAAAAGAGAAGCCCTCAGGTAGAAACTTTCTCAATATCCCAGCACCAAATTTGCTCACTGCTATGCAATACTACCTTTCTTTCTGCCTTTCCTCTCGTTTTAATGGAAAAGATCTTCCTCCTCCTCTCTGAGGTTACTTCCCCTATCTCTCTGCACTGGACCTGAGAATTATCCTCCCTTTTTCTCAGTTTCCAATCTTTCCCATTTTACTTAGTCTTTCTTACTCATTGAATTCAAGTACATAATATTAAAACAAAAAAACAAGATATCAGACAAATGATTCTCTCTGGGTGTCATGTCTCTTTCTAGCTACTGACCTCTCTTTTGCTTATAAAGTCCAAATGCTTGAACAAGTTACCGATTATTTTTGTCTTTGCTTCTTAGCCTTTCTTAAAGTCCCACCATCTTGGCCGAGCGCGGTGGCTCACACCTGTAATCTCAGCACTTTGGGAGATTGAGGCGAGTGGATCATCTGAGGTCAGGAGTTTGAGAACAGCCTGGCCAAGATGGTAAAACTCCATTTCTACTAAAAATACAAAAATTAGCTGGGTGTGGTGTCAGGTGCCCATAACCCCAGCTACTTGGGAGGCTAAGGCAGGAGAATTGCTTGAACCCGGGAGATGGAGGTTGCAGTGAGCCAAGATGGTGCCACTGCACTCCAGCCTGGGCGACAAGAGTGAGAATCTTTAAATAAATAAATAATAAATAAAATAAAGTCCCACCCTCTGCTTCTTTCTCAACTACTGCCTTAAAACTGCTTTCATGAAGATCACAAATGACATTCATGCTCTTCTTAGATAAGCCCCTGAGTTACGTACATAATCCCTGGAAAGATTTTTTCACCTTTGATCATTCCTTCCTTCTAAAAAACATCCTGTGCCGTGCTCTCCCCAGCCACAAGTGGGCCGCGCTCTCCCCTTCCCTGCTTGGTGCTTTCTGCGTCCTTTCACGCTGCTCCTGCGCGGCCCCGCCTCGCCCCACGCGCGGGCTCCCGCTTCGGTTTCCTCAGACCTGCTGGCAGCACCCTGATCTTTTCCTGGTCCGGCCCGCTGCTCGCGGCGCCAAAACCATGCTCTTCTATTCTTTTTTCAAGTCCCTTGTGGGCAAGGATGTGGTCGTGGAACTCAACAATGACTTAAGCATCTGTGGAACCCTCCATTCTGTGGATCAGTATCTCAACATCAAACTAACTGACATCAGTGTCACAGACCCTGAAAAATATCCTCACATGTTATCAGTGAAGAACTGCTTCATTCGGGGTTCAGTGGTCCGATACGTGCAGTTGCCAGCAGGCGAGGTCGACACACAGTTGCTGCAGGATGCAGCGAGGAAGGAAGCCCTGCGGCAGAAACAGTGATAGCGCCTCCTCCTCTTCCCCTCCCTCCGTCATTGGTGACCCAGAACCCCAAGTCCCAGCCAAGCACCCCTAAGTCCCAATACATAAGGGTTTTGTTTGTTTGTTTGTTTCTACTAATGATGGTTTTGTGGGTTTTTTAAAGGGATGAGTGGATGAGAGGAATAATAGGGAACAGCTATCCTCTGTTGAGAAGGGGAGGATAAGTAGGCTGGGAAACTTCAAAGCCTTCCCAGTCCCCAGCACCTGCCTTTCTTACTACTTCCCTGGAGATGGTAGGAGAGTTTCCTAAGTATTTCCAGGGCAGCATGTGATTCATTTGGGGATGGAAGGAATCTGTCCCGCATCGGGAATAAAATTTATGATGCAAAAAAACAAAAAACAAACAAAAAAAACCATCCTGTGTCATTGATTCCTAAGCAAATGCTCTCTTGTGATCTTCCTCTTAATTCTCAGGCTGCTTCAGTATTTTTTGTTGACTTCTCCTTTTCTATCCATCCACTGAAAGGCTATTTTCCATCAGGGTTGTGGTTTTGACCTTCTTCAATTCCATATTCTACCCCATTGTCCCCAAGTAATCTTTTTTTTTCACACTAATTGTGTAATTTTCTAAGGCAATCTATTAGTTTTATTTACATGAGATTATTGCATGATAGTAAAATTTGCGTACAACAATAAGAGTGAAGCTGTTTGGGCTAGGTGGTTCACACCTGCAACCACAGCACTTTGGGGGGCTGAGGAAGGTAGATTGCTGAGCCCAGGAGCTTGAGACCAGTCTGGGCAACATGGTAAAACCCTGTCTCTACAAAAAAAAAAAAAAAAAAAAAAAAAAAAAAAATTAGCAGGGCATGCTGGTGTGTACCTGTGGTCCCAGCTATTTGGGAGCCTGAGGTGGGAGAATTGCTTGAGTCTGGGAGGTCAAGGCTGCAGTGAGCTGTGATCATGCCACTGTGTTCCAGCCTGGGCAACAGAGCAAGACCCTATCACCAAAAAACAAAAAAACAAAGAACAAAACCAGTGACGCTTATAGTTTGAATTACTTGGATAACTTGGAACACTTTTTATAAGAAACTATGTAAACTAAGTAATATTTATTTCCTCTCGCCGCTTCTGTATTATCTATTGTGGAGGTGTATGTGGGTGTGGGTGGAGTGCACCATTCCTGGAGGTACTGCAGTACCAGGTGTATGGAATCTCCTTGCTCAAAAATACATTTAATATATTGTGCTTGAATAGAGGACATATCAGATTTTAAGCTGATAAGAACAGATACCACACTTGGTCTTAGCCAAAGGCCATGAAGAGATTATTTATATTGTAAAACCTCTCAAATAAAACTTTCTAGTTCAAATCTCTCCCCTGATCTCCAGTTGTATAAACCTAAAAGAAAGATTTATACATCCAGTTTACTGGCTCACAAGGAATTGCAACTTCAACTTGTCCAAACCTGTATTTATTAAATTCTCTTCTGAATCCCCACAAAATTATCTGCTCCTTAACCTATGTTTTTTCTATTTAATATCTGACTTGCTTAAGTCAGCAAAATAGAATGCCTTTCTTTACTACTTCTATTTATCTCCAGCCTCCATTATGTTAATTTGAGGGTGTGTATGTGTGTGCGTGTTTGTGGGGCTGGGAGTCTAACCTGATGGCTCAGGTTGTGTCCCTTCACTCAGTTTGGTAGCTGAAACCAAATGTTTTCGAACAAGTTTTCTGTAACCTGATACTTCCTTCAGAGAGGAGCAACCTGATTAAATTGAGATGAGTCTTTCAAAACGACAAAACTTTTCTTACCCTTTTAGAATGACTCAGTTATTCAAGAGAGTGAGTTTAGAATTGATTGTGTTGAAATAAGCCAGATATTACCTCTTTGCATTTAATTTAGAGTTTGAAGAAAGTAATAGGCCTGCATGCTTCACATTTCTTCCTGAGCCTTTGAGCACTGCTACAGAAATTTAAAACAATTCTTAAATCTCTTAAGCCCATGGAAGAGGCAGTGCCACTGCCTTAGTTCCTGCCACTTCCTCAATCCTCTGATGCTTTTGATTTCTCTCTACCTTTTCACTTTTCACTTTAATTTGTAAGTTCCAGCTTAGGTGTCTGTTTTATTCTGCTAGTTTGTGATCTTCTTTGGTTAGGAGCTGTAATTATCCATCTTTGTATTTCCAGTTAGTAACTTGTTTCAGTGCCCAGAGCTCCTAAGGGAGTAAATAACTGAACAATTGTATGACTCCTCCATTATTCAGCCACCCTGAGCTCCACCTCCTCCCTGCCTTTTGGAAGACTGCCTGTGCATCTCATCTCTAGGTCCCAAGTATGTTTAGTCTAAATTATCTGGATGCTTGCTGGAAGTAGGATTGCCTATTCTACTATCTACACAATTTTTACTATCTCTCAGCTCAGTTTTGCTAACATGTTCATTTTGGACTTTCAGACTCTCATACTGGGTGCCCATGACCTGTGGTACTGTGTATGTGATAACACAGGACACGTGTCTTCTTGTAATATCAGCTTGGGCCACTTTTTAGTTCTTCGAGACATAATATTTATATTAAAACAGAAACATATGCAGCTAAAGCAATATTTGGGGTAATTTAAAAAATAAAGTACAAGATTTCAAGGCATGAAATTTCAAAAATATTTTACGGTGGGACAGGATGGTCTCTACTAAATCCGTATATCCTTGGGGATATACCTTTCCCTCTCCTGTTTTGGGATACTGAACTTCAGATGTTAAGTCTGAAAGCACTGTAGGTAGGTGGGGTGTGTGTGTGTGTGTGTGTGTGTGTGTGTGTATTTGTGTGTGTTATTTTCCATGAAGATTCTACAGAAAGGATTTTTTGAGTTTTTGGCCTAAAAAACAACGTTAAGGAAATCATGAAACCTCTTCAGAGTTTAGCACACCACAGATAGCACTAAATGGCTTTCTGGTCTCAAGATATAACTATTTTAGTAAAGGAAGATGAAATATCTTGAGTCATCCTTCTCAGCAGCCATTATGAAGCCAAATGCTTCACTGCCCTACTTATTAGTTGCTTGTAATGAGAATATGGGAGTAATCTGTCCCACATGAAGCTAGAAATCTCTCTTGGTACGTCCAGATTTAAAACAATAGGATTTGAATGTTATCATATTAATATATAAGTAAAATCAACAAAGCATCACAAAATTAGTATTAGTAATTTCATTTAAGGAATGTCCCTGAGGATTTAAAAATGCTTTTAGAGAAATTACAAGGCGTCCTTCTGTTTTTCTGTCATGCGTAACCACAACAGAGATTGCATGTGTTCCATAACTTTTACCAAATGAAACAGATGGAGACCTGAATTTTGAGGGTTTTGTTTTTTAATGAGTCCCTACTACGCAAATGATTTAGATTTACACATATTAAAAATAATTATTTTTTTTTCATATAAAATTAACTAAGCATGAATTTAGCTGCCTTTTCAATTTTGGCACAGAAGTATTTTAGGTTTATCCAGTTTATTTTTTTTAAGGAAGATCTGTGAGGATTCAGAAGAATCCAGAGAATACTGACTAGCTGAATACTGAAACATTTCTGCTTTGACTTGGTCCTTGGTTTTCGGTATCCTTTAAAAAAGGAGGCCATGCACTATCTCCAGTCTTTCTTTCTTAAATAAGCTGTGATACTATTGTAACAAAGGTCTAAATGGAGGCTTTCCAAATGCAGGTCAGGTTAACAAGTGATATCTCTTGTGTTTAGATTTGTTCAGTAAAGTTTACATTGGATGTGTGTGTGTGTGTATGAGTGTGTGTGTATGTAAAATATATATTTGTTTGTTTTCATTATTATTATTATGTTTTAATTAGAGACAAGATCTCACTCTGTTGTCCAGGCTTGAACTTCTGAGTCCAAGTGATCCTCCCACCTCAGCCTCCTGAAGTATTAAGATTACAGGTGTGAGCCACCATTCCTGGCCTATTTATTTATTTAGAGACAGGATCTTGCTCTATGGCCCAGATTCCACCTCACTGCAGCCTCCACCTCCTGGGCTCAAGTGATCCTCCCATCTCAGCTTCCCAAGTAGCTAGGACTACAGACATACACCATCACACCCAGGCAATTTTAAAATTATTATTATTATTATTTGTAGATTGGGGGGGTCTCATTATATTGCCCAGGCTGGTCTTAAACTCCTGGGCTCAAGAAATCCTACTGCCATGGCTCCCAAAGTGCTGGGATTACAGACGTGAGCCACCATGCTTGGCCATCATATATTTATATAAATTTATCCCATGAAAATGTATCAATGTAAGACAGTTCAGGCCAAGCTTTGCAGTTTTTGATAGTTTTTCTTTCTAAGTATGTTATTTATAGCGTGGAAAAGGTAGGAGATAAAATATGAAAGAAATATGGTTCTTAGATCCTAGATATCTTCACTGAAACAGAGCAAAAGTGTTAGGAAAAATGTTTTGCTCATTGTTGGCTAACACAAGTTAGTGATTTACTTGAAACAAGTCTTGTGTTATTTTGTTGTGTCTAGACAGCCAGATTCTTTACTGTAATTCAAAGAATGTACAGCCAGTGTTGATGACATAGTAAACGGGGGGAAAATGTAATAAATTTCCAAATTATCCTTTTTAAACTCACTGAAAAAGAGGCTAAGAATAATTTTTATTAAATGTGCATGCACTTCTTTGGAAATATGTCAAGACTATTTAAAAACACACACAAGGCCAGGTGTGGTGGCTCATGCCTGTAATCCCAGCACTTTGGAAGGCCAAGGTGAGAGGATCACTTGAGGCCAGGGGTTTGAGACCAGCCTGGGTAACATAGCAAGACCTAGCCTCTACAAAAAGTTTAAAAAATTAGCCAGGCATGGTGGTGTACACATGTAGTCCCAGTTACTTGGGAGGCTGAGGGGAAAGGATTGTTTGAACCCTAGGAGCTGAGGTTACAGTGAGCTATGATAGCACCACTGTACTCCAGCCTGGGTGACAGAACAAGACCCTCTCTCAAATGTAAATGAATAAATAACGCACCAAAAAAAAAAAAAAATGATTATGTGCCGCAATCTGAAAACATTGGTAGAGTTTATTTTTACATAATTTAAAAACAAATGTGCACACAGAAAATACTTTTATGATTAAATAATGACATTAAAACAGTAATACATCAACATTGGCAATAGGTTCAGATGGTTCCTTTGAGTTTTGTGGATTAAACCAAAGATTCTTGGTAAGAAACATCAGTAAATTATAAAGAGCAAGATGAAAATAGAAAACCATTAGCTCAGCAGAAGCTGTGTATTTGGAAGAGAAGAGAGCAAATTTGAAGTTGCATGCATACTACAGATGACATTAAAAATCTAGTTTATTTAAGAAGAAAACTGAGTATTGAAAAAAAAATGTTATTTGAAGCATTTTAATGGTATACCTGTGGACATTTTTCTGCTGTGATACAGTAGATGTATTATCTGTCATTTACGTCAAAAACAATAATGAAATAAGAATGACCTGTGATGATAATGACTTGCTCTGAAAAAGCAGCCTGTTAAATTAGCCTTTATGTTGACAAATCTTTCTTAGAAGTCAGTCTCTTTGCAGGCTTATCTAGACCAGGTTTCTTGTAACTCCCTCCCCACCCTTTCCTGTAGGTCATTGCTCTTAGAGGGAGTCCCTAATGGAAGTTCATCCCTCCTTAACCTTATACTTTAGCTGTGGAAAGAAAAGATAAGGACATTTTTTTCCCCCTTTTGTATGTTCGTAAGCTTCCCTGAGACCACAGTGAAGAACTGGGCTGAGGTCAGTGATGAAGAAGGCAAAAACAGCTATTAAAACAATGGTAGCCTTAGTAAGCAGCAATCTTTCCCAAATCTCAGAGTATCTCCCATAAGTTACTACATTTCATTGATCCTCATAGTAAGCCTTTACGTAGTGTTGAATATTATTTACATAAAATGATTCATTAAATTTTTCTCTTCGTTTACTTGTTGAGTCCCAAAGGTCAAGAATTTCTGCTCCTACTGAAAATGTCTGCCCTCTTCCCCAAAGGGAACGCTTGGGGCCTGATAGAGGTAGAGAGCAGTCTAAAGACTTTTGCAAGATTAATGATTATAATTTTATAGCTCTTGTTTGTTTGTTTTGAGACTGAGTCTCACTCTGTCACCCAGGCTGGAGTGCAGTGGCACCCTCCCGGCTTACTGCAACCTCCACCTCCTGGTTCCAAATGATTCTCATGCCTCAGCCTCCCGAGTAGCTGGTATGACAGGCAAGCACCACCACACCCAACTAATTTTTATGTTTTTAGTAGAGATGGGGTTTCACATGTTGGCCAGGGTGGTCTCAAACTCCTGACCTCAAGTGACCCGCCCACCTTGGCCTCTCAAAGTGTTGGGATTACAGGCGTGAGCCACCGTGCCCAGCCCAATTTTATACTTCTTGAAAAAAGGAACTGACATAGACTTTTTATGGCTCTAACGAACAGGTAGACAGCTCAACATATTTACTTATTTTTAAAATACTAGTAAAATATCACTATACCAAACAGAAATTATAAGTCTGTCAAACCTATACAAAGTAGAGGATAATATAAGGAATCTCATGTATTCGTCACCTAGCTTTAACCATTTTCCTCAATTTTCTCAGTAAATATTTCAATATGCATGTCCAGAATATAAAGACTCATTAAAAAATAACCACAGTCACACTGAAAATTTTGAAAATAATCCAAAGGAAAATATTTAAAGTGTCTTCTCTTTAGATATTTCATTTGATATGGAGAAAGTGTGCCATGATTTGGAGAAAAACAAGAACCTGAAATAATCCAGTCCTCTCAGTTCTTTCTAGAGGCTAAGTCCAATTGCACAGAAAAATAAACCAGTCACTCCAGTAAAACAGTTGGTTTCTTTTCAACTTCTCAGTCTTTTTTAGGGTTATGGATATATGAATGCAATTGTTGCAGAGTTAAATGATAGAATTTGTATATTTTGGCTTTCCTGAGATCAGCATACTGACCATTGACACTTATTTGGAAGCATTAATGGAGCATACAACATTGGGAAATAAAGCTCAGGAGATTGTGGTGAATGGTAAAAGAAGTCACTTTTGCCAGCAAATTCTAACAAAGTCTTTATTTTATTTTATTGAGACAGGGTCTCACTCTGTTACCCAGGCTGGGACTACTGGTGGGCACCACGATGCTCAGCTAAGTTTTTTTTTTTTTTTTTTTTTTGTATTGTACAGACATGGTCTCACTGTGCTGCCCAGGCTAGTCTCAAACTCGTGGACTCAAGTGATTCTTTGACATTGGTTTCCCAAAGTGCTAGGATTATTGATATGAACCACTTTCCTTGAACGAGGCATGCACTACCACGTGAGTGTTGAAAGAAAAATTTTAAAGTAGTAAAATGCTGGCCGAGATGTTATATAATACCACTGGGAATAAAAATTTTCTGACATGGTTAATCTTTTTTTATTTATTTATTTTTTGAGACAGGGTCTCTCTCTGTTGCCCAGGCTGGAGTCCAGTGGTGTAATCATGGCTCACTGCAGTCTCAACCTTCCAGACCCAAGTGATCCTCCCACCTCAGTCTCCCAAGTAGCTGGGACCACAGGCATGCACCACCACACCAGCTATTTAATTTTTATTTTTGTAGAGACCTGGTCTCTCTATGTTGCCCCGTCTTATCTCAAATTCCTGGGCTCAAGCGATCCTCCTGCCTTGGCCTCCCAAAGTGCTAATATTACTGGTGCCGAGTCACTGTACCTGGCCTTAATTTCGTTTCTTTGCTTGCTCTGTCAAGCAAACATGTATTTTTCTCCATATCTTCCTTTGTGTGAGAATGTAAAAGTAGTTTGGTTTAGAACTGTTTTTTGTTTGTTTGTTGTTTTAAGAGATAAGGTCTTGTTATGTTTCCCACATTGAACTCAAACTCCTGGGCTCAAACAATCTTCCCATTTCAGCCTCCTGGGTAGCTGGGAGTAGCTGGTGCTTACCACTGCACTTAACCTAATGGTTAATTTAGTATGTCAACTGGGCTGGGTTATGATACCTAGATGTTTGACCAAACATCAGTCTAGATGTTGCTGTGAGGTATTAAGTGGATTATCCCCTGTAATGTGGATGGGCCTCATTCAATCAATTGAAACACTTCAGAAAAAAAAGACTAAGGTTCCCTGAGAAAGAAAGGATTCTGCCTTCAGACTGCCTTCAGATTTGAGACTATAACATCAACTCTCCTCTGGGTTTCCAGCCTACTGGCCTGCCCTGGAGATTTCAGATTTGCTATACTTCACAATTGCATGAGCCAATTCCTTAAAACAAATCCATCTTGCTCTCTCTCTTTTTGTCTCTGTGTCATATATATTAACACACATCCTATTGGTCTTATTTCTCTGGAGAACCCTGACTAATACATAATGAACTCTTTCATGAAATAGAAAAACAATTGCATTTAAATGATGTTATATATTTTGACAGGCTCTCAGCAAATCTGGAATGAAAAGTTGTTAGTGTTGTAAAGAAACTTAGAGGTAATTTTGTCAAAATTTCTAACTAATATTGTTAAAAATCGTAGTAATAAGAGTCAAATGATTCACATGTATTATATATAATCTTTATAACAACCCAGGATAATATTATACAATTTTATATATGCGAAGATGAGATTTAGAGAAGTAACTTTTCCAAGATGTTTGTTGCTGAGTTTGTGCTGCAATTCAATACTATTTGAATCAAGTTCATTTTTTATTAAATTAGATGGCTTCCCTTTAATGCAGCTTTTAAATGCTCAGATATTTTTGGTATTACAGAGGCCACTATATGGCAACTGTCTGTAGAGATATCTATATATTTAACATCTTTCTTAGAAAGGTCTTCCATTTTTTTGAGATGGACTTTATCATGTGTTTTTGCCCTCTGTAGCTACATTTCGGTATGTTAGCTCTTCACAGCTATTTTACACAAAACAGTTCTTAATTTGTTTTAAAATAGGAAACAATTTTCAGATTCCTTCCCTCTAGATTGCTTTTACTTAGCTCTGGCTAGCTGTTTGGTGGTATGTTCCAGCAACTATTTTAAAAGTGTGACTCTAGGCTGGGCATGGCGGCTCACACCTATAATCCTAGCACTTTAGGAGGTTAAGGCCAGAGGAGCCCAGAAGTTCAAGACCAGCCTGAGCAACATAGGGAGACCCTGTCTCTACAACAAATTAAAAAATTAGCGGGGCATGGTGGTGCATACCTGTGGTCCTAGCTACCTGAGAGGCTGATGCGGGAGAATTGTTTAAGCCCAGGAAGAGGCAGAGGTTGCAGGAGCTGTGACTGTACCAGTGTGCTCCAGCCTGGGTGACAGAGTAAGACCTTTATTCAAAAAAAAAAAAAAAAAAGTTTGAATCTAGTATCTTCTGCTCAGAGAACAACAAAATACTTTTCCATCTTGTTTTAGGTATTATGCTATCTTAATGTAGTCTGTGATTTACTGGCTTTCTAATGCAGTCTTCTGTCTCTTCTTTGTAGATTCCTTTTTAAGAACAGGTCACTCATGTTTATATCTGTTTGACAGATATTTGCAGGACTTTGCATTTATCCATATTAAAATTTGTATAATTAGTATCAACCTAATGATTAAGTTTGCCATGATATTTAATATCATGTGTTCTGCCTTTTTCAATGCACAAGTTTGGTAAGCATGCTCTGCTAATTTATAGAAAGTTGAGTTTAGATATGTTAAATTTAAATATTAAAGTAACATGCTGATAGAAAAATGTAATGAGACTGATGGGAGAAAAATTAAGTCTTGGGTTTTATTTGCACTGAAACCCTAGTTGAAATTGTTACTAGTAAATTCATGCTATGACAAAATCCATTTAAAAAGGA
Organism: Sapajus apella; assembly: GCF_009761245.1. Classification (NCBI taxonomy): domain Eukaryota; kingdom Metazoa; phylum Chordata; class Mammalia; order Primates; family Cebidae; genus Sapajus; species Sapajus apella. The sequence continues at coordinate 28,269,202 of NW_022436946.1, read as the reverse complement.
GGACATCAAGGATTGATCTTTGAGAAACAATTATGTTTAAACACGAGAAAGCTCACTTTAAGTAGAGAAGAGAAAGAAAACATTATTTAAGCATTGGAATCAGCCTTTTTCTAAAACATGGTAGGGGTTCAATAAACACTTTGAGAAGTGGAGTCTGTGAAAGAAGAAAAGAAGGAAAGCTTTGAGAAGAACAGAAAAAAATAAAAAATGGGACAGCATTGAGAAAGAGTGCAGTCTACACTGTCAAAAACTGCACGCAGATCAAGGAGAATGAGAAGTGATTTGGCAATCATAAACAAGGTCACCAGTGACATCAGAAGTAGCAGTTTTAGCCAAATGTTTGGGAAAAAAGTCAGAATGGGAAGTGTGAAGGAGTGATGAGGATGTAAAGGTTCAGTGCAGATTACTTTGTCCAGAGCTTAGCGATTTAAGAAAACTATGGGCTAGTAGCAGTGAGAACGAGTAGGTGGAATCAAATGTTTTTGTAGTTTGAATAGAAAGATTCACTAGTAGGAAGACTGATGATGTTAGAGAAAGAGGGAATAATTAAAGATATATAATCTTGGAAAAAGCAGCAGAGATTGGATAAAGAACTGAATAGATGGTGTGAACATCTTTTCCACAGATTGAGTAATCAGGGAAATGCAGGTGGATGGGTTAAGATTCTGTGTCACATTCAGGTCGAAATTAGACTGTTACCAGGGAGAGAGAAACAAAGTGATTAAAATTGGGTCAGGAGAGCTTCAGTAGCTTGATAATGAAGCAGTAATGTTGGGATTGTAGTCATGGTTGCTTCAAAATATGTTGAACTAGCATTGGGGAATATATTAGTGTGGTAGGGCTGCTATTAACAACAGCGCAGCAGCCTGGGAGGCTTCAACAACAGGAGTTTATTTTTTCACAATTCTGGAATCTAGAGGTTCGAGATCAAGGTGTTGGAAACATTGATCTTCTGGGGCCTGTCTTGGCTTGTAGATGGTTTTCCTCTCCTTATCTTTACATGGTCCTTTTGCTCTGGGTGTGTGTCCTAATCTTTCCTTACAAAGGCACCAATCCTGTTGAGTTAAGACTTGCTCAGATTATCTCACTTTGCTTTATTTACCTCTTTAAAGGCCCTATGTTCAAATAGAGTCACATTCTGATGTGGTAGGGGTTAGGAGTTTAACACATTAATTTTCCTGGGGGACACAATTCAGCCATAAAAGGAAGAATGCAGTTAATAACACAAAAGAATTCCTTCTTTTCCCTCCCTCCCTCCCTCTCTCTTTCTTTTTTGACAGTGTCTTGCTCTGTCACCTAGGCTGGAGTGCAGTGGTGGGACTGTGGCTCACTGCAGGGTCAAATTTCCAGGCTCAACATATTCTCCCACTCCAGCCTCCTGAGTAGCTGGGACTACAGCTGTGTGACACCACACCCAGCTATTTTTTTTCTTTTGAGACGGGGCCTCTGTTGTGCAGGCTGGAGTGCAGTGGTGCAATCTTGGCTCACTGCAATCTTCTCCTCCTGGGTTCAAGCAACTCTTGTGCCTCAGCTTCCTCAGTAGCTGAGATTACAGGCATGTGCCATCATGTCTGGCTAATTTTTGCATTTTTAGTAGAGTCAGGGTTTTGCCATATTGTCCAGGCTGCTCTCAAACCCCTGACCTCATGTGATTTACCTGCCTCGGCCTCCTGGAGGGTTAGGATTACAGATGTGAGCCACTGCACTCAACCCAGAATTCCATTTCTTTATTTTCTTATATAGATGAATATGTTGTGGGAGTAGAATGTCTTAAAACTTTAGTGTGTTATGGTTGGCAGAACAATAGCCCTGAAAGATAGCCACATCTTAATCCCCAGAGCCTGTGAATATTTTGCCTCACATGGTGAAAGGAACTTTTAGATGTGAAAGGTAAATATTTTGAAATGATGGGATTATCCTGGATAATCTGAATGAGCTCAATCTATTCACACTGTTTTTTTTTAAAGCAGAGAAGCTTTCTGGGCTGAGTTCAGGGTCAGAAGGAGAGGCCTGTAGGGGAAAGAAATATAGCCCTAGGCACCTTAACTCAGTGAAAACCTGTGTTGCACATCTGAGTTATTGACCTGTAACATATTTGTTTTGCTTTAAATCCCTAAATTTGTGGTGATTCATCACAGCGGCTCTAGGAAATTAATAGGATGTGAGTAGGAATCACCTGGAGGTCTACTGAAAATGCCAGTCCTGATTCAGTAGGTCTGGTGGGTCCTAGGAATTGGTGTTTCTAACAAACTCCAATGTGAACCACTGCTGCTAGATTGTGAACCACGTGTTGGGTAGCAAAGCTTGAGGCTCATGTATTCAAACCTCCTCATATTACAGATTGAGGCTTAAAAGAATTTATCAAACATTATTCAGATGGATATTGGTAGAGATGTCTTGAACTCCCAGTCCACCACTTTTCTTACTGCACACTGGCCCACTATTAAAAAAAAAAAAAAAAAAGAAAAGCAAAAGAAAAGCCCATCTGGCAAGGAGAAGTGCCAGGGCAGTGTTTGCCAGCGTTTGGAATAACTGGCTCCAGAGCCTCTGCGTGTTTATGGTGCCTGCTGAGGAGGTCTGCCTGACACTTCGCGGATACAAATTGTTGTTAATTACCAACACTTTGGTAGACTAACAGCTGTCCGCTATGAGCAACAGCCAATAATAGCCTTCTTTGTGCCTAGGGGTTTCTAATTTCCTAAGTGTCAGCAAATTCAAGAGAAAAATGCCAGGGCAAATGGGCCTTTTACTGTGACAATTTAAGGAGTAATTTTCAGGAGGAGGCTCAAAAACTGTAGATCTGTAGATCATCTGTAAACTCAGAACTGTAAGCATGGAAGGAATGCTCCTAGGGACCTGAAGGATATGTTCTATATTTATCTTATTGCCCAAGGCGCTCTGTAATTATGTGAGTGCAGAAAGTCAGCTGATTTCCCGGCAGATGGCACTGGTAAAAGAGTTTGAGAAAGACTATCATGCTTATTTAAAAAGGATAAAGAGCTCCCACATAGCATGCAACAAAAACCCAAGATGGAAATCAGAAAGGAAAGGGTTCTAGGAACATGGCCATAACTTGTGATGAAAAGTTGGTGAGCAGAAGATCATAAGGAGGATCGAGGAGAAACTTAACAAGCGAAGCTGCTTGGAAACCTCACACGCTACAGAACCATAAGAAGATTTATAGGCTCCAGAAAAAAAGGTTCTCAACCAACCTAGTCCGTGAGTATCACATGAGAAAGAGTCTGTTAAAAATGCACATTCCTTGGATCCTACTCCTGAGATTCTTTTAAATCTTTTATTATAGAAAATTCCAAACATAAGGCCGGGCGCGGTGGCTCAAGCCTGTAATCCCAGCACTTTGGGAGGCCGAGGCGGGTGGATCACGAGGTCAAGAGATCGAGACCATCCTGGTCAACATGGTGAAACCCCATCTCTACTAAAAATACAAAAAATTAGCTGGGCATGGTGGTGCGTGCCTGTAATCCCAGCTACTCAGGAGGCTGAGGCAGGAGAATTGCCTGAACCCAGGAGGCGGAGGTTGCGGTGAGCCGAGATCGCGCCATTGCACTCCAGCCTGGGTAACAAGAGCGAAACTCCGTCTCACAAAAAAAAAAAAAAAAAAAAAAAAGAAAATTCCAAACTTGCTGGGCATGGTGGCGCACGCCTATAATCCCAGCACATTGGAAGGCTGAGGTGGTGGATCACTTGAGGTCAGGAGTTTGAGATCAGCCTGGCCAACATGGTGAAACCCCTTCTCTACTGAAAATACAAAAACTAGCTGGGCATGGTGGGCATGCCTGTATTCCCAGCTACTCAGGAGACTGAGGTACGAGAATTGCTTGAACCCGGGAGGTAGAGGTTGCATAGAGCCGGGATTGTGCCACTGCACTCCAGCTGGGGTAACAAAGTGAGACTCTGTCTCAAAAAAAGAAGAAAGAAAGAGAAAGAAAGAAAGAGAGAGAGAGAAAGAAAGAAAGAGAAAGAAAGAAAAAAAAGAAAGACAGGAAGGAAGGAGGGAAGAAGGAGAGAAAGAAAGAAAAGGAGAAAGAAAGAGGAAAGGATGAAGGGAGGAAAGGAGGAAGGGAAGAAGGGAGGAAGGGAGGGAGGGAAAGAGAAAGAAAGAAAGAAAGAAAGGAAGACAGAAAGGAAGGAAGGAAGGAAGGAAGAGAAAATTCCAAACTTACATGAAAGTAGAGAGCATGCTATGTGGAACCCTACACACTCATGCTCAGACTCAGTCATTCCTTTGTAGGGGGATATCCTGTGCATTGCACAATGTTTTGCATTTGTATCTATTCACTAGATAAAAATGGCACTGCCCCTTGTCCATTTGTGACAACCAAAAGGGTCTCCAGATATTGCCAAATATCCCCCAGTATACCAAATCCACTCCTCCGCCCCCCTGGTGGAGAACCTCTGTTTTATAGTATAGAATGACCTTTCATTTACTCTAATTAACTTATTTGAGACTAAGCAATCAGACTAAACAATAGAATAAAATTGATATAAGTAAGCCAATGCTAGAAATAAAAATCGACTTTAAATTTGAACAACAAAACTCCTCCACCTAATCATTGTATTTTCAGGGACAAACTAAAGACCCAAATTAAGTATTTTAATCACTTATGGTTAAACTTGTAGAAATGAAAGATTATGGTTATTTTCTGTTCTGTGTCAGCCAGAGGGGTCTCGGTCAGATGCCTGTGCCTGTGGGAGTCCTTCTGCAACTGAAACCTCTAACAGTGCATTAGCTGAAATCAAGTGCATTAATTCAATCTCATGCTTCCTATGCGCTCTTATTGTAGACAGTCTGAAAAGTTAATAGAACTCTTAAGGCTCTTACAGCCCCTGCCTCACACTCATAAACATGAACAATTCTCTAGTATCCAATAAATGGTAAAATAAAGATTCATGTTATTCTCATCCCCCAAGGACCCCAGTGGACACTATTTTCTAAATGGAAACAGGTCTTTCAGACTTAAAACATCTTCTTGGCTGCATTCTCAGAAGCATGCTGGTTGGTCTATGGCAGTTGTCCAAAATACTCAACCTGTTACTTAAAATTCAACAGGGAGACTTCCATAAAGATGTTAATTATGGCATTAGATGTATTATATTTTGGGGAAACAATCCCCTAATTCATCTGCCTTTTTTTTGGAAGGTCAAGTGAGAAAAGAGAGACATGCAGAGGAGACCAGGTGCCATCCTGATTCAACAGGTTCTTATCAGAGCTTATTTTTCCCCCATTTTGAATGTTTAAAAATTTTTTTTTTTTTGTCTTGTTTTGGAATCTCGTATTTCCGGCATCCCTGAATTGAAAGTTAGACTGTTTAATGGCATGATTGCCACACTCTCTGTTGAGCAAATTGCCACTCCTTGTTCATAGCAAATTTCATACTCAGGCATTTCTTGTTTCACAGGCCCCTCTCTGGTTTCCATATTTCTCCATGCTGCCTGCTGCCATTGTATTTCTTTGGGAATTCTCAGTCCCATGCTATATACCTTTCGAGAACAGTCGGCTTTGCACCTCATGCCATCACATGATCTGTTTGTGTCTCTGAGGTGCCAAACACACCCCGACACTTTTTTTTCCTGAGTTTTTTCTCTGAAATTTGATATTCTTACAGAAACTCCATCTTCTATTTATTCTTAATGTATGAGTATTATTACATCACTTTTTGGAGTGTTTCTGATATCCAAAAAAACGTTGGAAGCCTTTGCTTATGACTTTTCTAATGCTTTTTTCCCTGTCTTTAGCATAGATGATACATTGTGACAAGCCCTTGATATTGAAATTTTATTTTGCTGGTTCAGAACATACATGAAAATTTGCAACTTGTCAAGACTTGAATTTATTACTGTGTTCTCTCAGCTCTGCCACCCCACCCCACCCCAAGACACTTGCAAACAAGCAGTTTAAAGGCTACAAGCTGGGACCAAGAAATTGATGTTTGTTGGGCAGGAGTAGGGAGTGTCGGATTAAATTCGTATCAAGAACTCATCAAAGTTTACCTGTGAATGGACACATTGTAGGAGAAAGACATAAAGAGCAGTAAGGAATGACATTTATTATAGCTAATATTTGCATAGATAGAAGAGAATACAGCAGTTAAAAGAAGGGAAATAGAGACATACAATGATTTTAAAACCACCTAGTTTGTTTTCCTTTTTGAGACAGGGCCTCGCTCTGTCATACAGACTAGAGTGCAGTGGTGCAACTGAGTGGGACAGGGGTCCTCGGAGAAACTCCAAACAGCCTGCGCACTGGGAGGAGTGCACACGGGAAGTTCCCACCATCTGAGCCCGGCCCCTTCTTGGGTGGAACCTGGGATTCAATCTGTGGGGTAGGAAGCATACACTAGAAGGCCTCTTGCTCTCCCGCGTCCCTGTGTTGTTGTTTTTTTTTTTTCCTTTTTGCCCAATAAATCCCATTATTCTCACCTTTCAAATTGTCTGCCATCCTAATCTTTTGTGGCCGTGTAACAAGGGCCCCGTCTTTAGCTGAACTAAGGAAAAGTCCCGCAGCACAATCTCAGCTCATTGCAGCCTCTGCCTCCTGGAGCTCAAGCAATCCTCATGCCTCTCAGCCTCCTGAGTAGCTGGGACCAGAGGCATCTGCCACCATGCCAGGCTAATTTTTATATTTTTTCCTAGAGATGGGGCCTGCCTTGCCCTCCCAAAACTCTGGGATTACAGGCATGAGTTAACACGCCCAGCCTTCCATCTAAGTTATTTTAATGCCACATTGAAAACTACTAGCAAGAACCTCATAGGCCAGATGTGGTGGCTCATGCCTGTGATCCAAGCACTTTGGGAGGCTGAGGTGAAAGGAGCTTGAGAACAGCATGGGCAACATAGGAAGACACTGTCTCTACAAAAATAAAAATAAAAAACTAGCCAGGCATGGTAGGGCACATCTGTAGTCCCAGCTACTTGGAATGCTGAGATGGGAAAAGCACTTAAGCCCAGGAGTTAGAGGTTGCATTGAGCTATGATCACACCACTGCCCTCCAGCCTCAGTAACAGAATGAGGCTTTGTCCCTACAAACCCCACAAATATAATGTTTATGCTTTCCAAGGGGTTCGATGAAAAAAAAAATCCTCATGCTTCTGTTTATTCAACAGCTTTTTGTCTCATCTGAATATTTATTTTATTTTATTATTATTTTTTTTTGGTGGAAATGCTCACCACTAAGAAAATATGCAATGAGTAATATACTGAGAATTATATCTTTTTAAATGTATTTTTAAAGGAGTGACTTGATCATCTTTATTTGTCTTTTCCTTTCTACTGGTGTATATATTATCATTTGCATAAAATTCTCATTTAAGTAAATAATATTACAAAAGCTGTCTCATGCCTTGTACTTAGGTATATACTAATATGAAAGATATTTTAACATAAAAAAATAGCAGTTTTCATTGTAGAACTCAAGAGGCAAAATAGATATTTGCTTCTACCTCTTAGAGAACTGACACAAGTTTTACACCTTTGGTTCTTGGTTTGGTGTGGAGAGTTTAAACAGAGAGAAGGACGAGTGTTTTATCGGTTAGGATGCTTTTGGTTGGAAGCATCTGAATATAAATTTAATCTGCCTAAACAATAATGGATCTTATTCACTCATATAAAAATGTAAATGCTGTAAGATTCAGTCACACTTTAATCAGGGGTCTAGCAATATTTCTCTATTCTCTCAACTTTGAACCATCAGTGTCACATTATCTGCAGGTTGTCATGCTTCATGCTCTCAAGATGGCTAACAATAGCTTCTGGGGAAATGTGCTTCCAGTTCACGTTCCGTGGGAGGCAGAGAAAATTGTTTTCCGTCACTGCTTCTTAGGAGTAAGAGGGATCTTTCCCAGAAGTATTCAGCAACCTTCTCTTCATAACTAAATGGCCAGAATCAGACCATTCCGACTCAGTCACCAACAAGGGAAATGAGATTTTCCTTAGCTGGATCAGACCTTTCCCTTGAATTAAGAATAAGTCCCTGGGCCGGATGCGGTGGCTCATGCCCGTAATCCCAGCACTTTGGGAGGCTGAGGCGGGTGGATCACGAGGTCAAGAGATTGAGACCATCCTGGTCAACATGGTGAAACCCCGTCTCTACTAAAAATACAAAATATTAGCTGGGCATGGTGGCATGTGCCTGTAATCCCAGCTACTCAGGAGGTTGAGGCAGGAGAATTGCCTGAACCCAGGAGGCGGAGGTTGCGGTGAGCCGAGATCGCGCCATTGCACTTCAGCCTGGGTAACAAGAGCGAAACTCCGTCTCAAAAAAAAAAAAAAAAAAAAAAAAGAATAAGTCCCTGAATTGTATGACTGCTACTCATTGGGAGCAAGTTGAAATGGATATTGGGGAGTCAATATAATATTTACTAAAAATGTCTTTTTTGAATCAGATTATAGAAATCTAAAAAAGTGAATTTTTTTTTATGGTGAAAAGATATACATATATTTAGAATTAGCCAGCCGGACTCTGTTTAGATGATCCCGATTTAGTTGGCAATATCCAAAGCATCGTAATCAGGAGCCAGTGGAATATACCTGTTCTTCTCTCCATCAGGTCGAATCAGGGTGTTGAAACTGGCCGCATCAATGTCAAAGAGCTTCTTCACAGCCTGTTTGATCTGGTGCTTGCTGGCTTTAACATCCACAATGAACACAAGTGTGGTGTTTTCTTCTGTCTTCTTCATGGCAGACTCAGTGGTCGGTGGATGCTTGATGATAGTAGAGTGGTCAAGCTATTTTCTTTCGGGGGCTCTCCCCCGAATATTTGGATATTTGGGCTGCCTCCGGAGTCACACTGTCTTGGACTGCCAGAAGGTGGGTGATGTGAGGATCTTATTTATTTATTTATTTATTTGTGGCTGTGAACACCTTTCAACACTGCCTTCTTTAAAGCCATCGCTTTGGCTTCGGCTTTAGGAGGGGCAGGGGCTTCCTTCTTCGCTTTTGGGACCATCTTGTAGAAAGGAATAAGTGAACTTTTAACCTAGGAAGAATCTTCATTGAAAAAAGCAACTTTTCACCTATGAGTTTACCTAAGAAAGGAACTTGCTCAGGGTTAATTTACTCCTATTTTGTCATTAAGTTTTCTAGTCTGCCGAAGCAATGATATTCAAATCCTAATGTTCTCAATAACATCTTTAGTCTGTCCACCAAATTAGAAGTTAGAACTGGCATGGTAGCCACTGAGTCCTTCGTGACCCCAAGAAATGGAGAGGCCCAAACTTGCTGAGAGAGTGTGCAGTCCCTAGAAGTCAGGGATCTTTCGTGGTAGGTGAGGGATTCATTTCTTTGTCAAGCTCCATGTAAGAAGATTCTACACCTCTACCCCATTGAGTTAGGTTTTGTTATATAAGTTGCTTTGGGTAATAGAATATGAGCGGAAGCAACATACAGAGTGTCTAAGCAGATGTCTTATGAGGCACTGTATTGCTGTGTAAAACTTCTCTTTTCACTCTGCCATAAAAATGGCATGTTTGAAAGAAAGGCATTTTCAACCTTAGTCTCAGAATAAGGAGGCACATGGAATAGAACAGCAGGCAACCCAGAGTTGGCAACGTGTAAGGTGGGTAAGAAATAAACCTTTATTGCTGTAATTCACTGAAGTTTGGGGGAGAGAAGACAGATTGTGTATTCTGTAGTATAATTTATAAAAGTTGGTTTTAGTATCAGTTTGGCTACAAGAAACAGAAATCTGTGTTATCTTAGATCAGACACTAAGCCTCCCAAGCACAGTTTTCACCTATAAAATGAAAAGAAGAAAGAAATATCTCAGGCTATATCCAAGATGCTTAATATTTTGACGACCAAACCCAAAGTCTCTAAAAGCTTTGTCAACTGATTAAATTGAATATTTTAGATAAAATAACTTATTTCATCTTTTTAAAATAAAGATATTAGTAACTGTAAGTCAGCGTAAGATAAACAATGTTCTCACAATAAATATATGATTCTTGCCAAAGGAAGAATCTTTACTACCCTAAACTATACCCCCCTTGATTTTTTGAGACCAAGTTTCACTCCTGTTGCCCAGGCTGGAGTGCAGTGGCATGAACTTGGCTCACTGCAAACTCTGCCTCCTGGGTTCAAGTGATTCTCCAGCCTCAGCCTCCCAAATAGCTGGGATTACAGGTGTGTACCAGCAAGCCCATCTAAGTTTTGTATTTTTAATAGAGACAAGGTTTCACCATGTTGGCCAGGCTGGTCTCAAACCCCTAACCTCAGGTGATCCTCCCGCCTTGGCCTCCCAGTGTGCTGGGATTATAGGCATGAGCCACTGTACCTGGCCACTATCCCATTTTTAATGCATATGCAATTTCAAAGTCTTTTTAATACATAGAAAATAGCTCCATTAATCCTTACCATTTTGACTTCCTAATAAGATTTAAAATGTCTCTTTTCTAACACTAACATTCTGTTTTGTATTATAGTACTATAGTTTCATTCATTCATTCATTCATTCTTTCTTTCTTTATTTATTTAGGGACAGTGTCTTGCTCTGCCACCCAGGCTGGAGTGCAGAGGCTTGATCTTGGCTCACTGCTATCTCCATCTCCTGAGTTCAAGCAATTATCCTGCTTCAGCCTTCTGAGTAGCTGGAATTACAGGCATGTGCCATCATGCCCAGCTCATTTTTGTATTTTTAGTAGAGACAGGACTTCACCATGTTGGCCAGGCTGGTCTAGCACTCCTGACCTCAGGTGATCCACTTGCCTCGGCCTCCCAATGTGCTGGGATTACAGGCATGAGTCACTGCACGCAGTCTTATTTTGTGCTATAGTTTCTTTTTCTTTTGCCTAATTTTAGTACCAAATCTGATAAATGGTTTAATTTAAATGTAGATATAGTTGTATTGCTACTGTTTTAGGGATTTTCATTTTCTAGTTTTATGTAACAAAATAAGAAAAATTAAATTCTTTCAAAAATAGGAAAACAAACATAATTTACAAGGATAATTGTACCAGAACACACCTATACATACATACACACGCTGCCACCACTTCCACTACCACACATCCAAATCTATCTTTTGTTAATGGGACTTTTCACTGATCCTGTCCTACAGATATGTTTGGAGAATATCTCTTATACAAGGACATCTGTTTTTTGCTTGTTTGTTTCACAGTGTTTAAAATAAAGGAGAGAAAAATAGCGTATGAAAACCAATTCAAAACAAAATATAAATGAAGACTTTCTCTTGATTAGGGCATACTGGAAGCTGCCATGCCTGTTCCAACACAGGCAGTGTGGGAGCCCTGAGGCCTCCGAACTGGACTCCTGGGAATAACCACCAGATCAGATTAGAAGAAGACAACTAATTATATACATATCTATGGAAGGTAGTGGGAAAGGCAAAGGAGCAAAGAATGAATAAAGGCTTTATAATTTATGCAAATTTTAAATGTTTTTTCTTAATACCTGTTTAGGCAATAATAGATATTAGTAACTTAACTGTTTATATAAGCAGAAGACATTTTATATACAAGGTTCCAATTCATTTTTTAAAGTATATTTAAAGTGCTAGAGATGTGAATCAAACTCATTATCCCATTTTTTGTCCCAAATACTCCAATACATAAATACGTGAATCTGTGTTTGATCTACATGTGGCAAGGGTGAGAGGTGGGGACGGTAGAGAAACAGCTGAAACAGCTGTAGGAAGATAATTCTATTAAATGTTGCATTAGCAAACCAGGCTATATGTCAGAAAGCCCTGATAGTAAATATATTTACCACTGCAAATTTATGTCTCTATTTTTTAAGTGACATTTTAAGCATCTAACATCTGTACACTGAGTTTTATTACAAAGAGCAACATTTAGACAAATTAAACCTAACTAAAATCAACATTTATATTACTATTCTCAGTTTCAACAACAGCAAACAAATTGGAAGTCCTAATGAGACAGTATGTGAGAGCTTATTACATCACTACACATACATGTGGGCGCAGAGGAAATGGCTGGGACATTTTGATGGTCAAATGTTAGATGTGTTTATACTCAGTCAGATAGTGATTTTCCAACTTGGTATGGATTATAAACAAACAGCAAATAACTCTCTAATGGGGTGGAGTATTTTACGAAGGCTTGGAGAAAGCTAGCCTTGAATGAGAATGAGGAAACATGTGTTTTATATTTAGCAAAGTCACATTAATATTTAAAATAACTACAAATTAATTTCTTATCAACCAGGTCTCCTGGATAAGCAGGGAGTTTGCATTACTGGGTAGAGGTGGGGGTTTGTGGAGATTTCTGCCAAAATTGTGACTGGACTGGAACCTGAGGTTCTTAAATTCTGATTAATAGTATTCAAGAGGGAATCTGGAATTGAAAGTCCGAGTCATCATTCCAGCCAAAGGGTCGATCTGGAGAGACTGGGCACAGAAAGAGAAATTAGACATGAGGCAATGATTTAATCAAAGGCATGTAGACTCAACAAAGGGGTTTCTGGCAATATTCTGTGAGATTTAGATGCTGGCGTTTTATAACCTCTGACTACACTGTAGGTGATGAGGAAGCTAGCTGTTAAGATGCCAAGGTGGTTTGTTGTAAACCAGAGGTTACAAAATATTATGTTTTGCATATTTGATCCATTTGTTTGCTCCATATATTACTTCTCCAAAAAGTAATTAAAAAGACATTTGTATTAATTGCCAAAATTTATCATAAAGATATTTTGTCTGTGTATCTTGATTTACAAATTTCCCGAAAATATTAGAAGATTTAGCATTACCAGCCATGCTGGCATGCAGAGTATCCATAACCTTGGGCTGAATTGCTCCTGCCTGTTGCAATGGACATTTGCTCTCCTGTCCACCAGTCCCCACCAATCCCCACTGTTTAGACCAATAGATGGGAGGCAGTTGCCTTTTACTATCATACGCATTTTGTTGTTTTGCTTGCAGCAGAATTTAGACAAATCTGAGATTCTTCTTAAATCTGTTCTGTTTTAATTTTTTTTCTTTTTAACTCCCACTCATGACAACATATTCTATTTTTAAAAAATCAGATTTAAAAACTTTTAATTTTGATTAATTTGCAGATATGGCATCTTGCTGTGTTGCCCAGTCTGGTCTGGAACCCTGGCCTTAAGCAATCTTCCCACCTTGGCCTCCCAAAGTGCTGGGATTACAAGTGTGAGTTACCATGCCCAATCTTCATGAACAGTTTTAAAGCCTTTTATTAGAAGACATTTCAAACATGTAGAAAAGTAGATATAATAGTTAAATAAACCCTCACTTTCCCATTTCACAGTTTTAACTTTCTTTGTTTTTTTTTTTTTTTTTTTTTTTTTGAGACGGAGTTTCGCTCTTGTTACCCAGGCTGGAGTGCAATGGCGCGATCTCGGCTCACCGCAACCTCCGCCTCCTGGGTTCAGGCAATTCTCCTGCCTCAGCCTCCTGAGTAGCTGGGATTACAGGCACGCGCCACCATGCCCAGCTAATTTTTTGTAGTTTTAGTAGAGACGGGGTTTCACCGTGTTGACCAGGATGGTCTCGATCTCTTGACCTCGTGATCCACCCGCCTCGGCCTCCCAAAGTGCTGGGATTACAGGCTTTAGCCACCGCGCCCGGCCTAGTTTTAACTTTCTTTACTCAAGTCCAGTCTTGTTTTTCTATAACCCTTCTCCACTTCCTTCCAACATATTTTTAAAGCAAATTTTGGGCAACCTATCATTTTATCTGTAAATACATGAGCATGTAACAAGAAAGATAGGGACTGTTTTATAAAGCATAACTGCACAGCCATTCATTAGCAAACCTAAACATTAAGTATTCAATATTATCCAATACTCATGGTGCTCAAATTTTCAGTTGTTTTATATATGTATATGTATTACGGTTTGTTTAAATCAGCATTTACATATATTATATATATATATATTCACAGTTTAAGTCAGGATTAAAATAGAGTCTATACCAGGTAATTGATTGATATATCTTTTAAATCTCTTCTAATCTATAGCCTCTCACTGTTTCTCTCCAATCCCCAGCAGCTATAAATAAACCAGGCTGGTTGTTTAGTGGAATTTTTTTGCAGTCAAAGATTTGCTGATTGCCTCCCCATGGTGTAATTTAACATGGTCCTCTATCATCTGCATTTCCTGTAAATTGGCTTAAAGTTTTTAGAAATAATATTTTATAGGTGGTAGTGTGCCCCCTTTAGTATTTTAGTTTGCAAACTTTGGTCTAAATTAATTATAAATCATCAATATATTGTTCTAATGCAGAAGTATTCTACAGGGTAAAACATAAATGACCTGTGTTACTTTATAATAAAGGAAAGTGAGAAAATAATTTATAATTATGAATGGTTTTATTTGCAAATCTCAGTCTGAACTCCTTTTTATAAATAGCAGAATCTTGTAGACATTGTGGATTCACTTGTGAAATAAACCATGTGCATGATGTCCAGGACTAATTACTTTATTTACTTTGAATTTCAAAGGATATCTCTTTTGAGAATATCCATGTGGAAACACCCAATCAAATGATTTGAAACTAAAGGGGTGATGTATTTACTTGAGTTTTTTTTTTATTTTAGGACAGGAAGATGAAAAGAAAACCAACATTTATTGGCTAAAACATGCTAAGGTGTTTTGAATACATTATCTCATTTGATTATTACAGTAACTGTCTTAAGTTGGATTATCTCCATTTTTTGCTGAAGGAAATAAAATTTGTAATTCCAAAAGTTACATAAAAAAATCTCCAGACTTTTACTACTAGAACATTTTGAAAAACCAAAAGTAAGGGAGAAAATATATGGAGGGGAAATAATGTTTTCTTAGTCATCAAAATGAGTATCACAGAATTTCTGCGTCCATTTGGTGTAAGGAAATCCAACCCAGGAAACTGACTGCTTTTCAGTCATTCTTACTAAATACATTATACAAAGGGAAAGGTATGTTTATGGGTACATAGTAGCCAGGAGAGGCCAGGCATTGCAGCAGTAACCAGTTAATCCTAAAATCAGTGGCTTAACCTAAAGGTTGGTTTGTCTGTCACTTCTGCAGGTCGATTGTAGGTCAATAGGAGGAAGGAATGAAAGAGGTCTGTCCCATGTAGTCACTCAGTGACTAGTCATCTCAGTTGATGAGGCCTCACCATATGTAGTAGTCTGTTTGTGTTGCTATAACAAAGTATCAGAGACTGGATAATTTATAATGAATAGAAATTTATTTCTTATGATTCTGGAAGCCAGAAAGTCCAAGATTAAGGAGCCAGCATTCGGTGACGAGTAAAAGCCGTCTTGCTGTGTCTTCACATAGTAGAAGAGTGAAATGGCCAGAAAAGGGTCTAGTTAGAGCCCTTTTACAGTAAAGTAATTCCATTTATGAGGGTTCTACACTCATGTCTTAATTGCCTCCCAAAGGTCATACCTCCTAGTACTATCACATTGGGTGTGAGGTTCCAATACATAAATTTAAATACATTCAAACTATAGCATAGATAGATCGGAGTAACTGATATTGGAGGTATCTGCAGGAGGGGAAGACAGAACTTACATCCACAATTAAACGTCTAGGACTAGAAATGACAGAGATCACATAAGTTTACAGCCCACTGACCAAAATTAGTCAAATAGCTTCATCTAATTATAAGGGAGCTAGGAAATATAATTCTCCGTGTGCCCATGAAGGCAAAGATATTGGTTATGCTTTTCTTGACTCAGGCTGCCTGGAAACAGACTAAGACGAATATTTGGATGCATTAAGTGTATTAGAAAGTGCTCTCAGAAACACCTGTAAGGGAATGAAGGAAGCAGGTTTGGAAAGAGGGAGCTATTGGATTGTGCTGTACTTTCAACAGAGGCCACAGGTGAAGTTTTAGCGAGCTGAAGATCTGAGATTGTTCTTCAAAATTGTTCTGAATTAAGACAAGATGGCAAAGCCCGTGTATTGTAGCATCTAGTCATTGCATGCAGACTGCCTTAGCTTCAATTTTAATGAGATTATAATTTATTTCCTGATAGTTACTATCTATAAAGCACATTTAATAGATTAAATCCTATTAATCTTAATGTACTAGATCAGTCTAATTTACTTCAAGTTTGATTTTTTTTTTTTCTTCCCATTTGGTGAGAGATTTGGGAGCTATAATTATATTTGCTTTAAGTCACTAAGGAATTATGAGATAAAAATTCCTTATTGCAATTTTACCATTACATATGTTGCAAAAGATAATTTTTATTTTATGAGCATTAATTTTTCAGATAGTTTCATCCTCTAAGGAAAAACTGATAGATAAGTTATTTCTAATCCTAGAAATTCCAACTCAAGATAACTGAGAAATTGTCATCTACATGTGATGTCATTATGTCATTATTTGTCTTTCTTCTTTAATTTCTCAGGTGTGCTGGGATATTAGTAATGAGAAGTATATTATCATAGCAAATGTTTACGAGAGAAAAATGCCACAGGTCTAGTAAAATATTTCTCAATGTTTGGAATTTTTTTAAATATTTATTATTTTGTATGTAACTATGGAAATGTAAAGAAGAGTAGGAGAGGGCAAAAGAAATAGTTTTTTTAAAGCACAATTCATATTCCATATTCATGTCAAATCAATTATTTTCTACTCTCAAGAAGCAGCAGAAGAAAAACCTTATTTAAACAGCTGGGTTTTTTTTTTCCCCCCGAGACAGACTCTCACTGTATCTCCCAGGCTGGAGAGTAGTGGCGTGATCTTGTCTGACTGCAACCTCCACCATCCAGGTTCAAGCGATTCTCAGGTCTCAGCCTTCTGAGTAGCCTGGATTACAGGCAGCCGCTGCCATGCCCACCCAGCAAATTTTTGTATTTTCAGTTGAGATGTGGTTTCACCATGTTGGCCAGGCTAGTCTCAAACTCCTGACCTCAAGTGATCTGCCCACCTCGGCCTCCCAAAGTGTTGGGATTATAGGTGTGAGCCACTGCAACAGGTCCAGTATTTTGAAATATATAAACTTGTAGGTAATGTTGTTGTTTGGCTGAGAGATTTACTGTGAAATGCTCACAATTTATTACACTGTAGTTCTCCTAGGAAATTTTCTCTTTTACTGTATTTGCTTTATGCAAATACTTAAATGAGTTTCTCAACATGGTAGCCAGTCAATTTATATCAAGATCTGCACTGCCAGTAAGGGAGCCAATGGTCACATGTAGTTATGTTTTACTTTTTATAATTTCAACTTTTATTTTAGATTCGATTGCATGTATATGTGTGTTACATGGGCATATTGAGTGATGCCAATTGCTCCTGCATATGCCGTACCTATGGTTCTTAAAGATGCAGGATTGAAAAAGGAAGATATTGCAATGTGGGAAGTAAATGAAGCTTTTAGTCTCGTTGTACTAGCAAACATTAATATGCTGGAGATTGATCCCCAAAAAGTGAATATCAATGGAGGAGCTGTTTCTCTGGGGCATCCAATTGGGATGTCTGGAGCCAGGATTGTCGTTCATTTGGCTCATGCCTTGAAGAAAGGAGAATACGGTCTTGCCAGTATTTGCAACGGAGGAGGAGGTGCTTCTGCTATGCTAATTCAGAAACTGTAGACAACCTTGGCTGAGACAGCTCTATGTGACCAGAAGGCCTGCCATAATCAGTGTGACTACTTTGAGTCAGCTTATATTCAGACTGTTCCATTTTTTATTATTTTCTGTTAACTTTTAAAAGTTAAAATGATGAAATCATAAAACCTTTTGAAATTAAAATTTTTTCTTTTTTGGGTAATCTTTAAAAAAAAAAAACTTGAACTGGGAGGCGAAGATGGCAGTGAGCTATCACATCACTGCACTCGAGTGTGGGCAACAGAGTGAGACTCCATTTAAAAAAAAATACATAAATAAAAATAAATTAGAAAAAAAAATTTTTTCAAATAAATTGAAACAATTTTATGGTGAGCATATACATATTTTGTAATCAACATTTTATACTTGTTTCATCATTTATCTGACGATCTTTCCATTTTTCTATTCATCCAACAATCCATCTTTTTTTTAATGCATTTCAGTTAAGTTGCAGGCATCATTATACATTTCTCTAGATACTTAAGCATGTAGACACTTTAGCCTTGGACTCTATTAAAGACTGAACATCCCATTAGCCAGGGTCCTTCTTCTTTAGATTTGATTGTGTTGGTGTAGAGAGGCATAAACAGACTAAATGTATCAAATTGGGTTTCATAAATCTTCTGAGTAAAAGGAACATTTAATCTCTGTTGACATTAAAGCAGAGATCTAGATTACTCAGCAAAGATTTGGAAATCCTATAACATTAAATACGAATTAGAAGAAAAAAACAAAAAACCTGCTTTCTTCATAGCAAGACACAGGAGATCCAGTCTGAGTTCCATGCCAACTGTGTGACTATGGGATGGTCGTATAACCTCTTTGAGCTCCTGCTTTCAATGTAATGCTTGTCTCACAAGCATATAGAGATTATAGGAAACAATGTGTGTAACTGACCTACTGTGGTTTCTGGCACATACTAACTTTTAAATGTAAACTTACTGGAAATCAATGCAAACTAGTTGCAATATTTTCTGGTACGTGGTTCAGAGGATCTTTGGCTATGTAGAATTATCTTTAAAGAGAAAAATGATTATTCTCATAGACTATTCATTGTTTACAAATATACTCAGGAAGACATGTTATGTAATACTCTCAAAAGAAAGGTTTGTCTCTTCTTCATTTTACTTATAAATCTCTTAAGGAAATAACCTGACTTCTGCCAACATTTACAGGATTGAACTTCTCAAACAATTTGCACTTGTGCCTGTGCTGAGATTGCAGACTCTAAGAGAAAATGTGTTTACTCAATTGTTGGTGATTCACTAACAGATAATGTGCTGGTTTAAGGGCCAGCACAAAGAATAGATAGAAAATAAAGTTTTAGTTATGTTGTTTTCTACTATTTTTTTTGTATATAGCTATATGGTCAAACTATTAAATACCCTTTAAAAGTTTTATTATATTAAGAATTTTTATTTGATCAAGGCAACACATGCACATACTTTTTAAAAAGCTTAATACATAAAACCAGAGGTTCCTTCTCTGCATAGCTCCCTTTCCCCTATTACTGTTGCATAAAGGCAACTATTTTTAACTTTTAAAATAATTTTATAGTGTTTATTTACATATTTCTTTTGCTTTTTTAAAAATAATAATCTACTAATTTTTCTAATTGTAGAGACAGGGTCTATCTATGTTGATCAAGGTGATCCCTGAACTCCTGGCCTCAAGCAATCCTCCTGCCTTGGTCTCTCAAAGTGCTGGGATTATTGGTGTGATCCACTCTCCCTGGCCTATTTATGTATTTTAAAATATTGTGCAAGTATTGATAGTTCTTGGTTCATTCAACTTACAAATTTTATATTCACCTCTTTAAAAGAAGGTAGAGATTTTAGTTCTTTCACATTCCCCTTATCTAACCCACATCTGCCTAATAGTTAGAACATAATTTTAAAAATCCTTAGTTAGAAGTGTTGTTATGGTTACATAGTTGTTTTAAATTGTGGAGCTAAATCGCATAAGTATGGGCTTGATTTTTATACTTCTGAATATTTCTAAAGTGAATTATTGGTTCATATTTTTTTTATTTCATTTCTTTGAACCAGGAGCTAAGTTTTCTACCCTTTCTCATAGATTTCTACAATTTAATTTTGCCAAAATAATCTTTCACTTAATTTTTTTTTTTAATTTTAGAAGACATTTCTCTTGAATCCACGTATCCTCCTATTCCAGTTTGGACCGATGGATCTCTAGGCATGCCCTCAACTTTGGAATTCCCTTCATGTCTTTTCCCATGTTTGACCTCAATTTCTTAAGACTCATGCTTTCTACCCTTTTGGTTTAATCACACATTTTAGTAGAGAACTTTCTCTGAGAGCTTCTTGAAAAAATATCATGAAAAAGTAATTTTGTTGAGTTTTTGAATCTTTTAAAAAGTGTTTTATCTTACATTTGATTAGTATTTGGTTGGCTATAGAATTTAGGATTAAAAATCATTTTCACTAAATATTTTAAAGGCATAGTCTTTGTCTTGTAGCATTTAATGTTACAATTGAGAAGGCCATTCTTAGTCCTTTTTATGTAATTTTATTTTTTAAGTTTGAAAGCTGTTCTTTTCAAACTTAAATTTTTGAGATTTCATAATAAAATGCAGTCATGAGTCCTACTGAATCCCATTAATTTTACTACATATTCTTTTCCTTCGTTCGGAAAAATATTCCTTTCTGCCTTTTTTTTTAATGATAGTTTTCTTCCCACTCATTTTTTTTTTTTAATTGACTCATTTTGGGATAGATATTTGTGGAATATGGGACATTTTGGATCAATTCTCCATTTTTTTTTTTTTCTACTACTTATCATTTTGGGCCTTTTAATTCTATTTTGTAGGAAAATAGACTTTAGGTTGTAACCCATTTATTGAATATTTTATATGGAGGTATAATTTTGAGCTTTCAAGAACACTTTTTATGATTAGTTGTTTTATGATTTCTTCTATTTTCTCTTTCTCTTTCTCTTTCTCCTTCCTTCCTTCCTTTTCCTTCCTTCCTTCCTTTCTTCCTTCCTTCCTTTCTTCCTTCCTTCTTTCCTTCCTTCCTTCCTTCCTTCCTCCCTCCCTCCCTCCCTCCCTCTCTCTCTCTCTCTCTCTTTCTTTCTTTTTTTCCTTCTTTCCCTCTTTCTTTTGACAGGATCTTCCTCTGTTGCCCAGGCTAGGGTACAGTGGCATCATTTTGGCTCACTGCAAACTCTGCCTCCCCAGCTCAAGTGATCCTCACACCTCAGCACCGCCCCCCGACCCCATCCACTCCCAACCCCTTGCCTGACCCCTAGTAGCTGGGACTACAGGTGCATGCTACCATGCCTGGCTAATTTGCCCCCCCCAAATTTTTTTTTTTTTTTTTTTTTTAGAAATGGGGGTCTCTCTGTGTTGCCCACGCTGATCTTGAACTCCTGAGTACAAGCATTCCACCATCCCTCGGCCTCCTGAAGTGCTGGGATTACAGGCGTGAGTCACTGTGGCCGGCCATGAATATCTTTATTTTCATCATTAAAGGGGAATCAATAAAGGGCTTGGCAGATCTTTGTATTGGGGCAGGTTGCCCATTGGACTGGTGGACCTATATGATTTCTTAAGGGTTGGTTAGTGTTCCTAGTAGATGATCCTCCAGATTCCTGCTTTGAGATTATATCTGGCAGCTGGCATTTGCATGATGAGTAGTTCTGGGAGCTGTTTACTTCACAGTTCAGCATGCAGGTTTTTACTAAATCCATCTCACTTCTCCCATTACCACCCAGAAATTAAGTCTAATATCTTACTACAGAATTGCTTTGTGTCTTGTTTTCCAACTCAGAAACAATTCAGCTTAAACTCCTTAAAAAAAAAATCAATTCTTGCAGTGTACCTAGATACCTAACAGCACAGAGACGGGACAAACTGAGGGTCTTACTGCTCCTTTTAAATAAAGATTTGCAAATATCACTGCTGTTTTGAAGCCCCTTACATGCCTACCTTCAGAGATGTCTGACACTTCCAGTTTCTGAATCTTTCAGGGGAACTGAACAACAAACTAGATTATTTTGAATCAAGATTCTTTTTTTTTTTTTTTTTTTTTTGTCCTAAGCACATGGATTTGAACTCTGTTGCTTCTCCTAAGCAATATGTCATTTTTTCATGTGCTAGGTTTATCATCTATTGTGGATGGGGTTACAAATGTCTTCTTGTTTCATTAAAGAAGGTATTTGTACTTCAGTTTCCTGTTCTCTTGGATTTTGTTTGTTTGGTGTTTGCTTTAGTGCAGGGGAAGGGATGGGAGACTAAGGTCCCAGAGCAGCCTCCATACCATCCACCTGGGCCCCTCTTCTCCTGCCTCCCCCTGCTTGTTCTCTTTGATTTTGGATGTTGATTTTTTTTTTTTTAATTTTTTAAAAGACGGGGGTTTCAACATCTTGACCAGGCTGGTCTTGAACTCCTGACCTCGTGATCCACCCACCTCAGCCTCCCAATGTGCTGGGATTACAGGCGTGAGCCACCTCACCTGGCTGGATGGTGATTTTTAGAAATAAGAAGAGTTTACTTAACTATCCTATGATATTTTCCTTTTTTCTTCATCTTTTTCTCTTCCCTTTTCGTGTTTGTTAGTCTTTTCTTTTTTCCTACCTTAAATGCTACACTAATTTTAAATTATTTCACTTACTTGCTGACTAAATAAATATTATCTTAACCTAGAATTATTTTCCATGGCTAAGTAAATGGTTTCTTCACAGAGATGTGGTCTCAGCTTGACTGCTACCTTCTTTTGAAGGCTTTTTTCAAGTCTTTAAAACTGGGACAGATTGCATTCCCATATGTGGCCTTAAATCCATTGTAGCATTTACCATATTATATTAAAGTTAGTGACTTACTTGCCATTTTAAAATTTCACTACGAATAGGGACTGCTTTTTGTTCATTACTGTATCCCTAGCACTTAGCTCAGTTATCTCAAAGGTAGTGGGCATTTGAGAAGTATTTGTTGCTTTAATGAATGTTAAAATGAACAAGTTTTGTTAGTTTAGGACAGTAAAACATTTTAGTTTATTAGACTTACTACTGTTATTGTTTAGATTATTACAGGAAATGATAAAAACTAAAAGTTTTAAATATATCCCAGCACTAATAATCTTTTTATTCTTTTACTGTAATAAGTTAACATAAGATTTCTCAAATGTTTCAAATAATACCTTTGAATAATTTTATTAATGCTTTCTTATACTTTGCAGTTGTTTTAGCTTAAGTTGTTTTAAACTTTAATGACTTTGCTTTTCAGCTCTTAACTTTAGGGCATTTTTATCATTTCTATATACTGCCTGCTTTTCTCCTCACTGGGTGGGACTTCATAAGGGAAAAGAGACAGGCATTATAATATACATCTCCAGACTGGGATAACAATAAGTGAGTGGTAAGATTTATATGCATGAAATATTTATGCAAGAATGAAGAAGCTTTCACATTATCATATATAATTATAATTAACTCTCCCAGGTTACTTCTTGGCTTCGAAAACAAAATGCTTTCCCAGGCTAAACTTCAAAGTAGGTAATGACTTCAAAGAGATAAAAATTTAGCCCAGACAACAAAACCAAATCAAACAAAACCAAAAAACAAAACAGAGTGAGATGGCTCAGAGGTAAGAGCCTTGACCAAAAACGTGGTGTTAGTCTTTAGAAGCTTTATTAAAAAAGCTTTGAAAGTCAGTTACCCATTTGCAGTTTGCCCCATGTAAAATACTGCATGGGCAGTGAGCTGCATTTTTTTTTTCCTAAACAAGAAATGAGCTAAAAGTAATTTAACTTTAAAATAATTGGAAAGGAGCAGCAGGCAATCAGTCACTCATGCTAATGATTTGTGATTTTCTCAAGGAATACTCCTTTATGTTGCTTTTATAGTATTGGAATTTGATACTTAACCGAATTTTTAAGTTAAGATAAAAACAATACAATGCACCACAGTCAAAATAAACAACTTTGAACACGGCCTAGATAAAATGGTTTTGTGTTTTCACTGATGGAAATACCTATTGAGATGTCCAAATGGATTTAAACTGCATTCATTGAAGCAACAGGAATATTTAGTTTTGATGTTATCAGCACCACGGGCAGGTTGTCTCCTGAACAAGCTTGACTGAAAAATAGTTCGGCTTAGCTTGGTGTTCTGCTCATCAAAGGATAAAGCATTACTGGACATTTTAATAATGTTTTTAAATGTCATAAATATAGTGAACTATGTATCTTCCCTAAATTAATGTTTCCCAGATCTCCTTTGGCACACTCATGTGTACTTTCAGTAATAGTAGAATGAAAAGATGGGTGGGGTTTATTTAGGTTTAAAGCCTATAAAAGGAAGAGACAGTATACACTTCATACACACACACACACACACACACACCCTAAAGGTTATCTTTATTATACATGCGATATATGCTCATTAATGAACATTTATCAAAAATAAACCAAAAAGAAAAAAAAATGCTCCTAGTTGCATTTTATATCCATGTAACCATTGTTACTGTTTTACCATATTTTATTTAAATCAATTTCTCGATACATTTGTTGTTAATATTATTTATGTTAGACCTCTGTTCTTGGTTATATATAACAATCTTTTAACTATGATAAGCCAGGTGCAATGGCTCATGCTTGTAACCCCAGCACTTCGGTCACCTAAAACTTTAGAGCCTGAGTTGGGAGGATCACTTCAGCCTATGAGTTTGATACAGCCTGGGCAACATAGTGAGACCTCCATCTCTACAAAAAAGCTGAAAATCGGTGGGGTGTGGTGGCATGCTCCTGTAGTCCCAGCTGCTCGGGAGGTTAAGGTGGAAGGATTGCTTGAGTCTGGGAGATGGGGGTCTCACCATGCTGTTCAGGCTAGTCTCAAACTCCTGAGCTCAAGTGATCTGCCTGCCTCAGCCTCCCAGAGTGCTGGGATTATAGGCATGAGCCACCATGCCCGGCATAAAATGCACATTTGAAACTCCTTTGACTGATTCTACCTATATCGAGATGTTATGCAGATTATGTTATTTCAAAACCATGAATATTTATTAGTCCACACATAGTACCTGACCCAAAATAGGCTCTAAAATAATATTTTATTTATTTATTTACTTATTGTTTGTTTGTTTGTTAAGACAGGGTCTCACTATGTTCCCCAGGCTAATCCTGAATTCCCGGCCGCAAGAAATCCTCCTGCTTTGACCTTCCAAAGTGCTGGGATTACAGACATGAGTCACTGTGCCTGGACTAAAATAAGTCATATTTCTTGAGGAAATGAATAATGTTTTTAACTACAATAGATTGTGAAAATACTTGTTCTGTGCTCAAAAGATCTTATAATATTGTTGGGAAGATGACAACGCATAAAAATGTAATGTGTTGAAATGAGGGTATGAAGTTCAGAGAAGGCAGTGGCCAGCAGGGCATGGAGCTATGAGAAACAATTCCTGGAGAAGGAAAGATTTGAGATGCACTACAAAGCTGAGTAGAATTTATGTTGCTTAGCTTGGAGGTAGAGATCACAGATGGAAACAATGGCAGGAACAAAAGCTGAGCGAAGCTATTGGACACGATATATTCAGAAAAATAGCATGAAAGGAGGACTAATTGAAGAATAATATACTGAATGCTTAGGTCTAGGGATAAAGCTACATGACGGCTTTCATGGGATAAGCAGAGCTCAAGTAAGTAGTTGTGATGACATTTACAATGCTGAAGTTGTAGAGCAGGTATATGGGAGTATAGCTGGCACATGGAACACATTGGACAAATGGGTGTGCAGACAATGTACATTTATGTTGCTTCTCATTGTCCCCTTAAAATTTGGAGGGAGGTGATTTTCTGCTCCCATGAATACTTGGACAATGCCATTTAACATTTATGGTCACTTTAGATTACAAATACATTCTTAGCCAGAAATTAAAGTGCTTGCCCCTTCTAATAGTCAAGTTTTCAGCTCCATTCAATGTAAATGCTATGTTCTCTCTCGTTTTCAATAGGGACAGAGGTGTGGTTGCCTCCTTCTTTCTTTCTCATTTCTTTTTTACTAGTTGCTATTTCTGACTCTTCTGGGGAAGGGCTGAAGGTGTGGGGAAGAAAATAGGGAAGAGGAAGAGAACATTTCTTATTGGACTGGGAATATTCTAAATTGATTTCTTGGTCCTGGGCCTGGCCCTTGTCTAAAACTGAGTCTTTTGGGGATGGCTTTGGATGTTCTTAGTAGAGTCTCTCACCTGTACTTTCCTTGTCTAAGGTGCTTTCTTCTCTTGTGGGTCACGTACACCTTCCTCACATGCCCCAAGACTCAAGGGATACTTTTAGCTTCTCTCCACTGAGGCCTTACCCGCTGCCCCTACCTCAAGATGGTCTTGATAAAACCTAAGTCAACTCCACAACTTCCTTCTATTGTGCATGGCCCACACCTGCTCTTGGGGACCTTCACACAGCATTTGCCCTGTTGATAATGGGAGTGCAGGCAGATTCCAAAGCAACTCAACTTCTTCAGCTCATCTCTTAGTATGTCAACCATCTCATATTCCTTTTGGATTTTCTGGACAGCATGTCAGATGCCAGTCCCCTATGTTCTCTTAACTGTAGGAGATGAATAGGTTTCAGGTGTGAATAGAGAATGGAGAGATCCTCCCAGTGGTGAGTATTGGTCTCACAGCTCAGCCATTCCCAATCAATCATCTTGAAAAATCTTTGCTCTCCATATAAATGAGAGGTTTAGGAGTCATAAATTGGATTTGATATTTTTCCCTAAAAGTTTCCGTCTTGGTTTGGTACCTCACCTTAATGCCGTGTTAGAAATTCACCTAAAACTTCTATTTTACATCTTGTTCCAGAAGAATATATATAAAATATAGGACCTAACTTAGTCTGTGAGAACAGCAAAAATTTTCTTAAGGAAATAAAGAGGGACATTTCAATGAAGCAACAAAAAGAACACTTCAAGAATGGAAGATTGCTGAATAGTGTCAAATGCTTACAAGAAGGCAAATAAGAGAAAGACTGAGAACTCATTTCTCTGGTGGCCTTGGAAAGAACAGATACCATGAGACGTGTAGGTGGAAACTAAGTTGTATGAGACTGAAGAAGGAAGAAGTAAAGAAATAAAGAACACAAACTTCCAAACTTTAGAAAATGTTTAAGTGAAAAGGAGAGAGTTGTGGATTCTTTTCAAATAGGAAAGAAAGTGCTATAGGAAGAAATTGGTAGATTAAAAAGGGGTTGATGATTCCAGTGAGAGAAATGATCATTCAAAGGATAGAATGTGAGTTCAAAACGACTAGAGGGGCTGTAATCCAGAGTTGAGGTAAAGCTTAGCCTTAGGCAGGAGAAATGCCTCCTAGTCATGTACTAGGAGAAAGAATTAGTGCAGATTTAGGAGAGATTTGAAGATTTGGTATTTGGAAGCTGAAGAATTCATGACTTGATGTTAAATCTACTTTCTCTGTTTAATCTACTTTCTCTGTTTAATAACAAAGTCCTGGATTCAATAATTTGGGGGGGAGGTAATTGGAAAAAAATAAAATGAATAACAGAAGGCTTTAAATATCTTTTTAACTCTGGATTTGACATGATAGGAGAGGAAAATTGTAAAATATGTAAATTTGGGGTTATTTTGATTGATAATTTCAGATAGTGCTTACTCTGCACAAGAACGTGAACTAAGTGCTTTGCAAACACACACCAATCCAATTCCCTGTCTCTACTCACCTGTATCACTCTTAACTTCCAAACCATTCTTTCTCCCACAAATCATTCTGTGTACAGCAGCCAAAGGAGACTTTACCAGAATACAAACCATGTCTCTGTCCCTGTTTTCAGCTCAAGGTCTTGCATGGTTTCCCAGGACCTGGAGGTAGGTCCCACATGTTCTGGACCCTGCCCATCCCTGCCCATCCCTGCAACCTCATCTTCTGTTGTGTGGTACATTGTTTTGGGCCTCTTGTAAATAGACCTGATTTTATTTCACTTCAGGTTTCTAATAGGTTTTTATAGGAATATGAGAAAGCTGTTGGCATTTATTTCAAACGATTTATAACTAGGTAATTATTTCTGAACATTACTTAGGTAATTTTTTGTAATATACATGTAAAATGAATACATTGAAATAAACCAATTCTCACCCAAACCCTGAATTTCTTTTTCATATAGCTTAAACTCTTATTGAAGTTTGAGTTAAAAAAAAAAAAAAAAAAAAAAAGGAAAAACTCCTGTAAAGTATTACATTCTCACTACCCACATAGGGATAGCGTAAACCAATGTATGATAATGAGAATTATGAGAAACTGCTGATCTTTTGTTTTCTACATGTCTATTCATTCAAATATCTCTCCTTTCACCCTATTTTGTTTTTATGTATCTGAATGAGTATTAGGCAGAATATCAAGATAAATTTTCTGTTATTTGTCATAATGGTGCTTTTTTGCACTACTACATTTAATCTTATTTAAATGAACCTGTAAATTTGGGATAGTTTTACTAACCCATTAACATTTTCTGTGGGGATAAAACATAATCTGTGGGGTTTTGCCATCCAATATTTTTCTTCCTCTTTTTAAAAAAAAAAAAAAAAAACAAAAAAAACAAAAAAAACTCTGGTCTCCAAGTCTGTAAAATATGGTTTGCTATAAAACTCAAAATCTTCTAGCCGGGAAAAAAAAATAAATAAAAATAAAAACTAAGGTAAAAAAATTTGTCGGTATATCCTTAAGTCTTAAAAATCCCCAGAACAAACAAACAAAAGATAATAAAAGCCATTGGTTTAGTTTTAGTAGTTCTTTGTAATCCAAAATAAATAAGTAAAACAGAAAATAATTCCTACTTAAATATTCTTGGGCAAGATCATTAGAAGATATTTATTAATTTAGTGTGATTGATATAAACTGGTACTTATGGCTATTTTGAAAATTTTGCAATGAATCATTTGATTTCCAATTTGCATATTTTAAACAAAATGTTTTTAAAAATGTGGATAGTCAAGTAAAAAAGATATCTCAAATTCATGTATTTAGAACACAATGTATATTTTTCTATGACTTATAAGTCACTGATCATTTTTTTTGAGTTTTTGTAAACTGTCTCAATAACTTCGTTAACTTTTACAAATAACACTTATGCAGTAATCGGCGAGCAAATAAATATCACTCACAAAAGTCATAAAATAAAACTTAATTCAAAATAGTTAATAGCTTTCTTCTACTTTTTCTTCCACGTCTGCTTTTTGCCACTTTTTAGATAGATATAGATGTCGATATACGTAGATACAAATATGGATATAGACAAATTTTGGCCTTGTTGCTGGGCATTTGCATACAAGTACATATTTTGTTTTATCCAATCATTTTTCTACTCTACCTTAGTAGCTTTCATGACCTCTACTTACTCAGTGGACCGTAAGAGCAGATGCATCGCTGTACTGATTTTTAAAATTGTATATTTGCTTTAGGGAGAAATAAATTGAATAGGAAGGACTAGAAAAGATGATTTAACCAATACTAAGAGAGCAAATTTGATACATGATGATCAGGTACTAATTCAGCTCATCCTTTCCTTTTCAGAGGGCTACTCTGGTTTACTCAGAATGTAAGGGGAGACAGGCATCTATCTTTCCATGTGGCCTAGTGACCAGCAGCATCAGCATCACCTAGGAACTTGTTAGAAATGCATATTTGTGAGTGCCATCTCAGATTTGCTGTATTAGTGAGCATTCTCCAGAAAAACAGAACATTTATATCTATATCTATATCTGTAAATCTGAAGGTTTGTTACAGAAATTGGCTCACATGATTATGGAGGCCAAGAAGCTCCACAATCTGCCTGCCATCTGCACACTGGAGATCCAGAAAAGACACTGGTGTAATTCAGTCTGAGTTTAAAGGCCATGGGAAGCCAATGACATATAGCCAAACCTGAGGACAGGAGCAGATGAAATGATATACCCAAGCTCAAGAAGTTAGGCAGGAACAAAAGGGAAATTCCTCCTTCCTCAGCCTTTTGTTCTATTCAGGCCCTCCATGGATTGGATGATGCCCAACTACACCGGGGAGAACAGTCCACTTTACTGAGTCCACTGACTCAAATGCTAATTTCAACCAGAAACATCCTCCCAAACACACCCAGAAACAATGTTTGAGCACCCTCACGGTCCACCCAAGTTGGCACATAAAATTAAGCATCACACTTGCTTAATAAAAAGCCAGGGTGTGAGGCCTAGTAACTTTAACAGAGCTTTCAGGTAATTCTGATTCTGGCAGAGTTACCAAGAAAAGAACAGTGTCCCATGCAGAAGAATATAATGGATTTATTACATGTGGCTGTATTCTGCCTCTTTCTTAACTGAGTCACCCCCTTCCTCTGGGTAGCATGACATGTAGGACATATATATGCAGCTTTAGATGGGAGAAAAGAGAATAATTCTTTATCCTGTATGTGATCTATACCAGTTAGGATTTTTTTTGTTACATGGGACAGTAATTCCAGCACAAACCAGTTAAGTAAAAAAGAGTGAAGCCAGGTATGGCGGCTGACAGCTGTAATTCCCGCAATTTGGGCAGCCGAGGCAGGAAGATGGCTTGAGCCCAGAAGTTCGAGACCGATTGGGCAACATGGTGAGACTCTGTCTCTACAAACATAAAAAAAATTAGCCAGATGTGGTGACTTACTGTAAAGTTAAATGTTTTGTCACAGAACTCTGTTATGAAGGACTTAAAATATTCCTTAGCTTTAGAGTTTCACTTTATCAGCATTAGATACTAATTTTTTAGTCATCAATAGTTTTGATAATGATAGGTGACTTTTGTTAAATAGGGCTGTTAAATATCAGAAGATTTCCTTTATAATAGTCTATATGCTAAATAACAACTAAAAATTAATGAAGGGATAAAGGGATAGCAACACAGTACGGACACTTCTTAATTCTTGCAATTCCTGGTCACTCCCCATGATATTACGTTAACCACTTCACTACTCTTTTTATGGTTTTCTTGATTTACAGAAGTCAAAAGTAATCTAAACATTGTCTACATTCTGGGCAATGTAAGAGCCTTAAATTTTATCTCATTTATTCTTTGGCTTTCTTTAGCATCAGGTTTTAACAGGAAACATTCTTCTGTTATCTAAAGCTTGGCTCACTCTTAGCTTTACTAGTTAAAAACATTGAATCCTCCTATCTTAGGGGAAATGGAAGTTTGATGCTAATTACCTGAGAGGTTTTTTTTTCTTTTTTTTTCCTCTTTAAATTTGAGACAGGGTTTTTGCCCTGTTGCCCAGGTTGGAGCGTAGTAGCATGATCATGGCTCACTGTGGGCTCAACCTCCCAGGTTCAAGCAATCCTCCCACTTCAGTCTCCTGAGTAGCTGGGACTACAGGCATGTACCACCACCCCCTGCTAAAATTTTAGCTTTTGTATGAGTTTTCAGTATGCCCAGGCTGGTTTTGAACTAGAACTCAAGCGATCCTCCCGCCTTGGTCTCTCAAAGTGTTGAAGTTACAGGCATGACCCACAGTGCCTGGCATGTTTTCTTTCTATATGGCTCTAAATCATTCTAAAACTAGGGTAAAGAGCCCTGAAACTTGCTTATGAGAAAAGTTCTCTAGTTAGTGAGAAAGACAACAGCCAAAAACACAATAAAAGTACTACTAGAATTGACCTTGTTCTCACCAAAGTTGGGTTTTGTCTTGATTTGGTGATTATTTAAAGACATTGTTTATGCCTGCGTTTCATAAGTGGGAAGTCATTTCTTTGTCTTGAAGTGTCCACATGTTATATGTTTCATTTTAAACTTGGGGAGGAAAGATGAAATGATGGCTCTCTGTGGTTGGTACTATTTGTGTCTTCCAGTACCCCCACTTTCCTCTATTACAGTCTGATACTATTTATGCTTTTGTCCATACTCAGCAAAATGCTGAATAGTTTTACTTTGAGATTTTGCAGAACTCTGTGACTTGTGAGTAGTTGTCCTTCAAGAATTAATAACTAGGACACACTGATTTAATAGATCATTAAATGCTTTTATTTTATATATAAAAGGCTTTTCTGTGTTTCCTCATAATTGACTCATAAAAGCAGGGGGAAAAGAAAGCATGGTGATTTCCAAGTATAATTTTTAAAAACACTAAAAAACATGAATATTATCCAAATAAAGAATAAGCATATATCAAAGATCTATTTAACTCACTAATTAGGGAACAGGATGGTAAGTTGGCTCAAAGAACATTTGAGGAACTAAGTAATGATATGCACTGAACAAAAAGACTGCTGGATTTCTAGGTTAGATACAAACATGGCTAATATTCTAAAGTGCAATGAAACTATATCCTTTGGGGTTATCATTTCAACCAGATAGAAATTGTCTGCATCTCTACCAGATAATATTTACAAGGTAACATGTAATATCATAGAGTTTAGGCTCTAATTAGTAATATAGGTTATATCAAGGAAAGGGCCATTGCATTAGATTTTAATAAATCTTGGGTGACCCTATTAAACAATGCTCCAGTGTGACATTGAAAGGTCATGTAATCAACTGTCTACCTTATTTCCAAGTTTTTCATATTTTTTTCTTGCACAGCAATAATGCTGTTCATTGTACTGAGGAACCTAGTCACTGTTGATAGCATGACTAGTAGAGGCCGTGATAAAAGGTATATGGAAATTCACTATTGCTTTTCTCCTAAGCATTTCATTAGCATAGGGTAAATATGTGAAATTTGTGTAATCAAGTTTTTATAACCATAGAAAGGCATTATAGCATAATGGCTAATATCTCATAAGAACTCCATTGTCAGGGTTTAAATCTTGGCTCTGTCACTTAATAATTGGATAAATTTGGGCAAATGACTCAATCTTTCTGATTGTACAGTGTTCCCACCTGTCAAATGGGGCTAATAACAGTGTCTACCTTATTAGGTTGTGGTGAGAATTAAATTGGTAAATTTGTTAAAGTATGAAGAACAGTGCTCAATGCATTATAGACTGTGTATATTAGTGTTTATCGCTGTGTTAACATGGAATTGCTTCTATTACTGAAAGAAGCTTAATTCGATTTCTAGGCAAGATTATATATAGTTTAACGGGCTGGAAGAAAACAATATAGGCAAATTACAAGGAATTTTTCAATTAATTGCTCTAGAATATGCATATATTTAAGTGAAGGGAGTAGGGGGAAGGAAGGTGGGAGACGAGGGGAAATTGGGTGAGGATGTAGGGAACTAAATGACTGTGAGTCAAAAGCTGTGTATTTTGGGGTTTGGAATCTGCTGTGTAAAGTCCATCTGTGAGATT
The DNA here is from genome assembly GCF_009761245.1 of Sapajus apella. Taxonomy (NCBI): domain Eukaryota; kingdom Metazoa; phylum Chordata; class Mammalia; order Primates; family Cebidae; genus Sapajus; species Sapajus apella. Next base: position 28,236,372 of record NW_022436946.1, on the reverse strand, counting down.
TTAAACAAGTCATTTGCCCAGTCTGGACCATTTAACTTGGTGTTCTAAGGCATTAATTCTTTCCATAACACAAAAGAAAGCAATAATGTAGGTTTATTTTGTAAGGACATTCAGAGACAAGAAACCAAATCAAAGAGAGGATAATAGTAATCCCTGCTTTATCTACATCACAAGGCTGTTATAAAGATGAAATAAAATAATATATGTAAAAATGCTTTATAAACCATAGAGCCTCATATAAACGTAAGACAATGTGTTTGTAGTTTATTCCTGTAATTACGCAATATTCCAAGGACAAGTTTGACATATGCGAGTCAAAGGTAAACAGTATTATTTTTCTTAAGATCTCAAAATAGAGACATTTGGTGTCCCCAGTGGCAGGATAGAAATGAATTTATGTCAACTGGGGCATTATATGCACAAACAATTAGAAGAAGCACAAATCCTTTTACTACCCAGGAGAAATAGTTTGCAAAATAAAATCATGTTCATTTTCTTGTCCCAACCTGAAGATGATACTAAGAAAAAAAATAAATTTTCTACTTCATTAACTCAACTAATAATATGTTGAGTACTAGGTGCTCTGCATGTCCCATTGTGGTGAGATAAAGAGGAATAAGAGATTTACGCTCTTCATAAGGACCCAGATTTAGTAGCAATGACAACACAAAGGTAACTATAGTGGAATATTCAACTGGAGAAAAGAGAGGAGGAATAATTATTTTGTTTTGAATAAAGGCAATATGAACATGGGATTAATTTAACTTTTGCTTAATCATTTGTTAGTAGCAGTATTTTCTGTCCTTTATTAGATATTATTCACACTGAACTGCGCACGAAACTCTCCATTTCCCTATCTTTACATTTTATAGGTTTTGTTGGTTTGTTTTTTGTTTGTTTTTGAAACAGGGCCTTGCTCTGTCACCTAGGCTGGAGCGTAGTGACATGATCAGGGATCACTGCAGCCTTGACTTTCTGGGCTCAAGCCATATGCTCACCTCAGCCCCCAAGATGGCTAGAACTACAGGTGTGTGCTACCATGCCCATCATTATTATTATTATTTAAATTTTATTAAAGATGAGGTCTCACTATGTTGCCCAGGCTGGTCTCAAACTCCTAAGCTCAAGTGATCCTCCTGCCTCTGCCTCTCAAAGTGCTGGGAATATAGGCATGAGCTACTGTGCCTGACTCCATTTTATAGCTTTGTTTCTTCTTTTTTCCCTTTGTCATTATATCTTAGAATATAAAGTAATGGAAAAATAGTAATTGAAAAAAGTTCTCTGTAAAATTTTTGAATTTTTTTGAATAGGATGAGATTTATTAAGTGTAACAAACTTTAGCTTGCTTAATGCCCAGTATTAAAAAGAATGAAAACCTATATTTGAAGGATCAAACTGAAATAACATTTTATCTTCAGATTTTTCCAGTGATTCTAGAAAACTTCCTGACTACACTAGTAAAAATTCTGGAAAAACAAACCAGTAGGTCATTATTAATTAACTAAATTATTAAACTAAACCAGAGACATATTCAACAGAAAAGCCAAATTATTTCAATAAAAATAATAGGAATAAAAAGGAAGACTGCTTCTGAATTGTAGTGATTATTAAAATCAAATGGTTATCATAACTATGTGTTTTTCTGTGTTTATAAAATCCCCTGTATGTTCTTTAATTTTCTTTAGTAGAAAATTCTCTAATAATTACTTGAAATTTCAGCATATTTCATTTTGGTTTTTAAACTACAATATTTGGAAAGGTCAAGAGTTGCCTGAGGATAGAATGCAATATTAATAAATTCCACAAACTCCAAGGAAAGAAATACTCCAGTACTGTATATGGTTTGCTACTGTTTGTTTCAGACACAGTATTATTACTGTTCATTCAGGAAAAAAACTTTCCGGCAAACAAGTGGTTATCTTTAGAATAAAGATCAAGCTAATACAGTTCCATATAGCTCTGGTAAATACCTAGATGCTATCTTTGTTGGAATGGTAAACCTGAGAATTTTCATTCATTAGTAGTATAAGTTAGTTCCATATGCCCACCTGAGATGGTTGCCAAGAAATACTACTCAGTCAACCAGTAAATTATGGGATCATATATACCATCTGATTCTGTTTATATTCAAACTATAAGAGATTAAATTTATATAATAGCATGAAATGGAAACCAATGTCTTTCTACTGCACCTACCTGGTGTGGAAGCTTACTTTTTTATCTTGCTAGTTTCCAAATTCACAGCAGTGAAAATATATACATACATGCATGCACATATACACATATTCATGCTTGTGTGTGTAAATGGATAAAGAGATAGATGAAAGGGAATTTTGACTTTGCTCTACACACACTTTTGTGTTGTTTGATTTTTTCATAATAAGCATATAACCATAAATACTTTCAAAATTATAAAATAAAAAGACACAAGAAAAAGCTAATTTAAAAAAAGAAAAGATGAACTATAAATGCACAGAAATATGTATATATGAGAGATGTATTTAAAATACATAATTTTTAATGAAAGAAAGCAAAAGAATACCATGATGTTGCCCTATTTATGTTAAAGAAAAGGAAAAGCAAACTGTGTGTTGAGAATGATGTTGAGGTGAAAATTTTATTTTTCTTCTACAGACTTCTTTGTTGAAGTTTATACAGTAAACATGTATTTATGTACTATTTGTGTTATTTACAAAAAATGCTTTTTATATAAAATTACCTGTTTTATTTTTCCACTAAAAAATGAGCCATAGAGAAAGGTTTGAGGATTTCTTAAATACCTTATCTAAAATCAATTAAAGGACTGAGTAGAAAAAATCTGTATAGGGCTCTCAATATTAACCAGATGAGTCACTTGCAAACTTTGACTGAAATCATTTCTGATACTTTCTTTTCTCACCCTCCCTAAGATATTAAGTCCTTCATTTATTTATTTATTTTATTTTTTTCTTTTTGAAATGGGGCCTCACTGTCACCCAGGTTGTAGTGCAGTGCTGCAATCATGGCTCAGTGCAGCCTCTACCTTATAGGCTCAAACGATCCTCCCACCTCAGCCTCCCAAGTAGGGATGGAGTCTCACTATGTTGTCCAGGCTGGGCTCAAGTAATCCTCCCACCTCGGCCTCCCAAAGTGCTGGTATTACAGACATAAGCCACCATGCCCAGCTAAATCCTTTATTACAACATTATATTTTTCATGCTAATATCTCTACTTAGATCTTCTTAACTGCTTGATGTTTTCAACATTCTCTCTCTCCTTGATAAATATGTTATTATGAGTATTTTAATCTTATGAATCTTAAGAACCATTAAGTCTTAATTAGTCTTATTCAATCGGATCCATTAGTTTTGCTTTCTCATGGATAGGCTGAGTCTTTTTTTCACAGAGCTTGCCTTTGTACTCCTCAGATATTGGTGTTTTCCTGTGTGTTCATATTTGTGGAATCACCATTTTCCTTGGCAGGTGATATTTACCCGAAGGGAGGGATGATGGCTTGGATCCTGGCTGACACTCCTCTTGATGCAAGTGTACATGCATGTTAGAGGGTGGCTACCATAGGGGAAAGAGCCTCTGATTTTGCATTCTGTAACCTGCCTTTATTTCTCCCCAACCTGTTCTTTTCTGGGGGCTGCTTCTTTCTCTTGTAGCTACGCAGTAGGGACTAAGCAATGGTGATAAGAAGCTTTTTAGCCCTGCATTAGGTGGTTATTCTATACTTCCTACTCACTTAGCGTCCCATGGTCCGTAGATGAACTGACTTCCCTGGCTGGTGCCAGTCTGGAGATTATGTTTCCTGCCTACGCCTTGAATCAAGTATGGCAGAGTAAGCAGTGAGAGTGAGTTGACCAGTAAATGTGAAGCAAGAGAAGCACAGAACTACGAAGCTTTCCTCTAGGTTCTGCGGGGTTTAACTTCTGGTTCACCATGGGCTTTTTATAGTCTTTGATTTGAGCTCCAGGATCCATCAAATTCCTTTCTAACTTTGTGGTATCTCCAGGTTTGGGTTCAAGGGAAGGACAGAGCCTCCCATGCTTGTTCACAATCCTGACCACTGTATTAACTTCAGCCTGGAATGTGTCCACCCCCAAATCTCCTCCCTCATATTCTTCTTATACTTCAGGTCTAGCTATGCTCTTCTCTCAGGGAAGCCTGACTCATAAATTAATATACATATCTCTTTAAATTTGCTATCATGACAGTGACAATTGGGATTATATAGAGATTTCTTCAATACTCAGCTATATCTCCCAGGAGTTCGAGGCTGCAGTGAGCCATGATTATGCCACTGAAATCCAGCCTAGGCAACAAAGCAAGACCTGCCTCAGGAAAAAACCAAACAAACAATAATCAGCTATCTCTCTAGATGCTAAGGTCCAGGAGAGCAAGGGATATGTTTGTCTTTCTTGCTTAGCACTTTATTTATGACATCTCACACAGTGCATAGACAATCATGGTGACTTCATGAATATTTTTAAAGAAAAAAGTAAAGGGAAGGAAGAAGAAAGGAAAGAGAAATAGATACATTTTTTTAAACTCTAATGTAATGTAATGCATACCTATTGGACAGCAATCTACTTCTGATTTATAGTCACATCTGTAATATATAAAGACAGAACCACATATGCACTTAATCCCAGATGCTAAGAAACTTTTGGCTTTCTTTTATTAACATCTTGATACAGACCAAAAGTAAATGAATTTTCTGAAGAAGAAGCATAATATATTACAATACCAAATAAACATTCAGTCTGGATTATCCATTGGGAGTGAATAATAAAGTATTAACTTTCTGTAAAACTATTATGAACGGGTTGTGTTTGCTGGCTCATGCTGTAATGCTAGCACTTTGGAAGGCCGAGGTGGAAGGATCACTTGAGGCCAAGAGTCCGAGACCAGACGGGGTGACATAGTGAGATCATCTCTACCAAAACAAAACAAATTGGCCAGGTATAGTGATGTATGCTTACTCAGGAGGCTGGGGCAGAAGGATACATTGACCCTAGGAGTTTGAGGCTGTAGCAAGCTATGACTGAACCACTGTTACTCTAGCCTGGGAAACAGAGCCAGATCCTGTCTCTAAAGGGAAAAAAAACTATCATGAATGAGTAAGAGATTGTAGAATTCCCAGGATTTAAAGACTTTTTTACTTACAAAACTTAAAAATGTGTGAAACATTGAAAATCAAACTTTCTTTTCTAAAAAAATGGCCACTGGCAAGGTGTGGTGGCTCACACCTGTAATCCCAGCCATTTGGGAAGCTGAGGCGGGAGGACTGCTTGAGGCTAAGCGTTTGAGACAAGCCCAGGCACATAGTGAGAACCATCTCTACAAAAAATGAAAAAAATTAGCTGGGGGTGGTGGCCCATGCCTGTGGTCCTAGCTACTCAGGAGGCTGAGGTGGGAGGAGTGCTTTAGCCTGTGAGGTCGAGACTGCAGTGAGCTGTGATCGTGCCATTGCACCTAGTCCTGGATGTCAGAGTGAGACTCTGTCTCAAAAAAAAAAACCACGCCCACAGAAAACCTGTGAAAGTTAAATACATCTAGAGCAGTGAAGAAAAAAAGAAAATGCTGGGCACCGTGGTCCACCCTGTAATCCCAGCACATTAGGAGGTCAAGACAGGAGGATTACTTGAAGTCAGGAGTTTGAGACCCACCTGGGCAACAAGTGAGACCTCGTCTCTGCAAATAAAGAAAAAAAAGGAAATGATAGGCACTCTTTTAAGACCCTTCTTCTAAACTCCTTAACAGTGAAATGAGTTGCTATCTGTTCTAACACAGAAATGAATCTTGTGGGTCATTGTCTACGTGTTTCCTAAACCCGATCATTCATTCATTGGCATGTTTCTCTGGTTCTCAGATGCTATTAGTTCCTAAAGGCTTTTAAACACTATACTGTGTGAAGACATAAAATGATGTTATAATCTCAGATTATATTCCACCTGGGGCCCCAATTGTAGGAACACTTGGTGCATGCATGTTATCCACTAATGCTTCCTCTCTGGTGCAATAATTTAATCTCATTGACACATATAGCTATGAAAGAACAAAGTTTCTCCTGTTACTTTGACGTAAGAGAATAAATTATCCTATCTCCCTACTCTTATTTATTAAGTTCTTTAGAGTTGTCATCTTCATTTGTGATCTGCTCTTAGAAGGTGACCTTAATTACTTTATAATGATGTAAACAAGAAACTTTTTATCTACAAAATCTTGGCTTTTCTGGGTATTCGTGCCTTACACAGTACAATTTCCTCTCAGTGCCAATTTATTTTGTTCTTTTTGTTTGCCATCGGGCCAACTTTTACTGCCTCATGTAAAATACTCACTGTGGAAGTTATCAACTACCAATTAAGGGAACTCCAAGTGCTAGGAAGGAAGACGAAACAAAGCTCTCAGCAGGCAGGGCTTATACTGATAACTGAAAAGTACTAAATTAAGACTAATTCACATAACTTCAGAGCATGACTCAGAAGTTCATGAGTCATGAGCTTCCATGAAGCTAGGGCAGGCAATATACAAGGGAAGAGGTCAGTGTATGCAGAAAGAGGCTGAAAAATTCACAAATCAGTAATGAATTTCTGAGTTGTATACTATGACTAGGACCATCGTGTCCATAAAGGATAATAATTCCTGTGAAGAAATCAGCATTTCAAGTGACGCAAGCCAGAGCACATTGTAGAATAGAAGTTCAATTTATTTTGAGCTTGTCTCTGTGACAAGGAATTTCCAGTTAGAAAGAAAGGTTTGGGGAGTGTTTTATCAAACAACTGGGCCATAGCTACCTGAAGTCATGCCATAAGGCAAGAAATAAAAGCAGAGCACTTTGGACCAAGTCATCTGTGCTTGTGGGCTCATTCTTGCAATCTTCCTTGCCATGTAATTGGCCTAAGTCTGTGATTATCCAACTCACTCCCCATTCCTGCATTGTAAACCTGTAAGCTTTGTGATGTGAAACTCTATTGTCCAGTACATGTCTTTGTCACACTAGGGACCATATTGTTTGTTCCCACCCTTGGACTCATTTTCTGCCAGCCCTGCTAGGGAGGTCACAGTAAACCTAACTTTCTCTGAGATTTTGATTTCCCTCTTGGTTTTCAGTTTGCCTGCCACTCCCTTTACCCTCAACCCATATACATGCACACAAAGATTCTTCACTCTATCTTCCAACTACATGAGGTGCGTTACCTCCCAAGCAGAATCAGTGGTGGACTTGCTACAGGTTTTAGTAGACAAAGTCTATTGGGTGGTGGAAATAGGCTGAAGGACATTGATTCTTAGGTAGTGGGACATGAAATTGGGATTCAGTGAAGTAGAAACTGTGAATATGGTAACTTGGAATAGAAGTAATCAAGGGATTTTGTTTTTTAATTTTTAGTAGAGATAGCGTCTCCCGATGTTGCTCAGTCTGGTCTTGAACTCCGGGGCTCAAGCAATCCACTTACCTTGGCTTCCCAAAATGCTGGGAATACAGGAGTGAGCCACCACACCTAGTCAGGAGTTTTTTTTTTCTTTTTTGTCCTAAAGAGGAGAGTATCAGATGAGATAGGATAAATGATAAATGGTTCCACAATCAAAGTAAGAAGAAGGCCAGGAAAGATGAAAGTGGAAAGTGAGAGAACTTATTCTGTAGAAGGCTGTAGGGACACTTGTGAATTTTTGGTGGGAAAACACAAAAAAACAAGAAATAAATGGAAACTTCTAGTCTATGCTGCTCCTTTCACTGAAGTATTATGTCTGTGAGGAGGGCAGATTGCAGGTAGTATGGGATAGTGGCACAAAGAGCAGATTCTGGATTCAAACTCAGCTCCCCTGGCTACTATTATATCAACCTGGGTGGGTACAAAATCTCTCTGGGACTTGTAAAGCAGACATAGCAATTGTAGCTACTTCTATGAAATAGTTGTCTATAACTCAGTGTCATCCTCTACCTACTAAACCCCCTCCCATCAGGATTTTAGTCCTTTCATGATCCACTGTTGCTGTGGTTACCAATGACATCATGCTGCTGAATGCCATGCTCCATTCTCAGGACTCATCTTACCTGACATATCAGCTGCATCTGATACAGCTAAGGTCTTCTTCCTTCTAGATCCAGGGGTATCCAATGTTTTGGCTTCCCTTGGCCACATTGAAAAAAGAATTGTCTTGGGCCACACATAAATCCACTAATATTAATAATAGCTGAGGAGCTAAATGGCAAAAAAAAATATCTCATGATGTTTTAAGAACATTTATGAATTTATGTTGGCCACATTCAAAGCTGTCTTGGACTACATGCAAACCATGGGCCACGAGTTGGACAAGCTTGTTCTAGATAAACTTTTTCTCTTGGTTTCAAGGACACTACACTCTCTTGGTTTTCCTCCCATGCCACTGGTTGCTGCTTTTTGGGTGTCCTCTTACTTGCTTCTCCTCTTCTCTCCAAATGCTCAATGTTGAAGTTCTTCAGAGTTGAGTTCTTTCTCATCTACATTCCCTTCCTTGCCATCTCAAGCAGTCTTGTGAAGTTAAATTCCATCTCTATGTCATAGACTCTCAAATTTTTGTCTCTAGCCCAGACTTTTTTCTTGAACTTCAGACTTATATGCTAAATTCCTAACTGAAAAACCTCCATTTGAATGGCTAACAGATACCTCACACTTAACACTTCCCAAATGGGACTTCTAGTTTTCTCCCTCTAAAGTTTTCTACTTTCAGTCTTTATCTTGTCATTAAATAATGATTCCAGGCCAAATTTCTGGAGTTAACCTTTTTTCTTCTCTTTCTCTTATATCCCACACCTAACTCGTTTGACCTCAACCTAATCCTGTTGTCTCTACCTTCAAAATACACCAGGTCACTTACTACTTCCTGTGGTCCTATTCCAGTTCAGAAGCCATCATTTTTACTGAGATTATTGCAACAATTTCTTACCTGATCTACTCTTGCCTTACTGCAGTTTACTCTTTATAGAGAGCCAGAGTAAGCATAAGTCAGATTACGTCAGTTCTCTGCTTAAAGCTTTCCAAAGATTTTATATCACACTCAGGGTAAAAGCCAATGCCTACAAGTCCAACCTCTCTACCCCTCACCCCAGTATCTCTCTGACCTCATCTCCTTTCTCTACTCTTTACCTCCCTTACTCATTTCTGACCACACTGGCCTCCCTGTGCTTCTCGAACATGCCAAGCATGTCCCCCTCTTATGCCTTTGCACTAAAAATACTATATCCTCTGGATAGTCACATGGTCAACTGCCTTAACACTTAAACATTTTTGCTCAAATGTACCTACTCAGTGAGGCTTACTATGACAGTCTCATTTAAAATGGCAACCTGCCCCACTTCTGGTACCCTTGATTCTCCACTTAAATTGTGTGATCTTCCCTTTAAATGGCTCCATTTTTCCATAACACTCACCACCCTCCAAAAAAACTATTTATAATTTTTTTGGTTTTGTTTTCAGACAGGATCTCACTCTGTTGCCTAAGGTAAAAGTGCAATGTGCAATCATGGCTCACTGCCACCTTGGATTTCTGGCCTTAGCCTCCCAAAGTACTGGGATTACAGGCATGAGCCACCAAGCCCAGTCTCTCTCTCTCTGTTTTTCTCTCTCTCTCTCTTATTTATTTATTTTTAAGAGACAGGATCTTTCTCTGTCTCCTAGGCTGCAGCCTCAAACTCTTGGGGTTATAGGCCACCACAATCAGCCTATAAATTGTTTATTTATTATCATTACTGTTTATTATTTGACTTTTCCCAGTAGAATATGAGCTCCAACAGGACATGAATAAAAATATGTTTGGTTCACAGATGTATCCCAAGCACCTAGAACAGTGCCTGACACACAGTAGCCATTTAATAAATATTTGTTAATTTGAATAAATAGATGCTGTATTGATTTTTGAGTATTAAACAACATGTGCTGGATGTCCTGGACTTTACATTAATGCAATGCTTGGTCTATATGGCTAAAAATGATAGCGATGAACAAATCTGTAGGGCAAGAAAACTTTCATTCTCTCTGCCTTTCCTTTTCCAATGTCTTTTGCTCAATATACTGCTTAATTTTTCTTTCTTAAGACCTAGTTAACCAGAGACTTTATGAAAAGAGTCAAATAAATTTAATCATCACAGAATTTGGATATTTATTTTTTGATTATTTGAAAGTGTGTCCCGTTTTCCAAAAGCTTTCCATTTTGAGAGATAAAAGTAATCTTTAGTCAAAGGAATTTATCTCAAACTACATTTGAGGCCTTCAATGAGCTGAGTTTAAAAAGGTAGACTAAGGACAAGAAGTTTTTGTGAAGTATATTAAATCAGATCAGTGGTGGAGTCTGATTCACTTGCAGCAAAGAATGGCCTTAAATATAAAAATATATTTAAAGAGGCCGGGCGTGGTGGCTCACGCCTGTAATCCCAGCACTTTGGGAGGCCAAGGCAGGCGAATCATGAGGTCAAGAGATCAAGACCACCCTGGCCAACATGGTGAAATCCCGTCTCTACTAAAAATACAAAAATTAGCCGGGTGTGGTGGCATGCCCCTGTAGTCCCAGCTACTCAGGAGGCTAGGTGGAAGAATCTCTTGAACGCAGGAGGTGGAGGTCGCAGTGAGCCAAGATTATGCCACTGCACTCCAGCCTGGCGACAGAGCAAGAATCCGTCTCAAATATATATATATATATATATATATATATATGTGTGTGTGTGTGTGTGTGTGTGTGTGTGTGTGTGCGCGCGCGCGCGCGCGCGTGTGTGTGTGTGTGTGTATGTATATATTTAAAGAAAATTGGTCCAAAGAGAATTCATAATTATAAATATTTGTTGAGAAATAGCCTGATAAAATTCAGTCTACTCTGAATAAGCAGATCCACAGTTTGACATCTTTTCTTTTGTTATAAACTAGCATAAGTTCAGTTCAATTTCTTCAAAAGTAGGAAGCTATATTAGGAAGTCACTGATGCATAACATGAAGAACTTCTCTGAGAAGAATGATCTTCATGGTCCATTGCCTCTAATTCATTTCACTGAATTTCAGCTATATAGATCCTAGCTGTAGATCAAAATGGTGAATAAGAAAGGTAAGCATTATACATGCCCATTGAGATTATTATATTATTGATTCATTATCAAACATTTCTTGAGTCCTATTATATTACAAACAGTGTGTTAGAGAAGATAGCTATAGAGAAAATTAAGATAAAATATAAAAGATGGTGCAGATTAAATGTGCACAGATGCTATGTAAACAAAGATAATGCATGACTGCCTCTGATGAAGGTGTCAGAGAAGTTATTTTCTGAACTGAGTCACATAAATATGAGCAGAATGCTAGCAGGGACAAGGGAAGGGAGACATTATAGGCCTAGGAAAGCAGCAAATCAACCCACATTAAGCACAGGAAAGGCATTAATGTTAAAAAAAAGTGGAGGGTGAGGGGCGGGTTTGTAATTAGGAATCAGAAGGTGGTAGAACTGATAAATAAAATGATTTATTTCTTTGGGGGAAAAAGTAGATACACTTGTATCTAATTCAATCAAGAAGGGGAAAAAGCACACATATTCTAAATAAGAAATTACTAGAAAATAATCACACACAAAAAGGACATGCAAATAATCTTATGAGATTGCTTTGTTCAATTCTCAATCCCATTCAAATAAATTTGAAAATCTAGATTAAAGTGACATTTTGGGGGGAAGATATAATTTACCAAACCTAATTCTAAAAGAGTGAGAAAGCATTTTTGGTATCTTCAAAGATAATACAGAGTATCTTATGGGGCAACCCTGGTGACAGGAGCCAAAGCAGCGGCGCAGGTTGTCCCCGTTCCCCTCTCCCTTCCCTTCTCGGGTTGCCGGTTGCCTTTCCGCGCCCCTGCAATCCACAGCCCCAGTCCCGCCATGTCCCAGAAACAAGGAGAAGAGAACCCTGCGGAGGAGACCAGCGAGATGCAGGACACGCAGGAGAAAGAAGGTATTCTCCCGGAGAGAGCTGAAAAGGCAAAGCTAAAGGCCAAATACCCAAGCCTAGGACAAAAGCCTGGCGGCTCGGACTTCCTCATGAAGAGACTCCAGGAAGGGCACAAGTACTTTGTCTCAGGAGACTGTGACATGGTCAAAGGCAACGCGAAGAATAAGCAGCTGCCAAGTGCAGAACCCGACAAGAACCTGGTGACTGGTGACCATATCCCCACCCCGCAGGATCTGCCCTAAAGTCCTCGCTCCTCCCAGCAAGCTTGCTGGTGGCCAGGTTGAATGATGCTGCCCGGGGCTCTGCCAGATGCAGGGACGCTGCCCCCCTCCTCGCCAGCCCACACCCGAACCACCTTCTGACCCCTGCTTTTGCAGCCAGAGGTCAGGAGGTGTCTCGGGTGCGGGCTGGAGAGACAGAAGCCCCTGCCCATTGGTGTCCCAGCACATGGAGCCCCTTGGGCTGAGCGCCAAAACCTTGAACCTTTTTTGTTTTACCTTTTTTCCAGATAACAGTTGGGAGAAATCTCAACGAAATCCTGGGGGTGGGGGTGGGGTTCAGAGGATGGGGTGGGAAAGTTATGGAGGAATAGGAAATAGGGCTTGGAGTTGGTAAAAACATGGCTGAACTATCCTCCTCCTTAACCATGTGGCTGTGTGGGGTAGGCGTGAGGGAAAGGAAATGGAGTAGACTGAAGATAAGGGGTTCTAGCTGAGCTCTGTAGATAAATGCTTTGTTTCAGTGTGGTTGGAGACCTGGTGTCAGATAAAAGAAACTCCATCCACATGAACAGATGCAAACAGGTCCTCTGGTTCTGCAGAGCCAATTGAGAACTCAGAGTTAATCATTTAAAAAAGTACTGTCCTTGAAATAGATTTGCTGTGGGGAGAAAGGAAGTGAGTGTGGGAGAAAGGAGCCGTGAGCGTGGGGAATCCCACAGAGCCCAAAGAACTTTTTCAGTAGTGGTATTTGAAATAAAGGAAACAAACAAACAAAAAAACCCATGAAAAAACCCAACCCAGAAAAAAAGGTATTTTATAACACTCAAATTCCATTTTTGATAAAAAATTTAAAACAGAAATAGATGGATATTTTTATGACATAATAAAATATACCTGCTTCAGCACCAATACTAGGATTATGGCTAATGGTGAAACACTAGAACAAGTTGCATTAAAGTCAAGAATATTCACTATAGCCATCATTATTTAATATCGAACTGGGTGTCCTAGCCTGACTATTAGACAAAAGGAAGAAATTAGAGTTGTAAATATTAGAAAGGAGGAGATAAAACTACCAACTGTACATAATTTTATTGTCTTTCTGGAAAGTTCAGGAAAATTGCTAAAACACAAAAACAAAAATCTTTAAAAGCAATAAAGAAAATCAGTAAGGTTTTTGGAATAAAATCATTTGGCATTCGGACAACAATCGGAGACATTCTAGAAGAGACTAACACTATTAGAAAAGATTAAATATCTAAGAGTACAGTATGTGCTATGTATAAGATGGATATGAAGAAAACTTTAAATCTCTACTGAAGCACCTGCAAAAAATATTAACAAAATATATTGCGTACTTAGATAATAAAAGGAAGCCTCACCCACATCACTTTTCACTAAGGTATAATTCATAAATTCAGTATGACTCACATAAGAAATAGGAATTGAAACTGGTCAAGATGGTTCTCAAATTTTCTAAAAAATACATACAAATAAAAAGTAACAGGAAAAATAGAACTGGTAGTGGGGATTGTTAACAGCTCACAAGATATTAGAATGCTTATAAAGTTACAAGGAATAAAACAATGTGACAGTCATGCGACTAGACATATCAATGGATAAAATAGGAAGTCCAGGAAAAAACTGTATATATTTATTATATACTTTGTATAGCAAATGAGAGTTGTGGCATTTTGTATCAATAGGGAGTATTATTCCTAGGTGTAAATAATATTAGGAACATTTGGTATCCATCTGAAAAAGGTCAAGTGTTTGCAGATTTCATACTTTATATAAATACATTCCTGATGTTTTATAGTTTGAAAAGTTGAAATAAAAAAACCCCACAACATACCACGATATCCCCACCATGAAATAAATGGGATATCAAAATTCAATTGTTTAAATTCAATTGTTTAAGTTGTTTTAAATGTGCATTACTGTGTGGTTAGTTAAATGACCAACACAGCATTAAGCTTGCGTCGGCTACATTTTAATTCTGGGATTTCAACCTTACTATCCATACCCAGACCTGACTACAGTTTGTCATTCCCTCATGGCAGTTGTTCATGTCCACCTAAATATCAACGGGGAAGATTCCTGGTTTGTGTTTGGCAGCAGCAATTCCTGGATGCTGGAGCATAGTTGAACCATGTTGTCAGCATCCCCTGGGAAGACTGGAAGCAGAGATTTCCAGACAGCTGCTTGCTATTCTCTTCTCCAGTTTTATTATCTTCTTTGTGCTTCAACCAACATTAAATTGGAATAAGATATTCAGTCAATCTATATTTGAAAATGAGGCTGTGTGAAGATGGTAACCCACTGTCAATTGTGTTACGTTGAAGATAGTATTTTCACATGATGTGTTGTGGAACTTAACTACAGAAGAAATCATGAAGGAGTTTTAAAAATAGTCTTGAAATGGGGAGATCTTCCCCATTTTGATCTTCCCCATGGTGGGGATATCATGGTATGTTGCATGTTGTTTTTTCTAATATCAAAAAGATATTAAAGATAGTTTAAAAAATAGTCTAGAAATGGGGAAGATCTTTCTTCCCAATTTTGATATCCCATTTATTTCATGGTGGGGATATCGTGGTATGTTTCGGGTGTGTGTTTTTTTTAAATATCAAAAAGATATTAAAGAATAAAATAATAAATTAGAGTAATTTAGTTAAGTAAGACAGTCTCCACTATATACAAAGTCTAAAGAAAATAACCAACTGGAGAAAAATATTGGGAACTCAAAAAAATTGTTAAATTTTTCAACATATAAAGAGTATTTAAAATAATTTAAAACCAACAACATTTTGACAAAAAGATCTTTAAAGGATAGGAACACATGGCTTACAAAAACATGAAAAACAATACTCTGTGTGTGTGTGTGTACGTGTTGTTTAGACAACAGAGATATATTTTAGAGGAGACCCTATTTCAGTGCTATCAAAACAGATTAAATACCTAGGAATAAACTTTACATGATATGTATAAGATTAATGTAAAGAAAACTTTAAATCACTATTGGGAGAGTCAAAAATACATTAACTAATAGAAAAATATATTGCATACTTAGATAACAAAACTTAACAGCGAATATCTTACTTGTCACTGAGGCATAGTCTATAAATTTGGTATGATTCAAATAAAAAATAACTCAATAGAAATGTATATATGCAAATGTATACAGGAACTCAACTCATTATTACTGAAATGAAAATTAAAATAGAATATTTTGTTTTACTTAACAAAATGTACATATAAAAATGTTTCATTGTATACTATATAGGCATAAGTGTGGGGAAAACACGAGCTTTTGTATATTTTTTTACATTCCTACTGAGAATATAAGTTGAAAGAACCTCTATTTGTCAAGAATAAAAATTATAAGTGCATATATTATTTAATCCAGCAGTTCTAGTTCTGGGGCTCTATTCTACAAATTTAATTCTGTAAACCATTTATTTACACATTTATTTATTGAAGTATCATTTATAATTACAAAAGTACAAAAGATTGAAACAATGTGTCCAATCATAGGGAACTGGTAAAATAAATAGTTGTGGATACAGTATCATGCAACTTTAAAAGAGGATGGGTTATTTACATAATGAGAGAATTTCCAAGATATATCATGAAATGTAAAAAACAAAGCATAGAACGACATAAATAACCTACCCTTCATTTTCATTAAAAAAGAAAATATGCATGTATATTTTATAAATACATTTTCTATTTATACTTACAATGTCCCTCAGAAGCTACACAAAAAAATCTGAGAGTTTTAGTGTATTTAAGGTATGGGACTAGATTTTTGAGGTTCAAGATTAGGGGCAATACTTCTGACGTGTCTTGTTTTGCATTTTGAATTTTGACAACATGGCCCATAAAAAATTGCAGCATAAAAAGGATTTTATTAGTAACATAGTTTATAAACTATTGATTCTAATTCAGCTTCTTTATTTAAAAAAAAGAAGAAACCAAGACCCGGAGCAGTGGTGACAGAAAGCTACTCATTCACCTTTCCCTAGGCAGGACCAGAGTTACATCCTAGATTTTCTGCCTCCTAGTTCAAGGTGGGGTCCACAAAATATATATAAAAAAAAACAACCCTCATGTAATTGGATATTATAAAGAAATTAATTAAGGAAAGACAACTAAAATCAATAGCATATTTTAATTTTAGGTTATGCTGTGTGGTTTGATACAGTATCTTCTGAAAATGTTGCTATCTTTTGTTCATGACAATGTTACTTATTTCATGGTCTTGAGTAGCTGTCTTCAACAGTAGTGACAGAAACTGAGCTTTCTTTCTGCCTCACAGGTTCTCCTTTGTGACAAAGGTCTTTTATTTATTAGAAGTCAGAAAAAGATTATCTGTATCTGTAGAACAGAGATTTCCTCTGTGCCATGCTGGATGACACCGTTTCCTTTAAGACTTGGATCCAAACTCTTCTCAGACACATCAGCTTTCTTTTCTCTTCCTGAATTATTTCCTCTCTGATTTTGCCTTAATTCTATGTCACCTCAACTCTTATAACTATAATTAATACAATGTGTCCTTCCTTTCAGTTAAATTATACAAACTTTTTATAAAGTTCCTACCATATTCCAGGTACTATGCTAGGGATTTGGAACAAAAAGGTTATAGTTTCTGCCTTAAAGAAATTCAGTTTAATCAGAGATACAGATCTACCAATTTAAAAATTTGTTATTTAAGACTTGCTATAAGCAAGTGACTGTTCAGGCTGTTGGGGATACTGCAGCAAAGAAAATGTACAGAAATCTTAACTGCTGAAAATCAGATAATGGAATGCTATTAGCTGACATGAAGGGATTATTTTGATTTTCTAGGTGTCAAAATTATGTGGTTATATAAAAACTGTTATTCCTAAGAGGTACTTGATGAAGTATTTAGGAAAGAACTCTCAAGAAGTATATAATTTACTACCAAATGATTCAGGAAATAATTTTATTTTACTAGAGTTTATAGTCTTCAATAGGAGAAACACATTCAAATTAACCCTTTGGTCAGGTCTGGTGGCTCATATCTGTAATACCAGTACTTTGGGAGGGTAAGGCAGGAGAATTGCTTGAGGCCAAGAGTTCAAGACCACCCAGGACTGAGGCAAATAGTTCAAGACCACCCTGGACTCTCTCTATTTAAAAAGCAAACAAAAAAACCTCCCAAATTCATTATTAAAACATCTTTTTTGAGTTCTCCTTTGTGAACAACTGGTTGTATTTATGAAAAAAATGCACATAATTAGAAGATATTATCTCTACTTATTTTACAAAATGTGGAAGTTTTCAGCTATATCTATTTCGGGGTAGACAGATGAAGCAAATAGTGACAACACGTTAGCAATTATTGACTCTGCATGGCAATTATTAACTTTGCATGACGAGGGTTCATAAGATGGTTCATTGTGCAAATCTTTAAACTTTTTTGTATGTTTGACATTTGTCATTGAATAAAGAGTTGAAAATTATTCACTGGAGGGTATATTTTCGTGGTAGGAGACAAACATAATAAATATGTAAAATATGTAACATGTCAGATGGCAGTAAATACTATGGGAAAACAAAAGAAAAAGGGGCATTAGAGGTGTGGTTTTAACAAAAATAATTTCTAAATCTATATATTTGAATATTTAAAGTTCCATCAGCACAATGACTGAGAGCGATTTCTACTGTGTGAGTTATGTAGAAAAAGAACGCTGAGAAGAGAATATTTGAGCAAGATCTTACAGGATAAGTAGAAATTTGCTGGAATTCTACTTATCCTTTAAGTAGAAGGTGAGTGCAGGGTGGGGATGAGCTCTGAGTGGGAATTCTAGTGCAGGTTAATAGTAGAAATGAGTGGTTCCCATGCTCTACTAAAAAGATTGTGGTTCTAGAGTCTTGGAATCTACATTTTTATAAAACTCCACGTAATTCTAATGTGCTCCAAAAATTGAGGCTCTGTAGTGTGGAAGCAGGAAAAGCCCCTGGGAAAAGAGAGACTAGGAAAACTGGTTGGAAATAGAGATGGTTGCTAGGCAGAAAAGAGACTTTATAACATGATAAAGATTTGGGGATGTTTTCTGTAGGCATGTGGGAACCATTAAAGGTTTTTGTTTTTTCTTTTTGCTGTGGGAGTTACATGAGTGCTCACATATGAATGTTAGAAAAATAATACAGATCAGTGAACGGAAGAGGGGAGATAGTAGAACAAGAGAGGCCAGTTAAGTAAGGCTACCATAGCTGTTAACATAAATGTAACTGCTCTGGGACTTTTAATAGAGAGATGTTTGGAGGGAGAAAGGGCAGATCTTAGTGAAGATGTGAGTAAGGAGGAAACTTCCAAATTCCCTGATTTTGTGAGCCACTAACAGACTTTTAAAAAAGCAGAAGATGGCTGGGCATGGTGGCCCATGCCTGTAACCCCAGCACTTTGGGAAGCCAAAGCGGGTGGACAATTTGAGGTCAGGAGTTTGAGTACAGGCTGACCAACATGGTGGAACCCTGTCTCTACTAAAAATCAAAAATTAGCCAGGCATGGTGGAGTTCGCCTGTAGTTGCAGCTACTCGGGAGGCTGAGACAGGAGAATTGCTTGAACCTGGGAGGCGGAGATTGCAGTGAGCTCAGATCAGCCACTGCACTCCAGCCTGGGTGACAGAGCGAGACTCCCTCTGGAAAAAAAAAAAAAGCAGACGATAACAAGTGGATGAGATAGAGAATATAAATCAATTTAAGCAGTTTCTGAAGAGCTTTTAGTAGATGTGCATGGATTTATCCAGAAAACAGAAAGCAACTCTGATGTTTGAGCAAGGATCTGGAACCAGAAACAGAAATTTTGGATACACCAACTTATGTGTGGTAGTTGGAGCCCAGGCCACTGGTCTTGGTGGGAAATGATACAAATGCTCACAGAAGATGCTGGCAAAAAAGAAGTAAATATGCACAGTTTTTAAGAGCTGGTTGGAGAAAGAAGCAGCAATAAAGCCACTCATTCTTTATGCCAAAGAGTTTAGCAATTCCTCAAAGATAGGACAATGTCTTTTACTTCCTTTACACATAATTTTCAAGGCATTAATGCAGTATACACAACAGGTATCAGGTAATTGCTTGGCAGGTTGCTGATCGGATGTAAGAATCTACATTTTGCCTGTTAGCCGTATCACCAGTGTCTAGATGAAGGGCTTAAAGCCTAGTATCAAAGGCCAGTAGTACAGTTAATGTATCAAATGAAACAAGAAATATAACAAACTGATTTTTTGGTGTTGTTTTATTCAGTACTGGAACTCAGCCTAAAATCTAGTTAAGTAAAAAAAGGAAAAAAAAAAAAAGGCTGTTTGATCATAAACTACTTCTTAAAGTCACGCATTTTCCAAGTAATCTGAGAACTATATGTTAACAATTCTGCAGGCATTTTACTCTTTTGTGCCTACCACTTCAGGCTGTTTTCCTCACACTACAGCATTAGTCCTAATCACTTGAAAAATATTTAAAAACATTTGCCTTCTGTGTATCATACCATTTATATGAATCTTATCAACTATTAATACTTCAAAAATCATACTATAAACCATTTCATACGCTTGTAAGAAAAAGATGTTTTCCTGACTACAATGACTTATAGCTACTCATAGCTTATTTTATCAGCCAGGCTAATTGAATGAATGGCAACGCTCTCTCTCTCTCTCTCTTTTTTTTTTGGTTAAAACTCTTAAATTGTACGTGTGTGTCCATTACCTCATCAGATCATACAGTAAACCAGGGTAAACAAAAGACCAAAATTCTGCATGGATTATGAATTAAAAAGAGGAAGACTAAAATTATTCATAGGAAAGATTAACAAGGGTTACCCATAGTGCAGCTGGATGACCTTCAAACCAAGATTATGCAGATGTGTTGAAAGACGTGGAAGAAGAAAAGCATAATATTTATTGGGCCTGATGGCATCTCACAGGATTCAGGCTCATAATTTCCTAAGTGACTTAGCTACCATTGCACAATCAGTGCTTTGAAAGACCCATTTCCTCAAGACAACTCCAAAATACTAATGGTGCTTTGCTGACCTATGTTATTGAAATCACCATCTCCAATTTACCTAAATACAGTCCAGACAGCCATGTTTACCTGATGGATCGACTAATTTCTATTTCATTAAAAATATCTTAAGAGCCCTTATTACACACACTGATCCATTTAATTTTCTTCTGTAAATCTAAATAATTGTAGGAGTCTGAGCTATTAGTCCTTCAGTATTTCCTGTGTTATTTTGAGCTTCTTCAAAGATTTTTGTTTTGGTCGTGCGCTCAAAGTAAATTTCAGTCAAATAATTATTCTTTATTCAGGAAGAGGCTGAAAGTATGGGGAGCTTAAAAATCAAGGGGGAAAAATATAGCAAAGCTGTTGTAATCCCCAAAGGCAAAAACTTCAATCCAGAAAAGTGGATTCCTTTTCAATTTACAGCAAAAAAACAACCTTGAGAAAATAAACACCGTGGCTTAGACAACTTTCCATAGCTAGAAATTGTTCTTCACTAAGAAAATCAAACCACAAGTATGTGTAAGAACTGACAGGGGACAGGGTACCGAGAGAAAGAGTGAACATTAGTGAACATTTTGAAATTTATTTGATCAAGTTCATAAGATGTTGTTCACTGATACATAAATAATCTTATCAGAAACTAGGAAAAAAAAGTAATTTTATGCTTCCTATTGGAAAGGTAGTGTTTCTGACTTCTAAGAACTTAGCACTAGGTAGGTCTTGGTTATAAATGATAATTAATAAGGTACAGTTAAAAGCATAAGTTATATTCTTTTATGACTTTAGCTTTCTTGGGAAATACTCATACTGAGTAGCACTGTGTCTGTTTACTCATTTATCTTTGCTATGTTAACAAAATTTAGGATGTTGTCACTAGAAGCGAGCAATTGGTTTGCTAATATTCCTTTAGGAAATACACTATGTTTAGACAAAGTTTTAAAACAATCAGCATCCGGACAAAACATCTGATAAACTGTAAAGCAGGAATAGGTACTTTAATTTTAGAGTAACGATGACTTATTTCCTCTCATTGCAGATCTGTGGCTTCAAGTTTCTAGGACCCCAGAGTGGGAGGGAAGAAGTTGCAACTGGACTTTGTACAGACTGAAGAACAATGCTTTAGTAAAGGAGTATTATCAGAGGCACAATCTCATTTAGTTTCTTGGTTTAAGGAGCATGAAATAAGTTATAATTTACTGAAGGAGCTAACTACTTTATTTGTATGTCAAAGGTACGGTTTAGAAACAACTCATCCTTGCATTGGAGTCAGTGCAGGAAATCTGTGAAAGTGTATGGATATAGCATAGTAGTTGTTGATGATATTTCTGTAATTTGTATTAGAAAAACATTTCCAGGACATTTACATTTATCTTTGTTTTCCTCCCCGTAAATGCACGTAGGGGTTTCTACTTGGCTTGAAGGCAATGAAAAACAATAAAATTAGATCACTGCCCCTCTGTTGTTGTTTTTGCCTTCTTTTCAACTCTCCAATAGCTGTTTCAACTCTCCAATCTTTACATCGGTAAAGATGTAAATGTTAATTTATGGCAAAACAGCTATTGTGTTTGTTTACATCTAACAAAGTCTGGTCAAATGCTTGTGTGAAAATTCTAGCCTCTATTGTTTCTTTATTGGGAAAGTCTTTGAAAATCAAAAAGATTTTTATGAACTTCAAAAAGGTGCGATGGCTATTTGTTTGAACTCCTGTGAGAGAATTCTCCCACAGATTTGCAGAACACGGTGTTGTGATGTTAGAAACTCAAATGCTTTTCATACAGGATGTTAGGGCTTGTACACGTGTCTGCCGCTGTGATGTGGGAAGCACAATACCTCCAGGTTTATAAGGATGTCAGCTATAAACAGGATGCTAAGTAGCAGCTAAGGACACAGTGACTCTCCAAGAGAGAGGAAAGATCTGAAGGTATTATGGCAGTATTCTGCCGAGAGTAAACCTAAGAATCATATATTGAGATCCTTTTCCAAAGATGGTATGTATGTTCCTAATATGTCCCAAACGTATAATTCTGGTATAGGCAACACACTTTAATACAACTCTGTAATATCCTTCAAATATTTCAAGCACAATACACATATTAGTATTTTCCAAGAAGTGCTTTATTTTAGGATGACAAAAAATAAACAAAGTGATATTTGGCCTGGTTATTTCTGAATTCCCTTCAGATCAAAGGTAGTGAGAATTTACAATTCTGTGCTGTATATAGAAATAACTTGGCTGGGTGCTGTGGCTCATGCCTGTAATCCCAGCACTTTGAAAGGCCGAGGCTGGTGGATCACAATCAGGAGTTAGAGACCAGCCTGGCCAACATGGTGAAAACCTTTCTCTACTAAAAATACAAAAATAAGCCAGGTGTCATGGTGTGCCACTGTAATCTCAGCTCCTCAGGAGGCTGAGGCAGGAGAATTGCTTGAATCTGGGAGGTGGAGGGTGCAGTGAGCCGAGATTGTGCCCCTGCACTTTAGCCTGGGTGGCACAGCAAGACTGTATCAAAATAAATAAATAAATAAATAAATAAATAACTTTTCACTAACTTAAATACAAAGTTTTTTTTTTTTTTTTTTTTTTTTTTCTATATGCTGATTTTACAGGAATAGGCTGGATGCATTGACTTACATCTATAATCCCAGCATTTTGGGAGGCCAAGGTGGGAGGACTTCTTGCAGCCAGGAGTTCAAGACCAGCCTGGGCAATATAGCAAGACCCCAACTCTACCAAAAAAAACCACAAAAATTAGCCAGGCACGGTGTTGTGTGCCTGTAGTCCAAGCTACTCAGGAAGCTGAGGTGAGAGGATCACTTGAAGCCAGGAGTTTTAGACCAATCTGGGCAATTTAGCAAAATCCCATCTGTATAAAAATAATTTATAGGAATAAATTTATATATATATATATATTTATCTAAAATAGATATATATCTACATATATCTATCTAATAGATATATATATATAGATTAGATATAAATATAGATATGTATAAATTAGATAGATATAGATATTATTTTAGATAATATATAATTATATAAATATGTTATATAATTAGATATAAATTATATATCTATTAATTAGATATAGATAAATATGTAGATATATAAATTAGATAGATATAAGTAAAAATAGACATAAATTAGATAATATATATACATTTATTAACTAAATAATATATTATGACAAGGTATAAATATTTATGATTTAGTAGGGTTTATATTGCTATAATCATTGATTTTAAAAGGATTGAGATTTTTATGACTTTTGGAAAGACACAAACTAAACAGCACATTAATTATTGCTTTTGGTTGGGAGCTGGATACTCAGGAAATCCAAAACCAGACAGTTCAGGCAGTAAACATGTTCTTTATTAGTTGTCCCTATGAAGTCCTTATTAATAATAAATAATAACAAATTAGCCACTTATGGTGGCATATGCCTGTAGTCCCAGCTACTTGGGAGGCTAAGAGGTGAGGATTGCTTGAGTCTGGGAGTTTGAGGCCACAGGGAACCAAGATTGCATGCTGCACTCCAGCCTGGGAAACAGAGTGAAACTCTGTCTTTCAAAATTAATAATAATAAAGAAATCAACTGTGGTTTCTGTATTCTTTTAAAGGGCAGAATCAGTGTGATGAATCAATGAGGGTATTAAGGAATCCAACTTTTCAAAGAAATGCTTTCTCATCTCCACTACCCCAAATCCTATTACTATTTTGTGTTTCTTCTTTCTTGTCTCTACATTTTAGCACAGTAAACCTCCCTCTGCCCTGCCTCCTTGCAGTGAAACTGAAAGCTGTCAGGATGAACTCATGACTCCACTCCAGCTCAGTCTTACCTATATCTCCATTCACATTCTCTGCTGACTCCCCCAACTGTCTTCTTGGCCCATCTTCTTTCTGCTTTCAGTTCTTGCTCCATGTATTGGATTTTCTTTCAGATGCATCTTCAACTTATATTCAAGATTCTCTTACCTTAAAAGAAAATGCAAGTAGCAGCCCCTTCTATATTTATGCTCTATTTTTGGCCCCTTCTATATTTATGTTCTATTTTCAGCCCTTTCTATATTTATGCTCCATTTTGCCTTACTTCTTTCTCCTCCAGTAGTTACTCAAGTATCACTCATTGTTTTCATCTCCTTACTGCCTGCTCAGTATGCAATGTCCTGAAACCTGGCTTCAGTGCTGCCATCTGCCCTTTACCTTGGTTCAGCTATCACTGAGGTCATCACACAAGTGCTAATAGCTAAAATTCTGCATTTAAAAAATTTCAGTCTGGGTGTTACTAGACTTTTCTGGAGCATTTGAAACTGCTCATTACCAATCCCTTGAGGTTTTTAAGTCCTTTAGTTTGACAACAGCTTACTTTTGACTTTCCCCCTCCTCCTTTTCTCCAGATTACTTTTCAGTCTTTTTATAGACTCTCCTTTCTCCCAGATTTCTAAATACTGACTATCTTTAGGTATCTGTCCTGTGGTCTTCTCATTCTTTTTTATTTATTTATTTTTTTTTTGAGATGGAGTCTTGCTCTGCCTTCCAGGCTGGAGTGCAATGGCACAATCTCGGCTCACTGCAACCTCTGCTTCTCAAGTTCAAGCGATTCTCCTGTCTCAGCCTCCTGAGTAGCTGGGACTACAGGAAACTGCCACCATATCTGGCTAATTGTTTTTTGTTTGTTTTTTTTGAGACGGAGTCCTGCTCTGTCGCCAGGCTGGAATGCAGTGGTGCGATATCAGCTCACTGCAACTTCTGCTTCCCGGGTTCAAGTAATTCTCTTGCCTCAGCCTCCCAGGTACTGGAACTACAGGTGTGCACCACCATGCCCAGCTAATTTTTGTATTTTTAGTAGAGACGGGGTTTCACCATGTTGGCCAGGATGGTCTCGATCTCTTGACCTCATGATCCACCCGCCTCGTCCTCCCAAAGTGTTCTTTTTTATTTTTATTTTTAGTAGAAATGGGGTTTCACTATGTTGATCAGCTGGTCTCGAGCACCTGACCTTGTGATCTGCCCACCTCAGCCTCCCAAAGTACTGGCATTACAGGTGTGGGCCATCACACACGGCTGGTCTTCTCATTCTTCATACTCTTCCTGAATTATTTCATCTATCAACTGTATGTGGACAACTCTTGTTGCAAGTGGACCTAAACACAACTCATAGGTTCTTTTTAGTAGATTACTATAGGTACAGAAGTTTTGAGGAAAGTAGGAGTTAGCTACACCCTATTATCATTACCTGGTGATTATGAAAGTAAGTCCCAGATCAAATTCTGCTACACGTATAAAACATTTATTATCTAAATATTTATTAGATTATAATCACAAAAGAAACAATTTGTGCAACCTGTTCTGCAGGTCTGAGGAAATACCAGGATTCCAGAGGTAATGGTTCTGTCACCTCTATCATTGGTATCTGACAATCAGTCTGCCCAGTGTCATAGCTGACACTCACTGGTGGCATCATCCCTAAGAGTATAGGCTATTGGTCTTGCTAGTTTCTTATCCTCTGTTCAAGCACTCAAAGGGATAGAAAGGGAGTGATTCTAACACACTGTCATAGCTTAACTTTCATTGGAAGCATATTTCATAGCAATACTTTAAAAATCACTCACTACACCAATAAATACCTGTTTCTAAGAATTACTATAAGAATCAGCAAAGAATTGGCTTTGATGGAGATCCAGACAACAAAATTGCTTATACTAATAGGAGTGCCTCTGGAGTACAGGGTATTTGAGTGAGAGTCAATGATTCCTCTTGGACTGTGCATGCTTGATTAGAGATGGGCAGCAACTAGCTTATAACTTAATCTAATTCTACATAAAATATCACACTGTGTATGTGGAGTGTTTTAAAATCAATTGTAAATATCATAGCAACTCCATTCCTGGGTCTTTATCTCGGAAACTTCACTCCAATTCCAGGTTTCTATGCAAACTGTTTCATCAAAAACTCGATCTGCCAAAACTGAATTCATATTTTCTCCTTTCCTAATCTGAAAATGTTCCTCCTTCATGTTTTCTACTTTTTTTTTTTTTTAGTGTGTGATTCATTACCCCTTTTCTCAGACTACCAGATTATACACATATGATCACTCATCAAATGCTGTCAGTGGTTGAAGCCAAATGCTTCAAATAACAACTCTGTCATTTACTATGTGACCTGATGAAAGTTCCTTAACCTCTCTGAAGCTTAATTTCCTTATCTGTAAAACAGGGATGATAACATCTGTTTCCCAGGTTTAGGATAGGGATGTAATAAGATAAAGTGAGGCTTGGCATAAGATAGTCTTTATATATGTTAGTTTCCACCTTTACCCTTTCTTCCACACCGTTGCCATCCCTTGTTGACTGAGTTTGTGGCCTTAAACTGATTCCTAATTAACTCATTCAGCATTCGATTAGTCCTCCATGTGCTTGAAATGCACCTATGCAAAGTGCCAGAAACACAATTGCGAGAAAATAGGCACTCCCTTTGTTCTAATGAAGGTACTTAAAAAACGTAATAATAATCTGAGACAGAATCTCACTCTGCTGACCAGCCTAGAGTGCAGTGGTGCAATCATGGCTCACAACAGTCTCAACCTCCTGAGCCCCAGCAATCCTCCTGAGGTAATGTATTCTCTTCCTGGGTCTATAAGGGGATGTAGTTTCAAGGGCAAGAACTTCCCAAAGCCCCCTTCCCCTCTCTCCATCTGGGAGACTTTATGGTCTTTGTTTAAACTTTCATGAGTGCAGGAAAGAACCAAAAAAATCAATCACTCCAGTGGAAGTTTAAAGGAACTCTTCTCATTGGCTAGAAGGCTTGGAGAAGGTGGGAATTCCTCCCAGGTTAAAAGTCTTCTTCTTCCACACCCCTTCAGATTCCATACTTGGGTTCCCTTCCACACTCTTCGTGGAAGCTTTTTCTCTCTCCTTTTTTCCTTTTTCTGCATAAATAAATCACTTCTTTGCAAAAAGTCTTTGGTGTCTGATATTTACTTTATGATCGCACTGTGCTGTGGTCCCCTCTCCCATTCTTGGGTGAGTAAGAGACCAAGAGCCTGGAGAAACATCCTCTCAGGGGAGCTAAGTGCTCCCCTGCACCCCCAAACCTGGAAACATTCCCACCTTGGCCTCTCAAAGTGCTGGAATTATAGGTGTGAGCCACTGTGCCCAGCCTAATGGAGGTATATGTTAGTGGAGAAAAGTAATATGCAAAGATTAACAAATAAATGATTATTACAAAACAAAACAAGATAGGATTATGAAGGAATTACATAGGAAGCTGAATCAGAGACCAAGAGAAGCTAGGATTTGGGCTGAGGATTGTGATCTGTGGAATGCTGCTGTCTAAATGCTGTTTATTTCCTGTCTACAAAAGGAAAAATGCAGACATTGAGATCAGGTGTTAGAAACTTTATAGCAGATTGGCTTGGCTGTAATAATTGTCATGTGTGTGTTAGATAAGTAGGTGAAAAGAGTAAAGATCATCACACTCCTGTTGCTGGTGGTGTGAGCTACTTAGAAGTCCTATGCACAATAGAACCAAGTTCCAATTTGGGATATTTTGATTTGTCAACTGTAAGCCAAATGTGTACAAAATCCAAAATTCATTTCTTTCATTAAAAGCCAATTCAAATTTAACCGTAACTCTACAGGAAAAATTACTGAAACTGGTTACTAATGAAAAAGTAATGATGAATCTTAAAAATACAATATCTCTTGTTTCATTTTGGATCTGTTAAAAATGAAAATTTCTATATGTAGTGAAGGACCTTTTTTTCATTTATATCAGCATACCTTTAAGATGCTATCTCTACTATTAATGTAAAACCAATAAAACATAGAAGCAGTTCAAATACATATTGTCTTCAGCAAGCAGAGTTGTCATCCATTCAACCTAGATTATCAACTAACAGGCAAAAAGCAGCTCATTTGTCATGCTAAAAGCTTCAAGTATCAGTACACATTATGTTTGCTTAAAGTGTGTTTCAAGGCTTTTATTGTTGGGAGTCACGATTACACTAATAATTTTTATTTAATCATGATAGCAAATCAAAAAAGTTATGAGTAGCAACTTTCCATATTTATTGCCTATATGCACGCTTTTCATGAACAACATTAACCATTTTTTTATGGTTTGTTTGTTTTTTTTTCACCCAGGTTAGACTTGTTCTTATATTTACTAAAAAGATAACCTTATGCTTGATGAATTTGATAATAAAAAATCAGGGCTTTATTTTGAAAGTATTTTTATTTGATGTTTCTACTAATTTACTTTTATTGTATTTTATAAAACTCTTAGCCCATAATGAATTGGGGAAAAAATTAATCTATTCCTTGTCAACTGAGAAGCAATTCTCTAGATGGGTGGCTTGGAAAAGTGCTCTAAGGAAGGAACAATAAAAGCATGGAAACTGTAGTTTTATATTTCCAAAATGTCTCAAAAATTCATGCCCTTCTCTGCTTATTCTCAGTTTACACCCTAATCACCTATACCATTGACATCTGAAAAACATATGATCCTGGGGAATTTCTTCCTTTTTTTTTTTCCTCTTTCTCCTCGTGTCTTTTGTTTCTCTTCCATATCTATTCTGAAAACAACAACAACAGGCACAGACCCTTCTGTAAAATTATGGAGTGGTTATTGTTTATACAACTTTAGAGTATTTCTTATAAGCTGCTTTAAATTGTCAGGTTTTCAATATGTGTATTTTTTTATATGAACACATGTATATTTGTGTATATGTCTCTCTCTATATATATACTCAGAAAAGAGAGAGAGGCCGGGCTCGGTGGCTCATGCCTGTAATCCCAGCACTTTGGAAGGCTGAGGTGGGCGGATCATGAGGAGTTAAAGACCAGACTGGCCAACATGGCAAAACCCCATCTCTATTAACAAATATAAAAATCAGCTGGGCATAGTGGCTCATGCCTGTAATCCCAGCTACTTGGGAGGCTATGGTAGGAGCTTGAACCGGGACCCGGGAGGTGGAGTTTGCAGTGAGCCAAGATTGTGCCACTGCACTCCAGCATGGGCTACAGAGGGAGACTCCATATCAAAAAAAAAAAAAAAAAAAAGAAAGAAAGAAAGAAAGAAAGAAAATTAAAAAAAGAAAAGAGAGAGAATGACAAAAAAAAAAGAGAGAGGAACAGAAAAAACATATCATCATCTGGTAGACAAAAGTGAAAGCTCTGTACAGGTATGAGTTACAACATATCCTCTGTATCCAAAGGACCCTTCACATAGTAGGTACTCTAATTTTTTGTTGTTGATGGCAGTGCAGTGGTAAGTCTAACAATGCATTCCTTTCCGTTGATTCTCTTTTTCTGTTTCATTCTTTACATAACAGTAAGTACAATTTTATTAAAGCTCATTATTTTTGTTGGGGAAAAAGTTTTGGGAACTTCAATTATTGACTCAGCTAACCACAGGATGTTTCTGCAACAAGAGGGCCACAATGGTCTGGTGGTGAGCTTGCGTAGTCATGTGTACCCTGGGACCCTCTAAATCTCCCAGTTACCCTATGTGACCTATCACCAGTTCATTGCTGACTTGATCATGGGTGAAATTATGTCTTAACTTTTACTAATTTCTAGGCCCTTAAAAGAAATGTAATAGATAACATATGCCACCCCCCCCCACCAAAAACCCTCATATTTAACAATTTTAGTTTCCTAGAGATGTATAATTTATGTAAATAAAAATGAGAAAAAGCATACATTAAATGTTTGTAGTGTGGATCTTGTCTCCAAAGTCAAGACCTGATGAGCTCTGTTTTCCAAAATCAGAGTTCACAATTCTCATGGTAATGTAACTATCTCAGAGAAAGACATTCAAATTTACATTTGCTACGTTTACTGGGATTTAACAACAGTACTTTTTTTCTCTCCTAGAAAATAACCTATGCTTGAAAGAAACTGTAGAGGTTCTTTCTCCTGGAGTAAAATACCCTCAAATGATCAAATGTTTTATAAATCTAGGAATAATATTACATTTAGAAATAAAGATCCAGCCTTCATTTCAGAAAGCAAGTTTTTTCCTTTTGCATTTTTAAAAACTATTTTATTTTTTATTATACTTTAAGTTCTGAGATACATGTGCAGAATGTGCAGGTTTGTTACATAGGTCTACATGCGCCACTGTGGTTTGCTGCACCCATCAACCCATCATCTACATTAGGTATTTTTCCTAATGCTATCCCTCCCCTAGTTTCCCACCCCCTGACAGGCTCGGGTGTGTGATGTTCCCCTCCCTGTGTCCACGTGTTCTTATTGTTTGGCTCCCACTTATGAGTGAGAACATGCAGCATTTAGTTTTTGGTTCTGGTGTTAGTTTGTTGAGAATTATGGCTTCCCGCTTATTGATGTCCCTACAAAGGACAAGAACTCATCCATTTTTAGGCTGCATAGTATTCCATGGTATATATGTGCTATATTTTCCTTATCCAGTCTATTATTGATGGCCATTTGAGTTGGTTCCAAATCTTTGCTATTGTGAATAGTGCTGCAATAAACATATGTGTGCACGTGTCTTTATAGTAGAATAATTTATAATCCTTTGGGTATATACACAGTAATGGGATTGCTGGGTCAAATGGTATTTCTGGTTCTAGATTCTTGAGGAATCACTACACTGTCTTCCACAATGGTTGAACTAATTTACACACCCACCAACACTGTAAAAGTGTTCCTATTTCTCCACATTCTCTCCAGCATCTGTTGTTTCCTGATTTTTTAAGGATCACCATTCTAACTGGTGTGAAATGGTATCTCACAGTGGTTTTGGCTTGCATTTCTCTAATGACCACTGATGATGAGCTTTTTTCATTTGTTTGTTGGCCACATAAATGACTTCTTTTGAGAGTGTCTGTTCATATCCTTCACCCACTTTTTGATGAGGTTGTTCTTTTTCTTGTAAATTTGTGTAAGTTCCTTGTAAATTCTGGATATTAGCCCTTTGTCAGATGGATAGAGTGCCAAAATTTGCTCCCATTCTGTAGGTTGTCTGCTCACTCTTATGATAGTTTCTTTTGCTGTGCAGAAGCTCTTAAGTTTAATTAGGTCCCATTTGTCAATTTTGGTTTTGTTGCCATTGCTTTTGGTGTTTTAGTCATGAAGTCTTTGCCCATGCCTATGTCCTGAATGGTATTGCCTACATTTTCTTCTAGGGTTTTTATGGTTTTAGGTCTCATGTTTAAGTCTTTAATCTACTTTGAGTTAATTTTTGTATAAGGCGTAAGGAAGGGGTCCAGTATCAATTTTCTGCATATGGCTAGCCAGTTTTCCCAACACCATTTATTAAAAGGGGAATCCTTTCCCCTATTGCTTATTTTTGTCAGGTTTGTCAAAGATCATATGGTTGTAGATACGTGGCATTATTTCTGAGGCCTCTGTTCTTTTCTATTGGCATATATATCTGTTTTGGCACCAGTACCATGCTCTTTTGGTTATTACAGCCTTTTAAAGTAATTCAAAAACAACCTAATATTTTTTGGTCATATGAAGTTCTCAGATAGGAGACTTTCAGAAATTGTGCATAGTGATTATTTCAAGCTTCATTAAATTCAGAACCAACTTCTCCTAGGGCTGATTTCAACTGAACTCTTTCATATTTGCAGCATCACTCTTCTATATGCTGAGTTCATGAGGGTAAAGCAGTTTTCAAGAAAACTTTCAGGGAAAGATGTGGAGAAAGAAGATAGGCATTGGGTTGTGCATGTTTTTCAGTTAATCAAACCCAAAACAGGTTCCCTTAATTATTCAAACCTTGTGTATTATAAGAAAATTTAATACACATGTGCCTTACTGACTTATAATAAAATCACAGAATTTTAAAAAACAGCTGTTAAATGTCCGAAAATTCATTTTGATATTTTAGCTTACTCCAGTCAAAACCAGAGCTGCATTTTTCCATCAGAAACTGATTTGAGGATCAAAGACAGAAGTTCAATTTGAAACTCTAAACCTATTCTAAGGTGAATGTTCAAAAATCCATCAAGAATTGTCTCTCTTAAAGAACTCTTAAAGAAGTGAAAAGGCCGGGCGCGGTGGCTCAAGCCTGTAATCCCAGCACTTTGGGAGGCCGAGGTGGGTGGATCACGAGGTCAAGAGATCAAGACCATCCTGGTCAACATGGTGAAACCCCGTCTCTATTAAAAATACAAAAAATCAGCTGGGCATGGTGGCACGTGCCTGTAATCCCAGCTACTCAGGAGGCTGAGGCAGGAGAATTGCCTGAACCCAGGAGACGGAGGTTG
>NW_022436946.1:28139181-28203830 GCF_009761245.1 Sapajus apella | reverse complement strand
AAAAAAAAAAAAAAAGAAGTGAAAAGATGTTTTGCTCATTTAAATCTATTTGACAATAGGATCTGGTGTGACTTATTTGGGGACATATTAAATGTCAAAAATCTTTTTGTGTTTCAAAATGCAACAGGGCAAAGACAAAGTTGATAAGTGTTATTAAAAAGCCTTTCCATTTTGAAAGATCAACTCAGTTCACCAAATATTAATTAGGTGTATAATACTGTGTCAGTCAGGTTTCTTCAGAGGAGATATATATATGTGTGTATGTGTGTGCGTGTGTGGGTGTATGTATATACGTATATATATCTCCTCTGAAGTCTTACTGTCATAATAAAATCATGGAATTTTTAAAAACATCTATATAATCTATATATATATTTAGGTTGAACATTCTTAATCTGAAGAGCTGAAATTTGAAATGTTCCAAAATCTGAAACTTTTTGATCTCTGACAATGCTACAAGTGGAAAATTCATACTTGACATCATGTGATGGATCATAGTCAAAAATGAATGGATTCAGCATCCTCAAGGGAAAAAAGACCCTCCCAGTCCCCTTTGGCTGCCATGTATTTTCTACACATGCCCAAATTCCTCTATGTCATCACACACACAAAGGGTGATAAAATGCTACATGTGCAGACTGAATGCACCAAAGGCAGGTACTCCAGATTGCTCTGCTTGGGGCCAAGACTTACATGCATTACTCACTGTGGGTTTTTGTTTGTTTTTTGCTTATTCTCTGCTCTGCAGTATAAAATTATTTTGATAAATGTCAAAAAGGCCTGCATATACCCCTATGAGTAATAGTGGTAAGAAACAAGGAAACAAGCATTCATGTTCATCTATATCATAGAAGTTTCAGTTGTTGGCAAAACTGGACAATGGCATAAGTGTGAAATGTCTTACAGAAGAATGTGGAGTGGAAAGGATCACCATATGTGACCTGAAGAAACAGAAGGAGAGACTTTTGAAGTTCTGTGGTGAAAATGATGAATAGTAGTGAAAAGGTAGAAAAACACTGCATAAAAGCTAAAAATGATTATCTCAATTGTGCATTGAAAGTATGCATGCATCAGCATTGCAGTGAACACATGTCACTTAGTGGTATACAGATCATAAAACAAGCAGATTTATCATGATGAACTGAAAATTGAGGGGAACTATGAATACTCAACAGGCTGGTTGCAGAAATTTAACAAAAGACATAACATTAAATTTTTAAAGATTTGTGATGAGAAAGCATCTATTGATCATGAAGCAGTGGATGAATTCAATGACAAATTTGCCAATGTCATCACTGGTAAAAATCTGATGCCAGAGTAAGTTTATAATGCTCATGATAAATGACTGTTCTGGTCCATTTTTCCATGAGCCTGGAAGGATGCTGGTGTTGAGTTAATGAAGGACAATAACCACCATAGCTTTCAGTGCTTTGACAAGACTTCATATGAGTAGTATTCCGGTCAAGCATCTGTGATTTCATATTGTTGGAGCATTTGTTGTATCCCTTAGGCTTGCAGCTGTGGCTGAACCAAGAAAGAAGACAAGTGCAGATTTCCACAGAAATAATGATTCCATGAAAGATTTTGAGGAGATGAGAAAGGCTGGTATTTTTCAGAGTACAAAGTGATACTGGAATATGAAGAATTTCTTGCTGGCTGTGATAGCTCACACCTGTAATCCCAACATTTTGTAAGGCTGAAGTGGGAGGACTGCTTGAGCTCAAGAGTTTGAGTTAAGCCTGGGCAGCATAGTGACACCACACCTCCACAAATAACTAAAATATGTATATACAGACCAGGCACAATGGCTCACACCTATAATCCTAACAGTTTGGGAGGCCGAAGCAGGAGGATTAGCTTAGTCCAGGAGAAAAAGACCAGCCTGGGTAACATAAGGAGACCCTATCTCTAAAAAAATTTTTAAAAATTAGCCAGGCATAGTGGTGTGTACCTGTGATCGCAACGACTTGTAACATAAGCTGGGAGGATTGATTGAGTCTGGGAAGTCAAGTCTACAGTGTTCTGTGATTGTACTACTGCACTCCAGCCTGAGCAACAGAATGAAACCCTGTCTCAAAAAGAAAAGTGAGGGTGCTGAATTTCTCAGAAGGGTAATTCTTTGGGTTGAATTACCTAGAAGTTTGTCACTGACCTGTGTTCCTGAACCATAAAACAAATAAGTGGGTTAAGAATAGTTTCTCTTGATAAACAATTAACAAACTAAGAAAAAAATCATTGTTCTGGTATTGTTGCCCCAGAAAGGCCCTGATTACAGCTGATGAGAGCCCCTGCAGAACTAAGGATGCCAAGGACAGAAAAATGGTGCTGGGATGCAATAATGTGGTAGGCACACATAAGTATAAATTTTCTACAACAGGCAAAACTTATGGCCTCACTGTTTTCAAAGAGGGAATTTATTATCACCACACTGTCTTCCACAATGGTTGAAAGCATGAATCAACAGGGACATCTTTTATGATTAGTTTTACAAACAATTTTTTCCAGCAACTTGTGCTTACTACAGAGAAGCTGAACTGGACAATGACTGCAAGATTTTGTTATTTTTTGGCAACCATTCTGCTCATCCTACAGCTGAAATTCTCATAAAAAATAATGTTTATGTCATGTACTTCTCCCCAACTATGACTTCATTAATTTAGCCATGTGATTAAGGTATCCTTAGATTTATAAAAAGTAAATATAAAATCAGTTTATTGAACAGCATGTGAGTGGCAGTGAACAGTGGCATGGATGTGGAAGATTTAGAAAAAAAAAAATTTAACATAAAGGATGCCTTACATTCTATGGCCAGTTCTTGCCTCACAGTGACCAAAGACACAGTTGTTTATGCCTGGCACAATCTCTGGCCTGCAACTCACGTTCAGAGATGATGATGAACAAGGTGATGACTTTGAAGGATTCCATATGTCAAGTGAGAAGGAAATAATGTCTGACCTCTTTACATATAGAAAAAAAATACACCTTCAGAGTTCATCAGTAAGCTGGAAGAAGTAAATATTGAACTTTTTAACATCGGAAATGAGGCTTCAGTTGTTCATTCAATGAGTGGTGGTGAAATAGCCTAACGGTTCTGAATCAACATGATTGTGATAATAGTGATGACAAGGATGACGTTAACATTGTAAAAAATGCCTGTAGGTGACATGGTAAACGTGTTACGGGCTTATTGAAAGACTAGAGCAGTGTGCTTTCTTTTTTATTATTTTATTTAATTTATATTTATATTTGTAGAGATGAGGTCTTGCTTTATTATTGCCCAGGCTGGTCTCACACTTTGGGCCTCAAGTGATCCCCGTGTCGTGGCTTCCCAAATTGCTGGTATTTCAGGCATGGGCCACCACAACAGGCCAAGCATGCATTCTGCTTTTTCTTCCTTTTTTTGTCCTTTTAAAAATTTTCCCCACATATAGTCATTCCCAACCAGCACGTATTCTTAACAGAACAAGAACCCATGCCAGTTTATAAAGTCAAAGAGAGACTTCTAAAACAAGAACGTTGTTATTGAGGCAGATGACTGGAGAAACATTTTAAAAAGCCATCCAGCAGAATGTCTCGGTATCCCTAGGTGACTACATTCCTGGTAACTTAACAGCTTCTGATGTTTATTTTCACCTAAAAAATAAAAGTCAGTGTGCAGGAACATTTTTTTTTAGCTTTTTTTTTTTTTTTTAATTGAGTTCTGGGATACATGGGCAGAATGTGAAGGCTTGTTACATAGGTACACATGTGCCATAGTAGGGTGCTACATCCATCACCCCACCATCTGCATTAGGTATTTGTCCTAATGCTATCCTGTCCCTAGGCCCCCACCCGCTGGCAAGCCCCAGTGTGTGATGTTCCCCTAACTGTGTCCATGTGTTCTCATTGTTCAACTCCCACTTATGAGTGAAAACATGAGGTGTTTGGTTTTCTGTTCTTGTGTTAGTTTGCTAAGGGTGATTGTTTCCAGCTTTATTCTTGCCCCTGCAAAGGACATAAACTCAACGTTTTCTATGGCTGCATAGTATTCCATGGTGTATATTTGCCAC
This sequence comes from Sapajus apella, assembly GCF_009761245.1. Lineage (NCBI taxonomy): Eukaryota > Metazoa > Chordata > Mammalia > Primates > Cebidae > Sapajus > Sapajus apella. Next base: position 28,199,781 of record NW_022436946.1, on the reverse strand, counting down.
ATTTTCTTTACCTAGTCTATAAATGACTGTCACTGATTCTAAGTCTTTGCTATTGTAAACAGTGCTGCAATAAACATACATGTGCATGTGTCTTTATAGTAGAATGATTTATAATCCTTTGGGCATATACACAGTAATGGGATTGCTGGGTCAAATGGTATTTCTAGTTCTAGATGCTTGAGGAATTGCCACACTGTCTTCCACAGTGGTTGAACTAATTTACACTCCCATCAACAGTGTAAAACCATTCCTGTTTCTCCACATCCTCTCCAGCATCTGTTGTCTCCTGACTCTAATGATCACCGTTCAAACTGGGGTGAGATGGTATCTCACAGTGGTTTTGACTTGCATTTCTCTAAGGACCAGTGATGATGAACTTTTTTTTCTCAAGTTTGTTGGTTGCATGAAAGTCTCCTTTTGAGAAGTGTCTGTTCATATCCTTTGTCCACTTTTTGATGAGGTTGTTTTTTTTCTTGTAAATTTTTTAAGTTCTTTGTAGACTGTGAATATTAGCCCTTTGTCACATGGGTAGATTACAAAAATTTTTTCTCATTCTGGTGGTTGCATCTTCACTCTGATGATAGTTTCTTTTGCAGGGCAGAAGTTCTTTAGTTTAATTAGGTCTCAATTGTCTATTTTGGCTTTTGTTGCCATTGCTTTTGGTGTTTTAGTAATGAAATCTTTGCCCATGCCTATGTCCTGAATGGTATTGCTTAGGCTTTCTTCTAGGTTTTTTTATGGTTTTAGATCTTTTGTTTAAGTCTTTAATCCATCTTGAGTTAATTTTTGTATAAGATGTAAGGAAGGGATCCAGTTTCAGTTTTCTGCATATGGCTAAGCCAGTTTCCCCAACATCATTTATTAAATAGGGAATCCTTTCCCCGTTGCTTGTTTTTGTCAGGTTTGTCAAAGATCAGATAATTTTAGATGTGTGGCATTATTTCTGAGGACTCTATTCTTTTTCATTGCTCTATATATCTGTATTGGTACAATAACATGCTGTTTTGATTACTGTAGCCTTATAGTATAGTTTGAAGTCAGGTAGCGCAATGCCTCCAGCTTGTTCTTTTTGCTTAGGATTGTCTTAGCTATGTGGGCTCTTTTTTGGTTCCATCTGAAATTTAAAGTAGGTTTTTCCAATTCTGTGAAGAAAGTCAATGGTAGCTTGATGGGGATAGCACTGAATCTATATATTACTTTGGGCAGTATGGTCATCTTCACGATATTGATTTCTCCTAACTATGAGCATGGAATGTTTTTCCATTTGTTTGTGTTCTCTCTTATTTTCTTGAGCAGTGGTTTATAGTTCTCTTTGAAGAGGTTCTTCACATCCCTTGTAAGTTGTATTCCTAGGTATTTCATTCTTTTTTTTAGCAATTGTGAATGAAAGTTCACCATGATTTGGCTTTCTGTTTGTCTGGTATTGGTGTATAGGAATGCCTGTACTTTTCGCACATCAATTTTGTATCCTGAGACTTTGCTGAAGTTGCTTATCAGCTTAAGGAGACTTGGGGCTGAGAATATTGGGTCACCTAAATATACAATCATGTCATCTACAAACAGAGACAATTTGACTTCCTATTTGATTACCCTTTATTTCTTTCTCTTGCCTGATTGCCCTGACCAGAATTTTCAATACTATGTTGAATAGGAGGTGAGAGAGGGCATCTTGGTCTTGTGCTGGTTTTTAAAAGGAATGCTCCCAGTTTTTGTTAATTCAGTATGATATTGGCTGTGGGTTTGTCATAAATAGCTCTTACTATTTTGAGATACGTTCCATTAATACCTAGTTTATTAGAGAGTTATTAGCATAAAGTGCTGTTGAATTTTGTTGAAGGCCTTCTCTGCATCTATTGAGATAATCATGTGGTTTTCATCTTTGGTTCTGTTTATGTGATGGATTATATTTATTGATTTGCATATGTTAAACCAGCCTTGCATCCCAGGGATGAAGCTGACTTGATCGTGGTGGATAAGCTTTTTGATGTGCTGCAAGATTTGATTTGCCAGTATTTTATTGAAGATTTTCACATTGATGTTCATCACGGATATTGGCCTGAAATTTTCTTTTTTTGTTGTGTCTCTGCCAGGTTTTGGTATGAGGATGATGTTGGCCTCATAAAATGAGTTAGGGAGGATTCTGTCTTTTTCCATTGTTTGGAATACTTTCAGAAGGAATGATACTAGCTTCTTTTTCTACCTGTGGTAGAATTTGGCTATGAAACCATCTGGTCCTGGACTTTTTTTGATTCGTAGGCTATTAATTGCTGTCTCAATTTTGGAACATGTTACTGGTCTATTCAGGGATTCAACTTCTTCCTGGTTTAGTCTTGGGAGGATGTAAGTGTTCTGAATTTATCCATCTCTTCTCTATTTTCTGATTTATTTCCGTAGAGGTATTTGTAGTATTCTCTGATGGCAGTTTGTATTCCTGTGGGATCAGTGGTGATATCCCCTTTATTATTTTGTATTGTGTCTATTTGATTCCTCTCTCTTTTCTTCTTTATTAGTCTGTCTAGAGGTCTATCTATTTTGTTGATCTTTTCAAAAGACAGCTCCTGGATTCATTGATTTTTTTGAAGGATTTTTGTGTCTCTGTCTCCTTCAGTTCTGCTCTTATCTTAGTTATTTTTTGTCTTCTGCCAGCTTTGATTTTGTTTGCTCTTGCTTCTCTAGTTCTCTTATTTGTGATGTTAGGGTGTTGATTTTGGATTTTTCTGGCTTTCTTTTGTGGGCATTTAGTGCCATGAATTTCCTCAACAAACTGCTTTAAATGTGTCTCAGAGATTCTGGTATATTGTGTCTCTGTTCTCATTGATTTCAAAGAACCTCTTTATTTCTGCCTTTGTTGTTTATCCTTTAGTAATTCAGGAGCAGATTGTTCAGTTTCCATGTAGCTGCAGAGTTTTGAGTGAGTTTCTTAATCCTGAGTTCTAATTTGATTGCATTGTGGTCTGAGAGACTGTTGGTTATGATTTTTCTTCTTTTGCATTTGCTGAGGAGTGTTTTACTTCCAATTATGTGGTCAATTTTAGAATAAGTGCAATGTGATGCTGAGAAGAACGTATATTCTGTGGTTTTTGGGGTGGAGAGTTCTGTAGATGTCTCTTAGTTCTGCTTGGTCTAGAGCTGAGTTCAAGTCCTCAATATCCTTGTTAATTTTCTGTTTTGTTGATCTATCTAATATTGATAGTGGGTGTTAAAGCCTCCCACTATTATTGTGTGGGAGTCCAAGTCTCTTTGTCTGTAAGAACTTGATTTATGAGTCTGGGTGCTCCTGTATTGCGTGCATATATTTAAGATAGCTAGCTCTTGTTGCATTGATTCCTTTACCATTATGTAATGCCTTTCTTTGTATATTTTGATCTTTGTTGGTTTATAGTCTGTTTTCTCAGAGACTGGGATTGCAACCCATGCTTTTTTTTTGCTTTCCATTTGCTTGGTAAATATTTCTTCAGCTTTTTATATTGAGCCTATGTGTGTCTCTGCAAGTGAGATGAGTCTGTTGAATATGGCACACCAATGGGTTTTGACTCTTTATCCACTTTGTCAGTCTGTGTCTTTTAACTGGGGCATGTAGCCCATTAAGAATACTCCTTGAGAAGAGCAACTGCTGGACACATAATCGTCAGCTTTACCAAGGTTGAAATGAAGAAAAAAATGCTAGGAGTAGCCAGGGAAAGGTCAGATTACCCACAAAGGGAAGCCCATTAGACTAATAGCAGATGTCTTGGCTGAAATCCTACAAGCCAGAGAAGAGTAGGGGCCAATAATCAACATTCTTATAGAAAAGAATTTTCGGCCCAGAATTTCATATCCAGCCAAACTAAGCTTTATAAGTGAAGCAGAAATAAAATCCTTTACAGACAAGCAAATGCTGAGAGATTTCGTCACCACCAGGCCTACCTTTCAAGAGCTCTTGAAGGAAGCACTAAACATGGAAAAGAACTGGTGCCAGCCACTGCAATAACATATCAAATTGTAAAGACCATCAATGCTATAAAGAAACTGCATCAACTAACAGGCAAAATAACCAGCTAGTATCATAATGGCAGGATCCAATTCACACATAACAATATTAACCTTAAATGCAGTAAACTTTAAATAACACAGCATTGTAGATGGACAGTGAAGGCCTGCCTTTGTTGGCTGTTGCTGCTTAATAGCTGATACAAGGTATTCTGCTGAAGCCTCTGTGCTGCTTAGTTTCACTAAACATATTATTTTTTCACTGTGTTAATAGTATGTCATATTTTTCACTGTTAACTAATTATGTGTGAATAAATATAAGAAAATAATTGCTTATCAGTAGCATATAAATTCAGCATCAGGAATGATGGTGATGCCAAAGAACCACAGATTGTCTATGAGTGACTGAGATAGTGATACTGGTGCTAAACAGGTTTAGTGTGCACAAATTTTGTTTCATGTGTGAAATTATTAAAAATATTGTGGAAAATTACCTTTAAGCTTTGTGTAAGTACATATAAAACATAAATAAATTTTATGTTTAGACTTGGGTTACATTTCCAAAATATCTCACACTATGAATATGCAAATATTCCAAAACCTGAAAAAGCCAAAATATTCAACATTTCTGCTTCCAAGCACTTCACATAAGGATTGCTATATATATTAATCCTGTTTCTATGGTTAATACTGACTGTCAACTTGATTGAATTGAAGGATGTAATATTGATTCTGAGTGTGTCTGTGAGGGTGTTTATTATTACCCAGGATGGCCTCAAACTGTGAGGGTGTTGCCAAAGGAAACTAACATTTGAGTCAGTGGGCTAGGAAAGGCAGACCTACCTTTAATCAGGTGGGCACCATCTAATCAACGGCAAGCCAATATATAGCGGGCAGAAAATTTAAAGCAACAAGACGGGCCTAGCCTCCCAGCTTACATCTTTCTCCCATGCTGACTGCTTCCTGCCTTTGAACATGGGACTCCAAGTTCTTCAGTTTTGGGACTCAGACTGGCTCTCCTTGCTCCTCAGCTTGCAGACAGCCTATTTTGAGGCCTTTTATTTTAGGTGAGATTCTCATTTACATTTTTATTTTAGGTGAAATTAAACATCAGAAACTGTTAAGATACAAGGAATTTAGTGGGGCCTTTCTTTTATTTTAGGTGATATTCTCATTTACATTTTTATTTTCAGTGAAAATAAATATGAGAAGCTGTTAAGGTACCAGGAATTTAGTCATCCAGGGATACCAAGGCATTCTGCCGGATGGCTTTTTAAAATATTTCCTCTAGTCATCTGCCTCAATAACAACGTTCTTGTTTTAGAAGTCTCTCTGTGACTTTATAAACTGACATGATTTCTTGTTCTGTTAAGAATGCATGCTGGTTGGGAAGACTATATGTGGGAAAAATTTTTAAAAAGACAAAAAAGAAAGGAAGAAAAAGAAGAATGGATGCTGGGCCTGGCATGGTGGCTCATGCCTGTAATACCAGCACTTTTGGAAGCCATGACAGGGAGATAACTTGAAGCCCAAAGTTTGAGACCATCCTGGGCAATAATAAAGTGAGAACTCATCTCTAAAATATAAATAAAATATTTTAAAAATTATTTTAATATTTAAATATTTATTTTTATTAAATATTATTATTATTATTAAACATTAAATATTAATATGTAAATATTTAAAATATTTTAAAAATTATATAAAAATAAAGCAATGCTACTTATATGTATGCCATATACATACATGCATATATATATTATATATTAAAATTTTATTTTTATTATTAAATATTAAATATTAATATTTAAATATTTAAAATATTTTAAAAATTATATAAAAATAAAGCAATGCTACTTATATGTATGCCATATACATACATGCATATATATATATATATATGGGAATGCATTAGTTATTAACTTAATAGGATATATATATATATATATATATCCTATTAATTCTGTCCCTCTAAGAGAACTCTGACTCATACAGATTTTGGTACCAAGAGTGGTTCTAGAGGAACAGAATATTAAGGATGGAATTCTTTCATTGGTTTTGGAGTTTCCGGAGTTGGCTGCTTAATATGTTTAGATCCAAGAGTGCTAAGGACTCTACCTCTAATAGTATGGAGAACACTGATAGTCTTTGGCATGAAGTGTTTAAAGAGTTAGGCAAAATAGATGCATTTGACACTCCTGATTTACTGCTCATGAGAGGCAAGGAATTTAGTGACTCTATACATAATATCTTTGATCATATATGGAGAACCAAGAAACATAATGAAGCTGGTTGGTTGCTCCTAAGTTCAGTGGACAAACTGATGAAAGAAAATGATGAACTCAGGGATACTGTCTCCCAGCTTCAAAAGCAGATACTGAGCCTCAAACCTGCTAAGATTACTCTGAGTGAGTGTCTTATCTACTGTAGAGAAAGAGCTAAAATTGTGGACAACAGACAGAAGCTCTTATCATGTGAGTGGTTGACCTGCAACAAAACATTCATGAACAGCCTTGCCAGTCTGCTATTAAAGTGAGGGCATTGATTGGAAAAGAATGGGGCCCTGCAACTTGGAATGGGGACATGTGGGAAGACCCTGATGAAGCTGGGGAACCTGAGTTTGTAAACTCTGATGGACTTTTTTTTTTTTTTTTTGCCAGAATTAACAGCTTCCCCATTCCCAGTAGTGGCAACATCCCCTCCCAGACCCATGCTGCCATCAGCCTTTTCACCTTTATCTGAGGAGATAAACCCTGCTCTCCCTAAAGCAACAGTGATGGCCTCCCCTGAGGCAGTTGCCAGGCAAGATAATGTTGATTCTCTTCAGAAGCCACCCTCAACACCTCTGTTTGCTTTTTTTTTGTTTGTCTGTTATTATTATTATTATTATTTTCTGTTTGCTTCCAAATCTGTAACTATGCTAAAGTCCTGGTGCGCCCCTAGAGGTGAGGTTGAGAATGTGAGGCATGGGGAGAAGTGCTACACTCAAAAAGAACTGTTTGAGTTCTGTAACTTATATAAACAGTAATCTGGAGAACAAGCATGGGGATAGGTATTAAAGGTATGGGATAATGATGGAAAAAACATAGAGTTGGATTAGGATGAATTTACTGATTTGGGCCCACTAAGTAGGGACTCTGCATTTAATGTTGCATCTCAGGGAATTAAAAAAGGTTCTAATAGTTTATTTGCTTGGTTAGCTAAAATATGGATTAAAAGATTGCCAACTATGAGCAAGCTGAAAATGCCTGATCTCCCTTGGTTTAATGTAGAGGAAGGGATCCAAAGATATAATGAGATGGGATGGTGGAGTGGATTATTCACTTTAGACCTACTCATCCCAGCTGGGAGGGTCCAGAAGAAACGACCGTGACCAATGCCTTCTGAAATAAATTTGTGAGGGCAGCACCTGCATCTTTGAAGAGCCCTGTACTTGCTCATCTCTGCATGTCAGATCTAATTATGGAAACTGCAGTCACTCAACTACAAAATTTAAATACAGTGGGAATAATTGAATCCAGAGGTGACAGGGACCAAGTGATGGCATTCAACCATCAAAGGCAAGGTGAGCATAGCTCTTGTAATGGACAGCAGTGGTGAAGCGGCAGTCATAATAGTCTGACTCGTGTAGCATTCTGGCATTATCTAATTAATCACAGTGTTCCTAGAAGTAAAATTCAGAGTTCCACCTCAACTCTCCTGAGTCTCCAGCTTACTGCAAGGAAAGTCAGTCTTGAGTACCAAAACTGAAGAACTTGGAGTCTGATGTTCGAGGACAGAGAGCATCCAGCAAAAGAGAAAGATGTAGGCTGGGAGGCTAGGCCCATCTTGTCACTTCACATTATTCTGCCTGCTTTATATTGGCTGGTGGCTGATTAGATGGTGCCCACTCGATTAAGGGTGGATCTGCCTTCCCCAGCGCACTGACTCAAATGTTAATCTCCTTTGGCAACACCCTCACAGGCACACATAGGATCGATATTGTATCCTTAAATTCAATCAAGTTGACACTAAGTATTAGCCATCACAAGTCCACCCCTTGTCAACTTGTACCTATACACATCTCCTGAGATCGTATATAATCTTCAAATAAAGACAATAATAAGGTCATAATTACACCTAACACAATACAACTATCTTTCATACAACTGGAATGCACCAATCCCCAACTCAAATACTATCACATAAAGTTAACAATACCTAAATGCTGATACAAAGTCAATAAATCCTGTGTCACATGTTGAAGGAAAAGTTAACAAAATTAAGATATTTTCTTAGTACAAGAAGATATTTCTTTGTACAATGTACAAACACATTTTTAACAAAAGCAGGAGGAAAAGCTCTTGACAACTGCAGTCCTTATTTTGGCAGCTGGTCACGCAGCCGGTATTGATGATTACCTTCTTCTACTACCCATTCTGTATTCCCTTTGCCTTTAGCAAGTACCTTAGCAGATAATTATTTTTTTCCTGGTGGAGTGACCCAAACTTTCATTACTGAGGGGTCTGGGCCATTTGTAGTACTTCCTGGATTGGGCTGTTGTAGTTTCCCATTGACTGTAATCACAGGGCATGGTAATACTAAGAGACACCCTAACAGATCTCTACTTGTATTCCATGCATACTCTTCCTTACGTCTGCTATGGAGTAGTAGAATGATTTCATCTTGACAATCTGGGTCAATCACCCCAGCCAACATTATAACTCCCTTCTTAGCCTGTTGACTTAAAGGTAGGAGGAACCCAAAGTGTCCAGGTGGCAATCTAAACTTCTACTTTAATGGAATTGTTGTTCTGTCTCAGGGTGGCATTATTCTTTCCTCTGAAACTAAGACCTTTAGGCCAGCAGAATGTAATATCACGGGAACAAGAAGCAAAAATTTTGCTAGAAGATCACTAGGGGTGATGGTGAGTGGTTCCATTCCAATTACACCCTTTGATTTCCGGACCTGTGAATCCCAACTTTGAGAAAAACAGTACCATATATTGGACACTGATTCAGAGCATACATGGCCTTTTGGAGAACTTTTCCCCAGCCCTGCAAAGTATTGTCACCTAGTTGGCATTGTAATTGTGACTTCATGGGGCCATTCCACCATTCTATCAATCCAGCTGCTTCAGGATCATGGGAAACATAAGATCAGTGAATTCCATGACCATGAACCCACTGCTGCACTTCTTTACCTGTAAAGTAAGTGTCTTGGTCAGAAGCAATGCTGTGTGGAATACCATGATGGTGGATAAGGTATTTCATGAGTCCACAGATGGTAGTCTTGGCAGAAGCATTGCATGCAGGATAGGCAAACCCATATCTAGAGTAAGTGTCTATTACAGTGAGAACAAACCTCTGCCCTTTCCAAGATGGAAGTGGTTGAATATAATGAACCTGCCACCAGATAGCTGGCTGATCACCTCAAGGAATAGTGCCATATCAAGGGCTTGGTATTGGTCTCTTCTACTGGCTAATTGGGCACCCAGTCATGGCCATAGCCAGGTGAGCTCTGGTGAGTGGAAGTTCATGTTGCTGAGCCCATGTGTAAACTCCACCCCTGCCACCAAGGGCACTTTGTTCATAGGCTCATTGGGCAATGAAACAGAGCTGGTGAAAGAGCCTGAATTTCGTCTACAGAATGGATCAAATTTGGTTTGCTTAGAAAAAAACTGAGATAATTTTTTTTCTTCTCAAATTAAGGTTATTATATCCATGTATTTTTCTTTCTGTGCTTTTAACATCCTGTGATATTGAATTACAGGGCTTTGACTCATGGGTCTAAAAAGGACATTAAATCTTGCTAAATCTTAAACACTGACAGCAATTAAAGCCTCATCTTCAGGCCCAGTAGAAGATACAATCAAAATAGACTGTATTCCTGAGATATAGGGCTTGAAATTAAAGCTATTCAACTCCTCAAGGCCCAGGAAGTATCACAGAAGAAGTAGGCAGATGAGATTGTAAAGGCTGAATTTGAGAGATAAAATAAGTTCAGTTTCTCTACAAATTCAACCATTAATGTCAAAGGCACACTGATGCAAGGCCAACTTATGGGCCCTGTATCAGATTAATAAGGTTTTTATGAAGCATTAACCGACACCTTAATAAAGCTTATAAAGGTTATAAAGGGCTTATGGAAGTTCTATCTTATGGTCAAGATGAAAATTTTATGGATTATTTATATAAAATTTTGAAAAACAAATTTAATTGGCTTCATGCTGTTTTATATTAGGGTTTACTTTTTGGAAAATTAAGTCTCCTAGCTCAAAGAATGAAGGCTTTTTTTTTTTTTTTTTTTTAATCCTTGAGTAATCACTTTGGTTAATTGGATGACTTATTTGACAATGACCTCTGATCCTATCTTGTGATAGCAAGTGTTTTACTTTTATTTATTTATTTATTTATTTATTGCATTTTAGGTTTGGGGTACATGTGAAGAACATGGAGGATTATTGCATAGGTACACACATGGCAGTGTGATTTGCTGCCTTCCTCCCCTTCACCTATATCTGGCATTTCTCCCCATGCTGTATTTGCCCAACTCCCCATCCTCACTGTCCCTCCCCTATTTCCCCCCAACAGACCCAAGTGTGTGATGCTCCCCTACCTGTGTCCATGTGTTCTCCTTATTCAACACCCACCTATGAGTGAGAACATGTGGTGTTTGATTTTCTGTTCTTGTATCAGTTTGCTGAGAATGATGCTTTCCAGGTTCATCCATGTCCCTACAAAGGACATGAACTCATCTAGAACTTACAAACTATTTATGATTAGTCTTAAATTATAGCAATGTAGTTCGGTTCATAAGAGAAATAAGAGCCTGTTTTCATTTGTAACAAGACACAACTGGAGAAACTGCTTATTTTACCAAGGCTTTGAATAATTTGATGTGTTTTCCTTTAAGAAATCAAACTCGACTTATACAGCCAATAAAAGCCCTGTGAGAAAATTGGCCTCATATCTTGTCTACACAGTTCCTGTACAGGGTTCCTGAACTGTGTTAAGTAAAGAATGTCACTTTCTGATAGATGTAGGAGCCCCAAGTTATCTTGGGGCCTCGAGAGGAGCGAAATTCACCCAACTCATAGGTGTTTTATGGTGCAAATCCATGGCTGGGCTCCACTTTAAAAAAGTCTTATCTGAGATTCCTTCTATAGAACAAAGTTACATCAAAGCCATTTTAAAACCCTGTGTGAAAAATAATTATTCTAGCTGCACTTTATACAAATAATCTGACCAAGTATAACAAAGCAAATTGGTCCTAACATAATTTGTCTTTAGCAAAAATAGAAAACTGGAGGCAGAAAAAATATGTTTCAAACATTATAGCACACCTGTTGTTAGATTCTAGTCCTGTCTAATGTTTTTCAAATTTTATTACTTTCTATAGGTTGGACTAAATTCTAATTTTTCCTGGCTACATATCTTCAAAATAATGCTTTCAATTATTTTCTTCTTTCTTTTCCATTTTTCCTCCATTTTATCTAACTTAAAATCACTAAAAATTAAGCTGTGCTTTCTTAATGCCCTGTGAACTGAAGCTAAACAACTTAAAATTTAGAAGAAAATAACAGCAACCTATTTACATATATAAGCCATTTTCATACCTGCCTACTGATGTGTGGACTTCAGAGTAATGTGGCCTATATTAATTTTCCAGGATTGTTTGTTGTTGTTTTTCTCCTTTCCTTCCTCTGTTTTGTTTTCATAGGATATGAGAGTTCACAACCTGCTGAAAATGAGCTTTCTTAGTAACTCAGAATCTACCTGTCTAGAAATAAACCATCCTAGCCATGAGAGATCAGACAAAGGCTGAGACAAGAAATTCATTTTCTTTTAAAATGCTTTCTTCAAAAGATTTTAAAAACAAAAGGGGGGAAATGTGAAAGAAAAATGAACATTGGGGCCCCCAAATCTCTAAGCTAAAGGGAAAAGTCAAGCTGGGAACTGCTTAGGGTCAAGGAAACTTTTAAGCCACTAACAGCTTTAGCAATTAAGTAAAGTACACTCCTGTGAAACAAATTCTGTTCAAATGGAAACAGACTCTATGCAAATAACTGTATTGCCATAAATTAAGAATGGTCACAATTGTTTCCAAATTCTGGAGAAATCAGGTAGAGAGAAACAAATATCCTCCAAATATTGTTCACAGGAGTATATTTTAATTGTTAAAAGCTGTCGGTTGCTCAAAAGAAAAGTTTCCTTGACTGAAATGGGGCCAATAGCTTTTGACTGTTGACTTATTGTATTTGAAGTTATCCTTCTGCTGACTGAGATAAATGTGTATCTGATTGCCTCCTTTAGAAAGGCTAATCAGGAACTCAAAAGAATGCAACCATTTGCCTCTCACCTCCCTGTGACCTGAAAGTCTCCTCCCTGCTTCTAGTTGTCTGGCCTTTCTGAATGGAAGCGATGTACATCTTACATGTATTGATTGATGTCTCATGTCTCACTGTAAAGTATGAAACCAAGCTGTGCCCCAATCACTTTGGGCACATGTCATCAGAACCTCCTGAGGTTGTGTCATGGGTGCACATCCTCAATCTTCGCAAAACAAACTTTCTAAATTAACTGAGACCTGTCTCAGATATTAGGGGTTCAAAAAACCTATATGATATATAAGTTTATTTTGTGACAAGAGAAATAAGATAAAGATAATATCTAGAGGAAAATGCATAGCTGATACATGAAAATATAAGCTAATGAGGGGATTAGGAATAGGAAGAGAGTGAAAGCATGGTGGGCAAGAAGGATGGGTGCATGAAATCTGGGTTGGTATAAGCAGTACAGCATTATTTATATCCAGCTACCTTCTGCTTGGGGGACAATTTCCAATAATGGCTATTACTTCTAATCAACTTGTCCTTGATACAATTTACAAAGTATTTCTTTCCTTTTGAATTCTCAGCATGTAAAATAATGGTATTAAAGTCTTCTATTTGGGCAGCTACAGAAGGTTGCTTGAATTTTGCAGACTTGAAATTGTAAACCTTAGAAGCCTGGGTTCAAATCCTAGGATTCTTCCTTACTGGGGATCCTCTTATATTTCAGTTGCTCCATTAGTTGTTGCTGCAGTGAGAATGGGTGGATAATAATACTGACCTTATGAATTTTTTGTGAAGACAGGAGCACCTTACATGACAGCAGGCACATAGAAAATAGTCAACAAGACAGCTGGGAGAAGTTATGACTTGTAAGGTGAGCAATATCCGGATAAAAAAGAACGCTATGAAATGACTCAACATACTCTGACTTGACTTTACTACAGGAAAAAAAAAAAGAAAGAAAAGAAAAAGAACAAAGGAAGAACAAGTGCTTCCTTGTTATGAAGTAATTTATGATGGTCAGAAACACTATGCTGTGCTCTATTCTGTGAGGAATAATTTTTTTTCTTTTCAAAAACATCTCTTAAATGCTGACAGTGTTCTTTTCTTCTTATGCACACATATCAATGGGAAATTCATACTTAGAAAAATTGACTCCTTTGTGATACAACGTCAAACTTTTGACTCTATTGAATGAGTCCTTGGAGGACGACCTTAAATTTAATAAAGGCAGAAATAGGAAGAAATTAAGAAATTTATTAACTATAAAAATGACCTACTTTCAGGTTTTACATTCTTTGGCATATTAACTTATTTCCTAGAATATATTGCATTAACAGTATCACCACTATTATGATATTGATTCCTATGTAATCTATACTCCCATTTGCAACATTACTGTAAAACTTTGGATAAGCACTTACCATCTCTGAGCATTAATTTCTTGTCTGAAACTTACAAATTATAATACCTATCTAACAGTGTTATTGGGGATACTAAATTAAATAATTGTAAAAATATTGGGCATTGTTTTGCATGTCCATAAGTGTTAGAAAATGAGACTAACAGCCTAAAGTTCCCTTAGCTTTTCTTGATTCTAATTCAGCAGATTGTCAAGAATATAATTCAGTGAAAACATTTAATATTTTATCTCCATGATGATAAAGTCAAATAGTAACACTTCTTTAGCAACCTTCTGTAAGATACATTTCTTTATTGCTTTGAGAGATATAATCCTTCTTTGAATTTTGAAGTCTTGAAAAAACTAGAACAAAGAATTTTGAAAAGAAATCATGATTAGGAGATATTAACATGAAAAACAAAATAAGAGATTTTATTTATGAAGTAAATTTAAGAGTAAATGCAGATCATTTTAAACCCTGACTTACAGAAGTATAATGAGTATTTGTAGGGAAGAAATACATTGACAGTATGTAAAGCAGTAAGATTTTTTTTTTTTTCCTGTCGCATAACTGCCAAAAGTCTTCTGATGATGAAAATCACAGTATAAAGTTGGGTGGAAACCAAGTATATATCCTACCCAGGTAATAGTAGACTTTATCTTCTGATAGTTCTCCTTTCCCTGACTGCTGCAATGTGGTGCTGAGTACTAGGTTTCTATGTAGAGGAGGTTGGGAGGTTGGGGATAAGAATTCATTTAAGAATCTTGGGTCATTCCCCCAATAGGTAAACATGAATTAAAACCATCTATGCTGGCATCAATATAGTTTGAAAAAATGTAGATTACCAGGCTGATTTGGATCACTAGAAAGCATTGAGTAAACATCTGTGTGTGGCACTATACAAAGAAAACTAAACAGAAATGTCCTGCTTCAAGGGCATAATTATAGGTGATTTTGATAAAGGCATTGTTACATCTAGGAAGTCCACAGAAGCCTGCTGGTTCCAGTTTGCCTAAAGTCTGAGGGGATTCAGGAAAGAAGTTACTATAGCCCATAGAGTTAGAAGGACCTTTAGGCATCCAGTGAGACTGCCCGTTACGGACTCTGGTTCAGATTAAAAGAGATCTGGCAGAAACTGACTGCTAGAAAAGGGGCTGTTGAGGCTCTTTTTCTAATCCATGTGTGAGAGGGCAAATGACAAGCACCCCCTTTGACTCAAAGGGGAAACGCAGAGTCCAGGATGTTTAACATTCATTAGGCAGTAGATACTGAACAGATCATGTAAGAGATGCCTATTTATTCATGTGAATGAAGTAGGTAATGTCTTAATTGCTACATAATTTGAAACATGTTGAAGACAGTTTTTAAAAGAATGTTTGATTTAATAAATGCTAACAAAAAGGAGTATCTTCAAATGGGGCAGGGGTAGAGGAAGAAGCCATATCTTCCTTTGTATTCCTATGTTTCTCGGGTCACGGAAAAGTTATCTTGTAAAGGTATGCAACATAAATTTTTTCTCTGACTTCTTAAACTGAAACAGAAAAATGACCTTCAAAGAATTTCAAAACAGAGAATCAGGTATTAAGATACAATGAGTTCTACTGCTGCTTGTTTCCAACTATGTAATGTAAAGTGCATCATGACCCTAGTAAAGTCAGCACCATGGAAGAAGAGGTCCTTCTTAAGAAATCTGCTAGCACATTTGTTTTTCAAATAGGTAAATTGCCTGACTGTTTTTAGATACATTTATTCAATAATGGAAGAAGAAAATCTTTAATCATTTCTTTTTATACAGCCATATTTCTCAACAGTTTGAAAGGACGGTTTTATCTTTGCAAATATGAATTAGTTTTCCAAATAACTGTAAAACTATTTTTTTCCCTGTCACTCATAATTACTTGCAGAAGTAAATAATTGTTCAGTTTGTTGCTGCTTCTGAAAGCTAGAAAAATGTCCAGATCATTTTAGTTCAGAGATGTTACAACTCTAATAGCTTTGATAATTCTCTCCTAAAAGTCAGTCAATTGAAAAATTTGGAGATCAAGTCAATAAAACTATTTCTATGAGCAGTGAATTTTGCTGCAGGTGATGAAATGCCAGTACTTCAGTAAAAAAAAAAGTCATATGAATCAATACCTCTGGGGCAGGTGTGCTTGGTAGGCAGTGATTCATAACCCTACATGTTGTCCAAGTTCTAGAACCCCTTCTGAGAAGAGTGGCTGATGGTAGGGAACAAACCTTATGCAGAGATTGCTACTTAGTAACCTGTTGAGCCATCATCTTGGCTGGAGATTTGTATGAACCAGAGTGACCCAGGAGTTGACCCAGTTCAGTGGCTGTGGAGCTACATCCTGGATGATAGCTGTTTGACCTGGTCAGATGTTCAGGCTCTACCTCAAGACCTGCTGAATCAGAATTTGAATCAGCAATTTATATTTTAACAAGTCCTCTAGGTGATTCTGTTGCAACTAAAGTTTGAGAACCACTGCTTTAGACAGAAGCACAGAGAAGGGGCATTTAATTCATCCTTGGGCAGTCAGGGAGGCTTCAAAAAAGAGTCATTAATTTTAATAGAAATTTGTGGGGGATGAGAGGAAGATTGTGATGGACTATGTTAACTACTCTTTTGGGGTCCACAAGGGGCGTGGTTTCAAAGGCAAGAACTTCCCAGTGTCATGCCTCCATCCACCTCCCCATCCAGGAACCTAGAGTTCTTTTGTCCTCCTGCCAGCTAGGTAAAATTCCAGGTGAGCTTCCTTTGTTCAGAAAGCCCGCCAAAAGCCCTGGAAGGAGGGCTTTTTTTGTGGGCTCAAGCAACCAATCTGGGATCAGAGTCAAAGATCAATCACTCCAGAGGAAGTTTGAAAGATGTCCTCTCATTGGACAAAAACATGAATGGGGGCGGGAATAACTTCAAAGGTAAAACTCCACTGCCCCTTACCAGTGGGGATTTCCTTCTCTCCGATTCCACTTTCACAGCTATGTGGGAGCTGTCTTTCCCTCTCTGCCTGTGCAGGTATCCGCTTCAGATTCCTCTCTCATGGCAATGTGGGAGCTCTCTCTACTTCTCTCTCTTTCTCTCTCTGCCTAATAAATCACTGTCTGCAAAACTCTTTGGGTCCAATATTTACTTCACTGATAAGCTGACCCCAGCCAGGGCCTCTTCCTCATTCCTGGGGCCTGGGAGCCCAAGAACCTCGGACATATGGGGCGGGGGCGGGGGCGGGAGGGAATTAGATGAGGAGGGAGCTGAGTGCCTCAGGGAATTGGGAGCGACTTTGTGACATCTCTTTGTTCTCCCTTGTATCTCATGACCCGGTTACAATCAGAATGAATGCAATACAAAGAGAAAGCGTTTAAATAAAAATGTAAAGGGAATTTGTTCTACAAAAGATGTAGTTATGAAACGGGAATATTAAGTATATAGGCAAAATACTGGGAAAGATGAAAAACTGTTGTAGACATTGTGTGCCACGAGAAGTATCAACATCTTTGAAGAGCCACTTAAAGTAAGTGGAGTAGATGATTGAAAGAGATCACAAAGGAAGGAGGTTGTAAAAGCCAATGTAGAACTACAAAAGAGAATGGATTCAACAGTTTCTTATGAGGTATATAATTAGCAGTGTTTGGTGTTTGATTGAAAGAAGCAGAGAAGGAATAATAAGATGAGTACCAGCTTTCCTGGATGGATGAGAAGAGGACGGTATTGTCACCACATGAGATAAGAGATGAAGAGGGGAATGTGTATGCAGTGCATGCACATGCACACATTTTTATATGCTGAGTTTGCAAAGCTATAGGACGTCTTAAGTTTGATATTCATTAGGAGATTAAATTTTATGTGTAAGTCCTAAAGAGAGTGCAGGCTTGAGGTTATACCAGTCATGAGAAAGGGCAGGATTCCTTAGGACTGCAATACGAAGCTATAGAAGTTTTGCTTTCCTTAACTACTTTTATCTCATGGATCCTCTTCATGATCTGAAAGAACTATTGAACCTCTTCCCAGAGAAAGGCACTCACAGGTAAAACTCTGCCTCCAATTTCTATGTTTATGGACCTCTCGGAGCTCATCCTGTCATATCTAAGGACTCAGGTGAGGAATACTTGATGTGTAGTTCCAGTTGCCATGTGGTTCCAGAAGCCTTAGAAATGGTGATTACAGTAATACTAGATCAAGGTTGTGTAAGTAAATTCTGAATACATGTGAGATAACAATAGCAAAATAAGGGTTTAGCATTTCAATTTTTCAAAAATGAACCTAAGCCTTCTCATTTCCCTCCTTCTTTAATCTCTCCACACTATACGCCTTATTCCAGTTAGGAAAAACAAAAAACAAACAAGAAACAAAATAAAGCAAAACATCTTCATGATCCTCTGTCCATACAATCCAAATCTCTTTGGTTCACATCCATAAGCTGGCTTTGTTTCTTTCATATTAGAATTGGGGACAGTATTGTCTAGTAAAGTTATTTATTTATTTATTTTTTTTGCAGCATATAGGGGAAAGGTCATGGGCAAATGGTGCTATTTCAAACCACAATTTTGAATCTAGGCTGCGTAATTTATGAATTATATTACCTAAATTTTAGTATCTTGACTTCTGAAACTCAGTTTCCTCATCTATAAAAAGGGTTAATGGCTCCTATTTTGCAGACTAGCAAATTGAGATTAACCAAGATAGATTTGGCAGGAACATTAAGCAGAAAGTACTGAATATACCACGTCTTCTAAATCTTAATCAAGGCCAAGATGTGAGAGAAGTGTTCATGAGGATTGATAAAACTATTTGGTTGCTGAACCATTCCAGGACATGTAAAAAAATGAAGAAAGAAAATATCTACCAGCTCTCTTCTCAGGGAACATGTTTGTCTTTGGTTGGAAGGATATACTTTGATAAGCCGCTTGGAGTGTGAGGTGAGTTGTCTCCTTCCCCCAAGGAGTATTTTGAATAAAAACAGATGGTCATTAAACTGCCTCCCTCAAAGGGCGGGTTCAACTTAAAAGAGGAGCTTTAATTTGTTAAGTAGGTTGTGCAGAGCAAAGCTGAGGCCCCATCCCTGGCTTTAACATTCCCTACCCTGCCCCCATGAGACTCACAGCTTCTTCTCTAAATAAATGTTAAATAAATAATTTTAAACCTATTGAATTAATATTATGCAAATTGGCTAACCACCCTGCATTTCTGAATGCTTGTTCCCATAGCCTTAGTGTGACTAAAATATCGGGGTGAAGTTAGTTGTGGGAGTTCAATTGAAACAGAGAGAATAGATTTCATATATATGACCATATAGGTTTCTCCCCAGGTAGTGCAATTGATATGTCATGCTTTGCTAAAGCAATATTCCAAGGCTTGATCTGATTTTATTTTGAACCATGTTATAAAGAATTAACATGATGCTCCTAGAAAATGTTAGGGACCTTAAGAAGTCTTCGTAAGTGAGGGTGACAAGACAGGGGTGGGTTTGGATGTGCTAAGGTAGTCCTATCTGCAATTGGTTCTCATTTTTATAATTCTGAGTAAAATGTTTTTGTGAGAAAAAAAGGTATAGGGTTTAAATGTTTGAAAACCCACTTGAAAAATTTGTGAGCTTTACACTCACGGAACAAACAAAAACCATAACATAATTTTAACAATTTACACCATTGATTTCACATATTTATATTTCAGTTTTAGCTCAGTTTTGAAAGTTTAATTTCTCCTTTTGCCCCATCCCTCCACAAGCCTTACCTATGATAGTTTCCTCTTCAACAAGGAAATAACAAAAGCCCTGCCTCTGTTTTATAGATTGTGTTGCAAACACATGAAATTACAGAGTGTAGCATTGGCTTTCATTTTTTCGAACTATTTCCTAATTTTTTGTTAGCTTTCCTCTGCAGTTAATTTTTCCCCTTGAAGTGAACACTTACATTTTACCAGTTACTTCCCAGTCTCATCTGTCATCCTACTCTTCTGACCAAATCTCGCTTTATGTCTGACCAAGCCACGTGGCTGTGATGGAGGGGAAAGGACTACTGGACTACTCTTCTCCATGTGAAGGATAAGACCCAGAGCAAAATGCACAAATGTCAGAGTGAAACTTCCATTTCTGGGAGGAACAATGGGTGTAAAAAGAGAAGATATTCCTTGATTCTTTTTCTTTCTTTTAAATGAAGATGGATGTGTTTAACTTGTGGAAGATACCACAGAAAGGTTTCAAAACAAGAGATTTGTTAGATTTACTATGGATTCATTGCAAAAGTTTACAAATTAATGACTGTAAAACA
Source organism: Sapajus apella (assembly GCF_009761245.1). Classification (NCBI taxonomy): domain Eukaryota; kingdom Metazoa; phylum Chordata; class Mammalia; order Primates; family Cebidae; genus Sapajus; species Sapajus apella. Next base: position 28,179,831 of record NW_022436946.1, on the reverse strand, counting down.
GGGCTTAAATCTTTGGTGATCAGAACATCATCTCAGGAAAAGTCTGCTCTGGAATGTGTGCTATTAAGCCCTCTCACAAATCACTGTGAAGATGAGAATTTGATGGAGTATAAGACAAATTGTAGTATATTGCTTCTAAATTTACTACACGCTTATCCTTGAAAGTTCCTTGAATCAACTTTAGAACTGTTTTGAATCAGTGACTATGAAAAGAGGTACCATGGGCCAACATATTTTCCTCTTAATTAGGGAACACACATAATTTAGAGAAATAAAGGTGACTCTTAGAAACGGTTTAATGGTTATTACTAGTTACAAACTTCGTTTTTATTAAAATTAGCTTGTAATAAGAAGAGAAGCCACTTGATAATATAAATTAGTTAGCTTAAATTGATCTCCTTTTATTTTTTATCCATGTTATTGAAGGAACTCAGTAAAAAAGCAGGAACTTTCTTGAATTTCCAAGGGTAGATACATTTGGGAGTATTATTGCAAAGCATCATGGGGGAGAGAGAAGGCCTACGGCAGTGCAGAGAGAAACTGTGATATGGGAAAACATGAAAGACAAAGAACAGATGGAAAAGTCCCACTGTTTTTAGCCAATTCCAACAAGAGCTGATGAAATTTCCTCTGAAATATCCTGCTCCGTTCCCCTGCACACACACACACACACACACACACACACACACACACACACGTACTCCAGAGGTTTCCATTAAAACTGGAAGTTTCAGAACCATAGCTAATCTGCAATGCAAGCACATGGAATCAGAAAGGCTAATGGATTCCACAGTCATCAACCACCCTCCTGCTTTGGATCACAGACCAGGGGGTCTTGGTCTGAACATGTGAAATAAATGTAGAGATTACATAATGCAGCTTTAAATTATAGGTCATTTTAAACAGACCACTGTTAGTAAAATCCTGTGTGTGTGTGTGTGTGTGTGTGTGTGTGTGTGTGTGTGTGTGTGTTTCTAAGGATATGCGGTTTGAGGAAGTATGATTTATGTGATCTGGAAAAATCCTTACAAATGAATTCCATCCCACCCTCTCAAGGAAATACAGTGATTGTGGCAGCTACCAGCTTAAGCTGTATTCTATTAGTAGTCTATGATCAGTACCACTCTGCTGCTTGTCTTAGCGGTATAGTATATAATAACAAGAAGTCATTAAAATAAGTGTTTATAGTTAAGTCTCGACTTGTCACACAAGAGGTTTTTGGTTCTATTGAATGGAAAGAATTGTTTCTGTAATACACTTTTAATAGCTTAATAAGACCTGCTTAACTAAATGCCATATCTCATGTTCTGTGAGAAAATATCTTACCTCAAAGGGATGCTAGAAGAACCCGGTTCTCATTTCTTGAATTTCCTCTTACGCTATTTATCAGTACTATGAGTAAGCAGAGGAATGTCTTAGTAATAAGTGTTGACAGTGTTCCAAAGAAATCAATGTAATAATGAGACAAAAGCATGAGTCAAATAGAGTTGGAGGTCACTCATGAATGAGTTTCAGAATACAGAAGACTTCAAGTAGTAGAAAAAGTTTCTCTTTAGCTTTTTAAAGCTACTGTATATACAAATTAAAACTAAATTAGTCTTTTCTTCCTTGGTTTCAATGACCATAAAGCAAAAGGACATATATCAGATTTGCCTTGGTTGCTACAATCAATTCATTGTTTCCCAAGATTTATAATCTTCTGAGATACAATATTCCTAATTTTTCCGAGATTTTCATTTTATGTATTAGTCTCCAGGAAATTTATCCTATTGTATCAATTTCATAAAATACACTTCTTTTAAGAGTACTAATTTTCACAGTGATGTAAGAAAAGATATAAGAAAATATGCTATTTTCTGGTCAGGCACAGGGGCTCATGCCTGTAATCACAGCACTTTGGGAGGTCAAGGCAGGTGGATCACTCAAGGTCAGGAGTTCAATACCAGCCTGGCCAACTCGGTAACACCCCATCTCTACTAAAAGTACAAAAATCAGCCAGGTGTGGTGGCATGAGCCTGTAGTCCCAGCTACTCAGGAAGCTGAGGCAGGAGAATTGCTTGAAGTCAGGAGGTGGAAGTTGAGCCAAGATTGTGCCACTGCACTCTAGCCTGGGCGGCAGAGCAAGACTCTGTCTCCAAAAAATAAATAAATAAATAAATAAAATATGCTACTTTCTAATATACAAACAATGATCAATTTTCCATATATGCATGCACAAACCTATAGATGTCTATAAATATTCAGTTCATAGTCTTTAATTCAAGAACATACAGTCTGCTGTCCATACCTGTGGGTTCTGCACCGATGCATTCAAACAACTGCAGGTTGAAAATGTTTGGAAAAACAATGGATGGTCACGGAGATTTTCATGTTATTATTCCTTGCAGTTCTATCAGTTTGAATTCAAGATATAATTTTAATAGATAAAATTTTATAGCATGTTTGACTCTCAATATTACTTAGTACTTAAAATCTTTTTAAATCCAAAGTGCCTATGAAAAGGAGTATTTATAATGCTTTTTTAAAAATCTACAGCTGATTTATAAAAAATGCATTTTTAGTTTCAACTCAAGATATAGGAACATGTCTTTTTTGTTCTCTTACTCCTGGTCATATCAACAGTTCAAGAGGTTGGGTGTGGTAGGGGTGGGATGAACATTCAAGATGAAGAAATTCCCATCTGTGTCTGTTTGCCATATCTATTTGTATAACAAAAAGTAAACTGCTAGATAAGTGGCTCCTTAGGTATTCTCAATTGGAATGAATTGGCATTTGGAAGTAAACTGTAGCACAATATAGAAAGCTTTAAATTGGTAGCTCTCAGTCTCATTCATCCTTCTAATTAATTCATTTTTTAAAACCTATATTGTTTGTGCTTAGATTGTGAGTCTTTCAAAGAAATGCTAATTGCTTCATGTCTGAAGGAACTTCATCCCTCAGAGTAATTTCAATTTCCTTTCGACTATTAAGTTTCTGGTGGCAGGAAGGCTTAATTTGACAACTCCTTGCATTTTAAAAGTTTAAAATGAGAGAAATAGAAGGCCACCAAAGAACCATGCTGAAATCAAAATAAGTTTTAATTCAAAAATTATTCTTTCCAGCCCCCAGGAAGAAGAAAAATTGCAGTTAGGCCTTTAATGGAATAATTGCAAACATGCTTTCTCCAGATCCCTAAGAGAATAAACGATTTTTCCAACAAAATATTTTATCAATAAGCAGAAGCTTTCAAATACATATGTGATGTTTATCTTTATCAAATCATTGCTTAACAATTTCACAGATCAGCTGCAAGTTTTTTAATGAATTTATTTTTGGATTTTCAAAATGATTTTTTTCTTTAAATTTGCCTGGGAAATTGTTTAAATGAATCAGTATTCCACAAACCATAGTGGAACAAAACAAGTTGACATTTTAAATAAGGCAACTGGCTTTCATACTCCTAAAACTTCTTATACAATGGATTAATTTTGCTTTCTTGAAATTCTAGCTATCTTGTTTTTCACAATACAACATTGTTCTTCGTTCTCCTGCTTCCTCTCTGGTCTTCATCTTTTTGTATGTTTGTTTGTTTGTTTGATCTCTTTTGTCCTCCTCCTCTTCCTAATTTCTAAACATAAGTCTTCCTCTCAGGGTTGGGTCTTTGTTTTCAATCTTTCATACTTTACTGCCTGTGCCCAGGCTCAGCCTCTCTTCTAAGCCATGGCCCTTTGTATTTCTTCCTGATGTGTTGAAAAACAAACTCATCACTTCTTCTTCAAAAGCATCCTGCTTTTTTTTCCACGAGTTTCCAGACTGTGTTAGTAATAGAACCATTTCCTCAGTCATACTGTCTCTTTAAGCATCTCAGATGTCTCTTATTTTCTTCTAGTTCCTAGGTCAATCACCCCATCATTGCATCCATCTTCTCTCTTCTATTTCTTCTTTCTTACCATTGTTTCAGGCAGTCATTTTTCCCTTGGATAACATAATGAAATGTAATTGACGTCCCTACCTCTTGTCTTTCCCACACTGAAGTCCATGGTTAACACCTACAAATCAGCCTTTCCAAAATACAGGATTAGCTATGTCAATTAACTACCAAAAATCCTTACGAGTTTGCCATTTTCCGCTGCATAAAGTACAATATTCTCATCCTGGCACACAAGTCCATCCAAATATGGGCCTACCATGCTTTCATCCTCCCGCAGTAATGTGAATCTCAGCCAAACTGGTGTGGTTGGTATTCCTAGGACTAACTTTGTGATCTCCTAACTTTTTGTCTTCATCAATGCTTTTTCTTTTATGAGAACTTTCCTACCCTATCATCTGCTCCAACTCGTTAACATACTACTTAATTTTCAAATGCCACCTTACACATGAAGCCTTCCTTCCAGCCAGGCACAATTCCTTCTGTTTCTTTTATCTTTATCTCTCCATAGCATTGTGCTTGTATGTTTCTAGTGGTACCAACCTTGTTCCACTTTGCGCTTTAGCTATTTGAGAATGTGTTTATTTTAATTCAATACATTTCAATACATTTTTTAGTTACTCATACGTAAAATAAAATGAAATACACCTATTATACAGTGTAAGGTCTCTGAGGGAAGGACTGGCTTATTCGTATTTGTCTTTGATGTAGCCTACCTTAGGGGCCTAAGCAGTAATAGATTCTTTAATTACTATCGGTTTTGCTGAGTTGTGAAGACAGCAATACTATTTAGTATGTGTACATTTAGACCAAAGTTTGCTCAGCAGTAGTTTAAGGTATCTTAGAAAACAATCCAAGATTTAAGTCCTAAGAGATATCGTTATTCAGATTTTAGAAGTCAAGATGGTTCTTTGAAGTTTTCAATTTTTTTTTAATGAAATGAAAATAAAGCTGGTACAGTGGAGCCACCATGTTAGAGGTCTGAGGCGGCTGCCGTAGGCAGGAGAGAGGCTACGGATCACTTTACAGCCTCGTGGGCTCTGCGGAACCCACCTGTCTGCGCGCACCGGGAGCTCGCAGCTGATTTATAAAAAATGAGCACCTTCCCTCCGCAGCAAGATCAGCCTCATCTCCAAGGCAGAGATCTGCTACGAGGGCATCCTCTGCACCATAGACACCGAGAACCCCACGGTAGCCCTCGCCAAAGTTCCATCCTCTGGTACAGAAGATAGATCGTCCAATACCACCTCAAGATGAAGTACTGGAATACATTGTATTCCATAGGAGCGACATTAAAGACCTCACTGTTTGTGAGCTACCAAAACCAGTGTTCTTTGCCTCAAGATCCAGCTATCCTGCAGTCCTCACTAGGCTCATCAACTTCATTCCAGCGTGTGGGTTCTCGTGGGCCTTTCGGCAGGATTCCCACATATGGTCAGTTCAGTCCAAGCTCCTCAGTTGGGCAGCAGTTTGGTTTGGTGCTGTTGGTGTTGCTGGAAGATCTTTGACATCCTTTGGAACAGAAACATCAAACAGTGGTACCTTACCCCAAAGTGATGTGCTTTGTACAGGATACAAGATCTCTAAAAACACAGTTAACTCAAGGTCGCTCAAGCCCTCAGTTAGGCCCTTTGAGAAAAGCCCAACCGTGGAACAAGCAGTGAAGACTGTCTTGGCCCATTTACCTGCTCCAGCACCTGTTGGGAGAAGGAGCCCTGTATCAACCAGGCCTTTGCCATCTACCAGCTAAAAAGCAACGGAGAATCAAGAGCACAGGTGAGTTGAAGTACACAATGTTTCAAGACCAGTAAATGAACAACGCAGAAATGATAGCAAAAGACAAGTATCTCCAGGTGCTCCTTCAGCTCCAAGAATAGGATGTGGGGTTTAGTGGGGTAGCAGGGGAAGATTTGGTAAACTGCAAGATGGGCCAATGAAATTTGAGAGAGACTTTGACTTTGAAAGTGCAAATGCACAATTCAACAAGGAAGAGATTGACAGTTTCATAATAAAAGAAGATAAACTTGGCCAGGCAAGGTGGCTCACACCTGTAATCCCAGCACTTTGGGAGGCCGAGGTGGGTGGATCACTTGAGGTTGGGAGTTCAAGACCAGACTGACCAACGTGGAGAAACCTTGTCTCTACTAAAAACACACAGTTATTTGGGCATGATGGCTCATGCCTGTAATCCCAGCTACTCAGGAGGCTGAGGCAGGAGAATTGCTTGAACATGGGAGGCAGAGGTTGGGGTGAGCCGAGATCGTGCCATTGCATTCCAGGCTGGGTAACAAGAGCAAAACTCTGTCCAAAATATATATATATATATATATATATATATATATATATATATGCACACTTGAGAAGAGAAGCCTGTAAATGATGAAGATAAAGGTGACTCAGGAGCTGATACCCAACACAGTGAAGGAAATGCTGATGAAGAAGATCCACTTGGATCTAAATGCTACTAGGACAAAACTAAATCCTTCTTTGATCATGTTTCTTGTGAAGACTTTTGAGAATGGAGGTTAACCTGGGCTGAATAAAGAAAATTAAATGCTAAAACATTTGGAATCCCAATTTGTCCAAACTGTGACCGTGGGAGATGCAGAGGCAGAGGAATCCTTGGTTTTTGTGGTGGCAGAGGGCATGGTGGTAGCAGATGTGGTACTTTCACCATCCCTCGAGGATTTTTCAGTGGATTCAGAGGAGGTCATGGGGGTAAGGGAGTTTTCAGATTTCAAATATAGGAAAGACAACAAAGTTGCTACATAGTCTACAAACAAGTCTTTGAAAATAGGTGAATTTTCAGCTCTTCATGGTTCTGAAAATTGATTTCAGTTTTTGCGAAGTGTGGAGAAGTGAATTTGCTGTACATTTGTCCTCAGCACTGGGTTTTGTTTTTTGTTTGTTTTTCTGCTTAATTTCAAAGATAAATGCTGTTACTTTTTGGTGAGGAGAAAGACTAATCTTAAGTAATGAACATAAAATACATTCAGAATAGCAGAAGGTTAAGTCATTTCTTATTACAGTTAAACTAAAGCAGCACTTCAGTGGGAATTATAAGTATTTTTTTCATCACTGACAGTATATATTTTTTAATCACTAAATCATATTTGGCAATTGCAAGTTGCCTGCAGATAGGGCTGTGAGACTGTGTTTGGGGCCACAGAAAGTTGTGTGTGTGTGCATGTGTGCATCTTTCTCCTTTCTTTTGGGGAATCCTACAATATGAGGTGGCTTATTTAATCAGTTAGGGTGCTGGATAGCAGAGAATTTTCAGTCAACTAGGTACACACAGTAAATACTGTTTCTGAGGCAAAGGTAACTTTTTCAAGTAGTTGTAAAATTCCATTGCCAAAGAAACAGTAGGAACTTTGTATAGCCACATAAAAAGCAACCAAATTTTTAAAGAATAATTATTTTAAAGCCAGCAAAAGAAAACAGAAACAGCAACAACAGAAATGCTGATTTTATTGTCTATGCTCAGGGTAATGTCTGCCTTGGTATTCAGAATGTTGTGAAAATACAAAAGGATTTTTTGTGTCTTCCTATTTTTTTCTGCAACAGATCACTTTGTATCATCTTCTCATTTATAAATTGGGACATAATATTATCTACTTCATATGGTAGTTGTGAGATTTCCTTGAATTAATATATGTGAAGCTATGAACACAATGCCTAGCATAAGATCATTAACAGTCATCAGCAAGGAAGAAATTCGAGAGCGATTGGGATGGACGTGTCTGCAGCCATACGCAGGATTTCCTTGAACCCTTACGTTCATCTAAGTCCTTGGATCATATATATGTAAGCAATAGTAGCCAAAGTGAACTGTGGATATCTCCCTCTTTCAGCTAACTTCAATCACCGCTTCTGAGTGAACATTTGAGGCTGTGTTTAGTGAGGGATTCAAGGCTTTTATGCTTCATGGTGGGGTGAATTGGATTCTACATCAATTTCTTAATTAAAATTATGAAAAATATATAAATTTCACATGAAAAAAGGACTATGACTCATTTGTTCATCCCTGTACCTCAGCCCATGGCACACTGCCTGGTGTATTGCAGGCACTCAAAAAATTTTGTTGAATGAAGAGGTCAGTTAATGCAGTTAAATGACTAAGACATGATTTGTTTTTCTTACCTTTAGAAGATACCCCAGAGATGAACTCCCTTTTTTGAGAGCAATTACCCTATAGTTGATTTTATTACAAAGAAAATGATCCCTTTTTTTATATTAATTCATTTCTTTGCAACAGATTCAGTTTAAGTAATTGGGAATAAATTCTTGTTAATATATGACATTGTTAGAAACATTCCATCTCATTTGAAAATCATCTAATAGGATAAAATTACATTTCACAGGTGTTTACTGTATGCCAGACACAGTTCTAAAAGTCTCAAAAAATAAAATATGCATTTCATAAGTGCAATGTAGAATCCTTGATTGAATCTTGAAATGGAAAAGGAGTATTAGGGGAAAAATAGACAAAATTTGAATAAAATCTGGAGTTTGGTTAATTGCAATGTATCACTGTTGGTTTCTTCGTTTTGCCAAATGTGTCAAAATTAAGGTCAAGTCATTTCTTATGTACATTGGCATGTACACATCTGAAAGTTCTCATATACCTCTAACCCTATTTCCCCTATCGTTACTCTGTTACATTACCATTTGTAAGAGAATACAAATATGATCAAAACTAAACACTTCTTAGATCATATTTCTTGTGATGGTTATAGAGAATGGAGACTAACCAGGGCTGAAGAAAGAAGATTAAATGCCAAGATCACGCCACTGCACTCCAGCCTGGCGACAGAGTGAGACTCCATCCCCCACATCCCCTGCCAAAAATTATTCATTTATTTAATCCTTAAAACAAGCCTATGATACAAGTAGCATTGTTGGCTCCTTTTACAAGTAAGAATTCAAAGTATAGGGTTAAGTTATTCCTCCAGTGTCAGCAACTGTCATCCATTCCAAGATACCGGCATCTTATTCTAGGTTGCAGTGGTTCTCAACATTTTTGTCACCAGGGACTGGTTTCATTGCAGATAGTTTTCCCATGGTTGGGAGGGACAGAGGTTGCAGGGATGGCTTTGGGATGAAACTGTTCTACCTCAGATCATCAGGCATTAGTTAGATCCTCATAAAGAATGTGTAACCTAGATCCCTTCCATGTGAAGTTCACAATAGGGTTTGCACTCCTATGAGAATCTAACGTTGCCACTGATTTGATAGGAGGCAGAGCTTAGGTGGTAATGTTTGCTCATCTGGCACTCACCTACTGCTGTGTGGCCCAGTGCCTAACAGGCCACAGACAGGTGTTGTTCTGCAGCCTAGGTATTGGGATCCCTGCTAGGTTGTACACTTTTAAAATAATATGCATTCCTTTATCTCCTGACTCAAGTGATCAAGAAGTCATTCATGAAGCAGATGTAATCACAGCTCAGTAAATCATTCTGTCTTCTGAGACTCTAGTCATATGGCCAATGATTGACTATTTTTGTTACAATGGTATTCCCTATGAAACCTAGGCTAGATGCTGCTGATTCTTGATTTCAGAATGTCACACAATCAACCACTACCATGGCTACAAATTCTAAGCTGAGTCCATTTTAATTGATTCTCATGATCATGTGTTAAATTCCTTAATCCAAGACTGAAATGTTGAATTCTGCAGTCATTCGGGGGTTGTGAAGGCCATTGTCCTACCTCCCTGTACTGGTACATGTCCCACTACCCTCTGTGTGGGTCATACTGTGCAAATATCATGCATTCATGCTTTCCCCATTAAGCTGTCCATAAAAAATGCAGTTTCTGAAGAAAAACTGAAAGGTGCAGAGAAGAAAAACACTAAAGCAAAAAAACTCTCCAGAAAAAAGTAAATCAAAAAATTTCTCATAAACTTTAAAGACTAGAACCAGAACTTTAAGCTTAGAGGTAGCTAATATGTTCCAAATAATCTTGTTGTACAGCAGTCAAAAAACCTCTTTATTCTTTAATGAGTATTTCTAGCTGCTTTCTTACACCCTTAAAAACTTTATGTCTTGCCTGCACAGCTACAACTATGACCACAGGCCACTTCTTTTTCTCATTATATTGCCCACCTATTTGTAACAATATCCTTTATTGTTTCCTTAACCACAAACAGCACTGGAGGAGAAAGAAACTATTGCTCTCTTATTTATTTCAATATGACAGATGAAAATGCTTGGGGGAGGTGCACCAACACGAAGAGAAAGGTTTTTTTTTTCTTCACTCTTTGATGCTACTATTTCAAAGCACATTTACACTTTTTTCTTGGTTTTTTTTTGTTTTAATTTGACCAATGAACATTTACAAGATTTGCAATGTATTGGGAAAAATGAGATTATTAACGTTTTAAAAAAATCTATGTGCAAGTTCAAATTTTATCTAAGAAGACTGTATTACTTCTCCATAGATTTAGATTATTGATTAAAACATTTAATGCATTTCTGCTGGACTCATTTTTCTTCTGAAAACATTTCTTGCTTTCACCTAAAATATGGTGAAAATAAATGCTTATCGTAAGTTTTAGGAAATTCATTTATCCCTAAGAAATATATTTCTTGTTATGTACTTGATTTATTATTTTTTTGAACAAATTGCTTAATAACTTTTGAACTTAGATATTTACGGATATGTATTTCCTTTGATTAAACGTACCTAAGAAGATTTAATTTAAAAAAACTGGAATAAAATTATATAGGGACTCATTGGAAATCAACCAAAATTGAGTGTAAAATTAAAAAATCTTCAGGCAGTTGCAGAAACAACCTATCTTGATCTTGGTGTGAAATTTTCTGGTGCTGCTGCCAATCCTGTTACCATGGCCCCAGAGTCCTTTAGTTCTGTTCTCTCCTCACCTGTCCCATTACTTTCCCTTCCTCATCTCCCTTTTTCTACTTCTAAACACATACACTGGCTAAAGTGGCGAACAGGAAAAGGATGGTGCATTTCTGCTTGCTTTCTCTCTGCATTTTCTATTTTCTGACCACAAAGTGGCTAGAGATGCCTCATATAATCAAAAATAGTTTTAAATGTGTGTTTGTTTTTGTCCAGGATAATGCTATTAGTTTGCCCATTTTTTTTATGCTGTTGGCTGTAAGCTCACACAAATTGTAAATGTCCTGCATAAACACACTGTGTATTTTTTTCTCTCTTAGCACTTAGTATCATATTTTGCTACAGTCTGTCATTAAGATACCATTTAACATACACATATACATTTTCCAGCAATTATCATTGTAACCTATGCTTGACTGAAAAATATACTGAAAATAATAGTCTACTTTTCTACAAGCTCATTTAACTTATGTTGTTATATTTAAGGTATATGCCTTTAACACCCCACTTGACACAGCTAAGCCCAACCCACTTTTTACTGTCAGCCATGAGTTCTGCATCTTCCATTAAATGTCACTGGTCCATTCCAGCTCTTGTTGCCTCTTCCTTTTCTCCTTCCTTTTATTTTCTGATTCTTGTGACTTATACTTTAATGTCAATCTTTTGGCAGACAATCTTATTGTCAATATATGACTAACTTGTGTAATATAGATACTAAGGTCTATATATACTTTATTTACCTTATAAAAATTTGTATATGCTCAAACTAGATCTTGAGTTTCATCAAGGTGGTGACTGTGTCTTATATTTGTTGTTCTCTGTTTTCTAACAGTGAAAGGCGTCAGTATATTATGGTTGATAACTACAAACCCTCTGTGGACAGGAACAAATTAAGATATTCTACTTGATTACCTATATGGTAACTTAGAGTTCTTCAAATGTCTTGAACAGAAACATACACAACCTTGAATCAAATTTTAAAATTATTTTCTAATGATTGATGGAAACCACAAACTATAGATAGAAAATGGCTCTGGACCTCTCAGTACTGACCAACAGGAAAACAGGTACCAGAAAGAATGAAGACTTTTACATCAGGTGTTTTTAGAAGGGACTCACAGTTACATGAGTAGAGTTATGATATCAGAGTGGTGTGTTCGTCCAAGGCTGATAAGGAGCCTTAACTTGACAAGATAAACAAGAGTGAATCAACTAAATTACCTTTGTGATTTTGACATATCCTCTGACGATGAAAAATAATCACTGTCTCAGGGTTAAAGTAATGACTCAGCTTTCAGAATTTGAGGTGGGAATGTCCAGATTTGAGAAGAATAATATTTCACATTCCATAGGCTATCCCCATTTAAGTGCAAATAGCTAGAGTAAATGATTGTGGGCATCTGAGCTGTGATGAGAAAGAGAAAGGGTATAATACACACAGCTTCAGAGACATTATCATCATCACAAAAGGCCTTTGGAGTTGGCATTTATGCCTTTCTGTATACTAGCAGCTGTGGAAATATAGTCCAGGAAGGATGATTTCAAATTTAGATTAGAATATGCAAGCAGTAAACAAGCAGATATTATGTTATGTAGCATAAGAGAGCATTACATTTGCCACTCTGCCATTGAAGGTTAATAACTTGAGCATGAATGACTCCACAGAGAAAAGTTAATACATTTTCCAAGCATTTTATTCTGATTGTTGCAATGATCTAGCAAAGGCAAAGTAAATAGTTCTGTCATTACACTTGCCTTACAATGCCCACACATATAATATTGTGTTATTCTCTATGCCAGATAATGTTCAAAACTTGGTTATGTATCAAGAGAACTTCAACAATCACTTGGACTGTACATTTTCAGAATTACTTTAGTATCTCACTGTCTTTGTTGAAAGAAAAAAAAAGGGGGAAAGAAAAATGCTGCTCCGTGTACATACATAAACTGACAGTCATTATCACAAAGGCAAGAGAATGAAAATAGAACAAATCATACATCTGCATTCCTTGCTGTTTACTCTGTTATCAAATTAGCTGAAATGAGATACCTATGTAGCTCATGGACATTTCCTAGGCAACCATCATTTTTTTATTTGAAATTTTACCAAGGTCTTAGAATTCTTAAGATAAGCTGCAAAGAGTCAAATGCAAGCATAGGAGGGAAAAAAAGAGAGAGAGAGAGAAAACAACTTTTGATATTTTTAAGACCTAAACCCTGAGATTGCATAATGTTTTGAGGCAAAGAACTCCAAATATCCATTCCACACATAGTTGGAAATGATGTGTGTGTGTTTGTGTGTTGGAGATGGGTACGTAAGAGGGGTAGAACAAATTGCTTACTTTAGTTACACGATTCCTCAATCAAAGAACAGTTGCTATGTTTCATCTTTATAACTGTTTGCTCCAGTTTTTCAAAAGCACAAATAATACAAAATTCTATTCTTTCTAATTTAGCTTGATACAGATTTTCTATTGAGCTTTTCACCTTTATGGTAGGTATCATGTAACTGGGACAATCCTTTGTATAAAGAAAGTGCAAGACATATTTTATTTCTATAAATCTTGGTATTCTGCATCTCCTTTCAATTGCTTTTTCATGGCAGGAATTTTTCTTCCTTATCTTTATATCCTTAAATCCTACCAATGTATACCTATACATTATTATATAACCATTGGGCAAGAATGATAATTACACTTCTGTTTGCTCTGCAAATATCTTCTCTCAGGTAGAATATTCCAAAACTATAAATGTAGTTTCCATAAAAATAATATATATAATTATATTATCTCACAAGCTTATGATAACCAATGTTTTAGTTAAAAATTCAGCCCCATTGCCACAATTATTTCTTCTATCTCTCCAGGAGCTTGGTTCAGCAGTCACACCTAAAGATCTTGCATAATTTGAAATTATTAACAGTCAACTGGGTTTGAAGGTACATGACAAAGTATCATAATATCATCATTCGGAAAATTAGTAAGAAGAGGCCAGGAGAGGTGGCTCACATCTGTAATCCTAGCACTTTGGGAGGCTAAGGCAGGCAGATTACTTAAGCCTAGAAGTTCAAGTCCAGCCTTCTCAACATGGCAAAATTGTATATTTACAAAAAATACAAAAATTAGCTGGGCATAGTGATATGTCTGTAGTCCCAACTACTGGGGAGGCTGCGGTTGAAGGATCACTGGGAGGATCGCTTAAGTCCCAGAGGTAGAAATCACAGTGAGCTGAGGTCATACTACAGTAATACTCAGTGATACATACTCAGCCTAGGCTGTAGAGTGAGACTGTCACAAAAAATAAAAGAAAAGAGAAGATTAGGTAAGAAGAGACTCATCTTTTGTGTAATTTTATGTAATTCTCCTTATGCAAGGCTCTATCTAGTATGAGGCTGGAAGAATTTCTGCAAATGAGTTCTTTGTTTTATTAAACTTACTAATTAAGGTGTGTTTGTTAATGGGAAAGGGATAAAGAATTGCTAATTATGAAAACTTGGAAGACTTTACAAATTTATAACCTATTTTGAGTTTTTCACCGAAGGGAAAACCAAGAAAGCCAGCACCATATACTGAAGACCATGAAGTATAAGTTGTTTCTGACTTGAGGACAATGATTAGAGGTTAGGTGTGAGGCACAGAGTGGAGATCATGCTGATCGGAAGGTCTACTTGTCTTAAGAAAAAGTAAGCACAACAACCATTGTGATGAAAACAAGATAATCTCCTTGAAAATCTACAATATTTGTCAAGTGAGGATGCCCATGAAAGACTATAACATAACCTCTGACTCTAGGCTAGGAAACCTTACATTTGAATGAGTTAATCAGAATTGGTGTGTGACTATTTTAAGAGCTAGAACCTGAAGGGAAACAGAATGGACACTGTGCTGAAACTGAAACTTAGGGAGAAAGCCTAGGGTTGTTCACACAATCTTCACACATGCCTGTTTCATCTTATTCAGTTGTTAGTTGCAGTTGGATAAAAGATCTAAACTAACCAAACAAGGAGCTGCAGAAAGGAGAGAGACCCCCTCCTCTGCTTAGTTGATGGGCATGTGTTTAATAGACGTGCTCTAAGTAGCTAACATTTCTGTCATCTGCAGAGGCCTTACGCAAAGGTTGTGACTGAGAGAGAACTTTTGACTGTTAGCTATGACTCACAAAAAATACAAGGGTCTCAGTTTTGTTCTATCCACATGTAAGTTAGTTCATACCTCAGATAATGTAACCTTACTTTAAAGAAGGCGGTCTTGGCTTCAGACATATATAAATGGTATTTTTTTCTGACTGCAAAGTCTTTGCACCTGTGTTTCCTTAAAGCATGTGAGAAAAATGCAAAGTCCAAAAGGAATTATTTTCTCTTTTGGCATCCTAGTCAATCCCACCTCACCAACCAAGGAAACTACAAATTATCATGATTCTGAAATTGGCAGTTCCCTGGAATGCTTGACATTCCATGTTGGTAAGCAGAAAAAAAGAGGAAGAAAAGAAATCTTTCCTGCTGGGAATGTGGTAGAAATGTTAGAATTCTTTCCAGAAGAAGAAATCCAAATCTACAAGGGCACATTGTTTTCATGTTTTCCTAGGCTATATTTTCAGCCTTGAAAACTTTCATTCAGAACCTCCCTCCAGAATATGACATATACCAAGAAGACAGAAACTAGCACCTGTGAGAAGCAAATCCATGACCCTTAAAATATTCAGTCCCTGGGTGGGACAAAGCACACCCTTGTTTCACTGTGGAAAAGACTACAGTTTAGCTGGTATTGCAGCCATGGCCAGAAGCCAGTTTACCAGGCAACTTATTTAACAGAATTCACAGCATCTCTTGGACTCGTAAACACAGCTACACTGAACTAAACTGAAAGCTGTGGCTCTTTGAGATGGGTACACCTCCTGTATGTAGTGTGCTGCTGATCTATACCAGTAACATAAGTGAGTGAAAGGAGGCCAGTTTTAAGAAAGTCAGTCAATGTTACCATTCTCAATGTCTGGTAGTGCTGTAGATATATTGCATGTGGGAGGCAACTGACACAGCCTCACTGTCTAGACCACCCTCGGGAACATCAGGGACTGAGACAAACTGGAGAGAAGCTGTCCCATCAGAAGGTGGGGCAGTTACTCAACAATATCAGTACTACCCTATAGAATCTGAGTCCTGGTAATGAAGGATCCTCTACATTCTCAAAATGAGCTGCCAATATGAAATCTCTTAATTTTTAAGTGTTACAGTGTGCCAATGCAGCCTATAAATACTGAAGTGTAGAAATTGTAGGTTTCATCTTTTAATCCAGAGTAGTACCTTTGTTTAGTAGATTAACAGGTCCCTCTCATCTATTATAATTTAGTAAATTAAAGTGATCTAGGGCCTATGTGTTTTACAGACATGTATGTGATGCATACAGATGAGGCCATATGGTACTATTTTGCTTGTATGTTCACTGTCAATGAAGAAGGCTTTTGGATTAAAGGTAAAGTAGATATTGAAAAGGGAAACTAAAACACAATATGGGTGAGAAATTTATAGACAGAATGGCCTTGAAGTGTTTCAACTTCTCCCTCCATATCCCAGAGAATGGAGAAAACATAAACTGTGTTATTGAATTGCTTAATCCATATTTGAATGGATAAACAAATATATATCTAGGATGTTGGACATAATTAGACAAATTACAACAGTGGTTACTAAATAGTTCCAAAGTCATGTGCCAGCCCTTGAAGAAGTTTTCACTGGTCTGTGGAGAAATGAAAAAAATACATAGATAATTACAGTGTATGGAGTGTAGAAACTTATTTGTATTGGGCAAATCCCACTACCTGTGGGATTTTTAGCAGTATCTTCCCTCTTCTGTATCCTCATTTGTAAAATGAGAATTTAGAATTCAGTGACTTTATTTTTGTTTTCTATTGCTGTTATAACACATTACCACAAACTTCATGGCTTAAAACAACATAAATTTATTACCTTATGGTCTAAAAGTCAGAAGTCCAACATGAGTCTCAGCTGGCTAAAATCGAGGTGTCAGCAGGGCCACGTTCTTTCTGGAGCCTCTGACCAGAAATTGCTTTTCTAGCTTCTGAAACCTACTTCATTCTTTATATTATGGCTTCCCTCTATCTTCAAAGCCAGTATTTTCTTTTCTTTTTTAAGGTATATTTTGTTTTTAAATTGACAAGTAAAAATTGTATTCAGAACACATGATGTTCTGAAATTTGTATATATTGTGGAATGCCTAATCACGTGTACTACGTCACGTATCATTTTCTTTTGTGGTGGGAACACTTGAAATCTACTCTCTTTGCAATTTTCAAGTATACAATATTGTTATTAAGTATAATCATCATGACATACAGTAGAGATCTTGAATTCCTCCTGTTTAACTGAAATTTTGCACCCTTTGTCAAGTCTATTTCATGTTATATCACTTTGAAACTCTTTTGCCTCCTCTTTCTCCTTTTAAGGACCATTTTGATTACATTGGGGACATCTAGATAATCCAGATAGCTCATTATTTTAAGGCCAGCTAATTAGCACATTAAATCCACCTGCAGATTTAGTTCCTCTTTGCTATGTAACATAACATATTTATAGTGTCTGGGGATTGAGATATGGATATTTTTGGGGGGCTATTTGTGTGTCCACCACATCATTCAACTAATTTTTAGTGTTTTTGTCCTGTGAGTCTATGAGATAATGTCTTAAGCCTGACTTGTTATGAAGGAATGAGACAGGTTCCAGGGAGTTAAGTGGGCCTGAAGTTTGCCATAATTTATGGCATCCTGTTAGCATCCCCTAAAAATTCTACCCAACTCTGAGCTACTGAATGTATATGACACAGATTGTTCTTTGCAACCAAGCCTTAGCTAGAGATCATCACTTCAATAGTTTGATTCCTGGCCAAGCGTGGTGGCTCATGCCTGTGATCCCAGCACGTTGGAAAGTCAAGGCAGGAGGATTGCTTGCATCTAGCAGTTCAAGACGAGCCTAGCCAACATGTCAAATCCTGTCTCCACAAAAAATTTAAAAATTAGCTAGGTGTTTTGGTATGTGCCTGTAGTCCCAGCTACTCAGGACACTGGAGTGGAGATAGCTTGAGCCTAGGAGATTGAGGCTGTAGTGAGCTGTGATCATGCCACCGCACTCAGCTTGGGTAATAAAATGAAGCTCCACACCCCTCAAAGTTTGATTTCTAGTATTGAAATAGCAGCAAATTTTCGAGATAATCAGATGCCATAAGGTTACCAGTTACTGGAATGAAATTGCAGAGCATGGGCAGAACTCATTCAGGATGCTTAAGCAGTTTCACACACAGTGGTCCCTGTTATTTGACAGTCTGTGTTTAGCCTTATCAAGTCTAGATGAGACCCTTCCTTAAGGATAAAGTGGATGTTATATTGCTCCCTTGCCTTTAATATCATGGTGCTGAACATAGGAGCAACATTATAAAGAGTGAAGTCTACCCAGTCCCTCTTCCCTCTGACTTTCAGTGACCAAAAGCATGCTTTAGAGGCATTCTACGTGTTGTTCTAAAACAAAGCATAACTCTACTCAAACAGCTAGAGAAAACTCTGGTTTATGACCTGTAATAAATCATTTTTTTCCAAACAGGCTCACCAATGTTCTTTTAAAACATTTTTACTAGAATATTTATGTTCTCAACTTTTAACATCGAAAGTATTTTGTAAGCTCAGTCTGAAATGGAGGAGTGAGTGGCAAGGCATACTCTCTCCCCAACAAACAATAATTTAACTGGGGAAAATTATAAAAACAATCACATAAAGTATTTGGATATTGTCCTATGGGCATACAGAAAATGGAGAAATATTCATTCAAAAAAATCTACTAAATCTTGGTAAGGGCCGTAGAGTCTGTGACATTTGAACCACAACATACTCCCTTCCTCTTCTCACCCCCTCCATCTTATGAAAACTGCCCCCAGGAGCCCTAATTCTGGGACCTGTGAGGATAAAGAGCCCCCATCATTTTTTGGCCTTGTGAGGAGTAGGCTGCCAGCTTTTCTCATCTTCCTTAGCCCTATGATATAGAAACTTTTTTCTAGGCAAGTGTGGCTGACAAGACCAGGCTCCATTCCCCTTCTCAAGCCTCATTCATAGGACAGCAGCTGAACTCATGCACTCCAGGCCAATCACACAATGATGCTCCAATAGCTCTTGTTCCAGCTCACTTCTAAGTTAGAGAATTCACCCGGGAGTGGCAAGTCAAGATGACTAGGGGCCATTATATCATGTCCTCAGTAAGTGCGTCACATTCACTTGCACACCAGAAATGTCACTCTGTAGGGGCAGGCCACTGTCTCTGCCTCCAGGTTTTATGCAGTAGCACAGAGATTCTATTCAGAGGGAGAGACAGGTCTTAAGGACAAAGAGCTCTATAGCTCTACCTGAGGAGAATGACTTTATGTGGAACAATATAAAACATGAAAATTTTCATGTTTTAAGAGGGATTGTCTAAATTCATGGAGATTTTGCTGTAAGGTAATTAAAAGGGTTCTCATAGCTCCATGATTCAATTAGAAAATGGAAAATGACAGAGAAATCAGAAGTTTAACAGAGAAAACCAGAAAAAGAGACATCCAAGAAGAGCTCTTCTGGGATTACAGTGAATCCTGCAGTAAAAAGTGCTATGTGAAAACTCTAGACATCACACATTTAAAAGCAACAGAGCAGGGAGTGAAGCAGACTTGGAAATGATTCTCAAGCAGCATACAGATCAACCAACAAAGAGCAGAGCAGAGCCTCAGTGACAGTAGGGCTTAAGCACAACCTGATCAACCACTGATTGAATTATAAGATACACTTACCTAGTGGTAAATCCTAAGAAGCCAGTTTTAACAATAAAATAACACTCATTCTTTGCAGTGTAGACTATTTGCATACCCCAAACTGTGACTTCTCAGGAATTATCAGAGGGGTAAAATCAAAGCTACTAATCCCTGGTTGAACATGGGGCAGAGAGATAAACTTAAACTATGATAGTGGCCTCCAAGCCACAATTATGCAATGGTAAAGTGTAAAAATCTAACTGGCCAAAGGAACCTAAGCACGGCTTTTAATAATAAATGGCTTATTCTGTCCCACAGGCAACCTCTAGGCAGCCAGGCTAGAAGATAGACTTAGAAAGAATGCCTGATAGGGATATCAGACGCTGTACACGGAGGGAATATAGATGTTCGCAGGACAAGTTCAGCCAATTTATTAAACAAATAAATAAAGCACTAAGCAAATGGCAGCAAAATCAACCTATGGTGGTGGTACTGTGTATCTGGTGGGAATCAGTATCCAGAAGCTGTTACAATATATCACTTAAGCTTTTCAGCCAAAAATCATTAGACATGCAAAACAAAACAAAACAAAACAAAACAAAAAAATGGTAACCCATACACCAGAAGAAAAGCAGGCAGCCTTTTGAAGGGGTCTAGATGTGGAACTTAACAGATAAAGACTAGAAAATAGCCATTATAAACATACACAAAGAACAAGAGGAGACCATGCATAAGTTATTAAAGAAAGTTGTAATTACAATGTTACAAAATAGAAGTAAAAAGATAAAAATTGTGCATTTTAAAAAGCCCAAATGGAAATTCTGGACCTAAAAAGTAAAACAACCAAATAAAAAATAGACAAGAGGTATTCAACAATAGACTTGAGCTGGCAGAAGAAAGAAATACAAGAAATAATTAACATCTAATTCTAGTATTAGATATTATGCAATTTGAAAGAACAAAAAGGAATGAAGAAAAATGAACAGTTCGGCAAAGTAATATTTGATACCATTAAGCACATCGACAAAGGCATAATACAAGTACCAGATGAAGAAAAGAGAGAGAAAGACAGAAAATTTTTAAAGAAATAATGGCTGAGAACTTAAATTTGAAGAAAAATATTAATCTACATATTCAACTAGTGAAAAGTGCCAAATATATACAGAATTAATGCCAATCCTTCACAAACTCTTTGAAACAAAAAAAGAAAAGGGAACTCTTCCAAATTTATTTCAGGAGTTACTTATTACTCTGACACTACAAGCAGGCAAAGACACCAAAATAAAATTATACACCAATATGCTTTATGAATATAGGTAAAAAATCATTAACAAAATTCTAGGAAGTTGAATCTAGCAGCAGAAAAAAGGGATTGTACAACATGGCCAAATAGGATTTATCCCATGAATACAAGGCTGAATTAGCATATGGAAATCAATCAATCTGATATGTTATATTAATAGAATAAAGGGCAAAACCACATGATAATCTCAATAGATGCAGAAAAAAATTCGATAAATTCAACCCACTTTCATGATAAAACACACTCAACAAACTAAAATTACAAGAAAACTTTCCTAACCTGATAAAGAACGTCTAAAAAAAAAAAAAAAAAACCACAGCTAACATCATAATTAAGGATAAAAAGATCAAATGCTTTCCCTTTAAGTTAAGAAACAAAGCAAAAATATCCTCTCTCATCATTTTCAGTCAGCATTGTACCAATTAAGACAATTGGGCAAATAAAAGAAATAAAATGTTTCCAAATTGGAAAGGAAGGAGTAAAACTATCTGCATTCATAGTAGACATGATCTTGTCTACAGAAAACCTTAAGAAATTCACTTAAAAACTATTAGAGCTAATAAGTGAGTTCATCAAGGTTGCAGGATACAAGATAAATATACAAAAACCAGTTGTATTTCTATCCACTAGCAATGACAATCTGCAAATGAAATTAAGAATACAATTCCACTATCAGCATCAAAAACATACAACTCCTCTGAATAAATTTAACAAACTGAGTTCAAGATGTGTACACTGAAAATTACACAATATTGTTGAAGAAATAATGAAATGCAATTTCTATCAAAAGCTCCAGTACTTTTTTTTTGCAGAAATTGACAAGATAAAGTTAACATTGAAATGCAAAGGACCCAGAATAGCCACACACACACACACACACACACAAATTCTTGAAAAAGAACGAGGTTGGAGAACTCACACTTCTTGATTTCAAAACTTATTACTGCACACAGCTGCAGTAATCAAGGCAACATATACTAGTATACAAATATACTTATAGGTCAATGGAATATAATTGAGAGTCCAGAAATAAGCTCTTACATTTATAATCAATTCATTTTTGACAAGGATGTCAAGACAGTTCATGAGGGGAAGAACAGTCTTATTAACAAATGATGCTGGAAACAACTGAATATTCACATGTCAAAGAATGAAGTTAGACTCTTCCCTTAAACAACACACCAGAAAATTCAAAATCAATCACGGACCAAAATATAAAAGATAAAACTACATGATTCTTAGAAGAAAATGTAGGAGTACATTTTAATTTACTTGGGTTAGGCAATGGTTTCTTAGATATGAAATGAAGGTACAAGTGACAAAAAAAGGTAATAGATAAATTGGATTACATCAAGATTAAGAACTTGCATGCTGCAAATGATACCATCAAGAAAATCATAGTGGTGAAGGTGATGCTCAGTGTTACAGAGAACTTTGGCTGGAAATCCTCTTTGTTTTCCCAGGCTACTGGGGCCCAGGGACAGCCACAGATCTCCTGCACCTAGCCAGCGGCCATGATGGAAATAATTAGTTTTACATTTTCCTGGAAGAAGGACTTGCAGGCAGAGAGGTGGACTGCAATGCATTTTAAACCTTGGGTAAAGAGCTAAGCCACTGAATTGCTTCTCTCGAAGGAAGGAGTGGAATTATGTAGGATATTGTCACAGATAACTTTTTCACCCTAAATTATTGTAATGCTTCTTTTAGTACTTAACGCAAGATTTAGTGTGTATCTGTTTTACTTCATTATTTAGCTGTAAGTTGGAGTGAAATGAATTATCCTGTCATGCAGAACTGGCTTTCAAGGGGCAGAAGAGTAGATTCAATAATTAAAATGTATACCTTAACATTTTAGATCTGGTTTTTGATATGCTCTCTCAATAAATCAAAGAGTGTCTTTAAAAACTTAAACCCAGAGCAATTTAAAGTTTCTATTTAAACTTTATGTGCAACTCCTTGAATGAGAAGATTGAAGTTAGTTATAGTTAATTGCACTATTCAGATTTTTGGATGTATGAGGCAACCAAAAAAATTCTAACTACAGTTTGCTGTTAAAACAAAAATAAAAAGACAACACACAGAATGGGAAACAATTATCGGTAAACCATATATCTGGTAAGAGACTGGTATCCAGAATATACAAAGAACTTACATAATAATAAAAAGATAACCCAATTAACAATTGAGAAAAACTTTGAACTGACATTACCTCCCCAAAACATGTATGGATTAAAAGATGTTCAACATCATTACTCACTAGGAAAACACAAATCTTTCATCAGGGGATACAAATTAGAAAAATCTTGTGAGATATTGTGATAGAATATTGTTTTTTATGAATGTTTTTTTAGTTGGGAAGCCCAGGCAGGCAGGTCAGTTAAGTCAGGAGTTCGAGACCAGTCTGGCCAACATGATGAAACCCTATCTTTACTAAAAATACAAAAATTAGCCAGGCACGGTGGCAGATACCTGTAATCCCAACTACTTAGGAGGCTGAGGCATAAATATCACTTAAGCCTATGAGGTGGAGGTTGTAGTGAGCCTAGATCACACTACTGCCTCTTGCCTGAGTGAGAAAGAAAAAGCAAGACTGTCTCAGGAGGGAGGTTGGGGAGTGTGGCATAGATTATTCTTTTAGCAATATTCTTTTGAGAATGGTGAGTTTTTAAATAAGTGTGTCCTTACTTTAAACTAATTGCTCATTTCATGTTAGCATTTAATTACAAAAGCTCATTATGCCTTTTAATTATGAAAATAAAATCTCTATTTTTCTCTCTCTCTCTCTATATGCATATATATGTATACCTACCTATATATCGATATAAATATGATAAGATATAGGTATATAAAATTATTACTATAATCCCAATTTTATTCCCAATTTTTTATTAAATCTTCAGATTAAAGAGGATTTGCCAGGCATAACTGGAATAAAATTTAATTGTGAAAGAACCAAAAATTTGATGATGGGAACCAGAAAAATAGAGAGTATAAAAGAGATTCCATATGAAATCATTATTTATAAAATTTGGGAAAAATAAGGACATAAATTGAGTATGATGCTAAATTTTAGTTAATTGTATTTCAACAGGTTTCTGGAAAACAGGTGGTATTTGGTTACACGAACAAGTGTAGTGGTAATTTCTGAGATTTTGGTGCACTCATTACCTGAGCAGTGTACACTGTACCCAATGTGCAGTCTTTTACCCCTTACCAACCCACATCCTTTTCCCTGAGGCCCCAAAGTCCAATGTATTATTTTGTGTCCTCATAGCTTAGCTCCCACATATGAGTGAGAACATAGAATGTTTGGTTTTCCATTCCTGAGTTACTTCACTTAGAATAAGACATTTATGCAGCCAACAAACATATGAAAAAAGCTCATCATCACTGGTCAGTAGAGAAATGCAAATCAAAACCACACTGAGATACCATTTCATGCCAGTCAGAATGGCAATCATTAAAAAAATCAGGAGACAACAGATGCTGGAGAGGATGTGGAGAAATAGGAATGCTTTTGCACTGTTGGTGGGAGTGTAAATTTGTTCAACCATTGTGGAAGACAGTGTGGCGATTCCTCAAGGATCTAGAACTAGAAATACCATTTGACCCAGCAATCCCATTACTGGGTATATACCCAAAGGACTATAAGTCATTCTATTATATAGACACATGCACATACATGCTTACTACTGCACTGTTTACAATACCAAAGACTTGGAACCAACCCAAATGCCCATTAATGATAGACTGGATAAAGAAAATGTGGTACATATATACCATGGAATACTAAGCAGCCATAAAAAGGGATGACTTCATGTCCTTTGCAGGGACATGAATAAAGCTAGAAATCATTCTCAGCAAACTGATACGAGAACAGAAAATCAAACACCACACGTTCTCGCGCATAAGTGGGTGTTGAACAATGAGAACACATGACACAGGGAGGGGACCATCACACACTGGGGACTGTCAGGGGGTGGGGGGCTAGGGGAGGAATAGCAGGGGGTGCGGGGATGGGGGGTATAGGAAAGGAATAGCATTAGGAGAAATACCTAATGTAGATGACGGGGTTATGGATGCAGCAAACTACCATGGCATGTGTAAATCTATGTAACAAACCTGCACGTTCTGGGGCACATGTACCCCAGAACTTAAACATAATAATAATAAAAGAAGAAGAATGGTCTCCAAATCCATTCAGGTTGCTGCAAATGCCATTATTTTATTCCTATTTATGGCTGAGTAGTATTCCATGGTATAAATATATGACATTTTTTTTATCTACTCATTGATTGATGGGCATTTGGTCTGGTTTCATATTTCGGTAATTGAAAATTATGTTGCTATAAACATGCACGTGCAAGTAGAAAATGATGCTAAAACTAATTGAAAAGTGAAGCATGTCCTGGAAAGATATGACATAAGATAGGTAAAAACAAAGCCCACCATGGTTGGTAAGTAATAAAGAAAGAAAGAAAAACAAAACACTGTTTTTAAGACATGGAGATCTTGCTAGTTATATACAAATCTTTATTTTTTATTATAATGGAAAAAAGCCTTTTTTTTTTTTTAGGTCTTCTCTGCAAAGACCTCACCAAAATATAGCTAAGCCTCCCTTGCCTCCCACTAGTATCAAATTAAATATTATTTAAGTTGAAAACAATAAGTGCTAAAATTATTAACTTTATTTAAGGTTTTTAAGAATCACCTTGGAATATTAGCACTGTTCTAATTTTACCATTAAATATTACTCATTTGAATTATATATAGTTAAACTTTGCACATATATCAGAAAGCTATTTCCGTTACTGTATCATCATCAAGGGACGGTAACAGGTATTAGAATTAGGACAAATTTTTTTCAACCAGTGAAGACATAAAGCAACTCTATACTCCTCCAGGAAATCTAGAACCCATGATTTATAAGAATCAATATTTATGAGACTAAGTTTTCAAAATGAGTGTTCTGCTCAGGTTATTATAATGGTAGAGAGATTAGCTGTCCTCCCCAATTTCCCTACAGCATTATTTAAAATTAAAATCAATATTTAAAGATTAATTTTACTTTGGAATGGTGTTACCATCACTTATTAAATATCCTTTCCTCCTCCTCATGAATCTTTGCTGAATTCATATGTGTCTGAGAAAGTTTTGACTAGAATAGAAGCTCTTCTATTTCCTAAAATGTTCAGCATACTTCTTACTGTAGAGGTAGAACATTTCTTATAGGAGAGCTGCATACAGGTTAAAAGGCAGAAAAGGCTTCACGTCTTTTCTTTCATTTGAGTTTCACATAGGCCAGCCTCTCAGCAATACAGATCTTAAAATCAGATGGACAGCCAAGTCATAGCAAGTATTCAGTAATACTTTGTTTGTTTATTGATTGTAAAGGGTTGATTAGGCCAGGTAAAAACCTAGGCCAGTCACTTTTTCCAGATATTGACTTTTTCCAGACAACTAATTTAATAACCAATGCTATAAAAAAAAAAACCATTTTCTTGCTAGGGACATCTAGCTCAGATATAAAAATTAAACTCAGTCTGAAAGGCATACTGATATACTAAATACTGTAACCTGATGCGGATGTACTGAAAAGCATACAGAAACAAAAAAATGTATCTGGCTTGGGAGATAAACCTACTAGAGCATTATTTTCACTGGTAGGAACTTTCTTTTTAGGTGAATGCCAAGAAAACAACACTCCATCTTCCAAACTCTCTTCTTTTCTTCTGATTCACTATTACTATCTGAGTGATAGATTAAGTGAGGCTGAAATTTGCTGCGATCTCTACTTTGTATAATATGATTAAGTAACTAATTGTCTCTGGTCAGGGATAAACTCTTACATTGACCATCCCTCAACCAAATAATCTAAGAGAGATTGTAGTGAATATATGGTGTTTTTGTCACTTAGTGTTATTTCATGCCCTCTTTTTCATTTTTTGTTTGAAAGAAAAAGAAGTAAAATAACACTACAGTGGTTCCCTGAGGAATCACTCTTTTCTATTTTCATGATAAGTGATGGTGGTGAAACTGATTTCACTATCTACTCCATTCTCTATTCCAGTGATCCTGGTTAAGCCATTGGCATATCCAAACCTTGGATTGACAAATAGGTCCATCAGAGTTGATGATATATGAGGACATTTGGTGAGGCCAGTCAGTAGAAAATGGCTCCATTTCTTCCCCTGAGAGGCATGTATAAGCAGGTGAAGTCAGGACCTGCAGAAGTTATGCTATCTTCTCTACGAAGAGAACCCAAAACTGCTAGTGAGACTGATTTTGAAGCCTAAAGATAAAAATCATTACCACAAAAGGCAGAGGAGAGAGATGGAAAAGAATGGGTCTACCATTTGAGCCACTGGATAAAATCTCACATGGAATTAAATATATATACCTGGATTTTTAAACTAATAATGAATAGATTTGATCTATACTTAAGTCAGTGTGATTTAGGTGTTCTATCACGTACCTACGACACAAAGAAATATGACTCAGTTGGCAGAGAAATGAATGCTTATTTGCTAAAAATAATTTTCTTTCTTTATTCAAATAATCGATTTGACCATCAAGGAAAGGAAACTCTGTGTGTGTGTGTGTGTGTGTGTGTGTGTGTGTGTGTGTGTGTGTGTGTTTTCAATCAGTGGTGTGATTTTGTGATTTCATGTAACTGAGAAGCATAAACAGGTGAAGAGTCACATGTAGGTAGCGTATGACACTCATAATAAGCAGGTGCTTGGTTCCAATCTTTATGCCATGGAAGGAATACCACGTTGGTGCTTTTGTTTTGATGCCTCACTTAACTGTTTTACACTGTGAATTTCTTGGATAATTTGCAAGTCTATTTTAGGGACTTAAGCTGTAGCACACGCAGCCTCCCTCTACTGTCTTTAAAAGGACAAGAAACATTGGCAAGTTGCTTCTCTTAGTTTACATTTGGTTATTCCTTTATAGAGGGTCAACAGTGTCAGTTAAAGACCACAAATGGCAGCTGCCTGCAATTTCCCCAATTTTCCATAATTTCCTATGGGCTTTGTACTTCAAATGAGCAAAGATGAATTCCTTACAAATGTTTTTTGTTTTTTAAAAAATAAATATTATACTTATGATCTGTAATAAACACTAGGTTATAGTCTTTATGATTCCTTTCAATAACTTCTACCATATTTATGTTGGACTTCCTGCGACATCAATCCTAGGGCAAGTCCTTCCACCTTTATTTCTGCTTTGGAAAACTGGCTTACTCTTTGTTTCCTTTCTGTGGAACAGCATTAAAAAGGGCAAGTTTTGGAACTCGATTGGTTTCTTTATTCTTTTGTTCCTATGTTGAAAGACCACAAGTTTATGTCTAATGTTTCACTGGATAAGTATTTTTATTAATTCAAATCTGATTCTGAGTCAGGCTTGAACTCTCCAGCTACATGTACATGGCTTAAAGGAAAGAAGTCTTGGAAATTATTTATTTGATTTTAGCAAAGTATAACTTGTGCTCAATCTTTCAGCCTTCCAAAAATGTCTAATTAGTAAATCAAATTAGCTGGATTGGCTCTCTTTACATAAAGTCCTTCTTTTCTTCTCTCTGTACATCCTTTAATAAGTAAAATTGGCTCTGATGCTGCACTGTAAATATCCCCTCAAAGACTACCAGTCCTAAAGACAGAATCCAGTTTCCAGTCTGATTTGTATGGCACTTCTGCTGCACTTTACAACAATTAATACAGTCTTTTACTTTAGCCCTTAGGATGTTGAATCCTGTGCTTTGAATTTTAAAAACAGTTTTTCTTTTTTCCTTCATGACCTCTACTCTTTCTTCTCAATCCATATGCAAGCATTTCAAATAGTTTCCTCTTTCATCTTCATTTCCTTTCTATTTTCTTCATTATTTTCTTCCAAGATTTCAAAAAATCAATTCCATGTGTAACTTCCAAATCCATGTTAGTCAGCTCCAATTATGCTGAGAGGCAAATCCCAAATATTCAATGCCTGCTGGATCCCTCAAAAAATTATTTCTTAGGCCTCTCACATCAGTCTTTTATCCTTCATGCATACCAACAGGTGAGTTCTTTTAAAGCATAGTTCTATTCTTCGTAGATTCACATTCAGACTCTATCATTGTACACTAATATAACTGAAATTTCTTATCACAGCCTTTAAGAACCTCTACTATCTCGTCAACTTTACTGCTTGCTACTCCTCCACCTGAAAAATGAGGATGCTCCACCATTTATTGTCTCTATAATCCAAGTATGTCTTTTTGCAAGGAATAATTTCCCTCCATCTTTATCTATGAAATGTCAGCTGGAATGCTGTTGTGAAACAGCCAAGCCTTTAGAATCCATTCTTTCCTTACTTTATTCTTTTCTCTGACCTCTCATTAGAAATTTCCTCTTTTTGACTTTTAGTAAACATCGCCTCACATTGCTATTATTTGTGTGTGTGTGTTCTTACCAAGAAAGCCATACTTCCTCAAAAATGAGTAATTAATATGATTCCTTTTCTTTTCTCTATAGTACCTAGTGAAGACACTGAATAATGGCTCTAGAACATTTTAAACATTATTATTGATTATGTGCAAACTTAATTGGGGTAAGGAACAGTCTTCAACACTCACACTTGAAAACATTTAATTTTCTTCATAGGCAAACTTCTCCAGATGTGAGGAAGAATTTTCTTTTCACTGAACTATGTAGCTGAAAAGCACTATATAGACATAAGACATGTAATCACTCTATGTATTATAACATCAGAATGAATTGGTAAAGGAAATATAAGAGAGATATTTTCTCAATATGCCTTGAATCTTTGTGTAGAGATGAGTTACTATCTCAGACTGTAGCAGACTTACAGAGGTTACATATTCTGACCAATCCCACGTGACTATTCAGCGACAGGTGAAGTCCTGTCGCTGAACAGCTGCATGGCATTGGTCAGAATGTATAACCTCTATAAGTCTGTTTTTTTATTTGTAAAGGGAGAATACTCCATACTGATATTAAGAAAAAACAGGACAGTACCTGTAAAGAGATAATACAGAGGACATGCTTCATACACAACAGCTACTACTGATATTGTCATCCATGATGGATTACATTTTCTTAGATGAACTTACATTCCCTTCTACCAAGCAAGACTCCTGAAACTTTAGATGATTCCCCAGGCAAAACTGCCCTTCTTAGAGGGTTTTTTTTTTCTGCTTTTATCAAATTGCTTATGACCTTGCTTAGAAGATCATAAGTTCTGCCATGATGTCCCTTCATCAAACTGTTGCAAAAGAAGAGAAAAATTTGCAGATATATCTATATCTATATCTATATCTATCTATTTGTGATTCATAACTGTTCCATTTCTATAGCACAGACCTATACAAATGGAGGCTCTACTTTTATTAACATCTAGTGATATAGATGTTTTGATCTGTTCCTCTGTATTATTACCACGAAGATGATAGAACACTGTCTAAATTAGAACAAGGTTACGTGCACATCTGAAGAAGGCATCCTCCTAAACTTTCATAATGGAGGCAAGTGCAGCAGGCGTAACTTTAAGTATGTCACATTGCTACAGCAGCCATGCCTTATATCTGTTTAGTGCTTTTCAGTTTAAAAAGCGCTATCCTCACATTATCAACTTTCAATTTTGCAAAAATGCAGTTAGGATGGGAGGGCAGGTAGCATTATTTCAATATTATAAATGAGGAAAATGAGACTCTCAAAGATTAATTAGCTTGTAAAAAATCACATGGTTTGTAATGGAGAATCAGGTTCAGAATCGTCTTCTGACTTGTAATTAAGGATATTTTCACTCAATCTCTCTAATTCTTAGTGTCCATGAACCTTAGGGTAAAATTAATCATGTGTGCCAAACAATGGAATTTTAAGACAAACTAGGTAACCTACTAAAAAATTAATTTGTTCTTACTAAATAACACAGTGATAAATTATTTTCATGGTACTGTCTATGTTTTATGATTAAGCGAGTTTACAGCATTCTTATTTCATATATCACCCACTCAACTTTCAGTAACTTTGTGCTTCTCCTTTCTTCTCTCATTCCTCTGGCATATGAACTGATTGCAGCTAAGTGAGTCAATTAGTATAAGAACAGTTAAAAACATACATTTGATGCAAATGTACTTTGCACAAAAACAAAAATATGTGCTGGCAAATGGTACCATTGTTCAATCTCACTCAAAAAGTTCTGACAAAATCTATGAAAGACAGTACATGGGTAGAAATTTGCTGTAGCACTTACATAGATAAGAAGACACCTAGGTATGAATATCACTGCTCAGTAGTATAATAGTCTATTAAAACATAGACAGTTATTTGAGAGCCAGAAATAGGTGACAGCATTTCTATTTTGAGTATTAGAGTCAAAGTGGGGAGACACCTCTTTCTGTTTTTTCTAACAATTGATTCTTAGGACTCATAATAGTCCAAGGTTATTTTTTGTCCAACACAAACATCATCTCGTATTGCCTTAGTTTCCCTATTAGTAAAATAAGAGTAATAAAACTTACTTCATAGAATTTTTGAAGCATAATCACATATACCTGGTATGTAATAAATATTCATTGCACAATGGCTAATAGTATCAGCACAAGTATTGTTTTGCTCCTCTCTCCCAAGTATTAAACACATGCTGTAGTTGATGATAAAAATGATTACAATTCTCTACCCTTTCTTATATCCTTCCTTTTTTTTAGAGACGGGGTTTCACCATGTTGGCCAGGATGTTCTCGATCTCTTGACCTTGTGGTCCGTCTGCCTCGGCCTCCCAAAGTTTTGGGATTACAGGCTTGAGTCACCGCCCCTGGCTCTCTTATATCCATATCTTTTGAAATGTAACTTTACAGCTTCTCCCCAGCTGGCCCTGTGACTTACTTTAACTAATAGAACGTAACATAAATGTCACTCTCCTCTTGTCTCTTGGAATCTCTGCCTCTTCCATATAAACAAGCCCAGGCTAACCTAATGGAGAATGAGAGAGTGG
This sequence comes from Sapajus apella, assembly GCF_009761245.1. Lineage (NCBI taxonomy): Eukaryota > Metazoa > Chordata > Mammalia > Primates > Cebidae > Sapajus > Sapajus apella. Next base: position 28,147,979 of record NW_022436946.1, on the reverse strand, counting down.
GTGGATCAGAGCCAAGCCACCTCAGCTGTCCTAAGCAAAGCCATAAACACATCAGATACAGAAGCACATTGGATAGAGCATACAAAATCAGCAAAACTGACGCACAGTCAATACTTGGTTGATGAAAGACACATGAGGGAGCCCAGCAAAGACTTAAAGGACCACTCAGCTTTCCCATAATTTGTGAACTATAATAAAGGGTTGCTGTTTTAAGCCACTAAGTTTTGAAATGATTTGTTATACAGCAGTATCTAACTAATACACAGAATTTGCTGGCCAAGAGTTGTAAACACTGTGGACTGTGTTTGTTTTCGTCTTTTCCATCTTGTCGGTGGGAACTCCGGGGCAGAATGAAGGGCCATCTATGATACTGTTGATAATAAATGTTTAAAATCAGGTCTAGAAGACTAAGTATTTTATTTGCTATGCTCGGCCAATAGAAAAATGATTTACCTTAGGATTCTGTGCCTTGAGAGCCCATGCTCTTTTCCTTACACAACCATGTAGTACAGTCTATCAGTGCTTGCCTTGAAGTAAGCATAGCATTTCAGAAGAGGGAAAAAGGGAAGTTAGAGACTAAACATTTGATATGGTTTGGCTCACATCTCCTCTTCAATTGTAGCTCCCACGATTCCCACGTGTTGTGGGAAGGAACCACTGGAAGGTAATTGCATCATGGGCAGGTCTTTCTTGTGCGGGTCTCTCGTGGTAGTGAATAAGTCTCATGAGATCTGATGGTTTTATAGAGGGGAGTTTCCCTGCATAAGTTCTCTTGTTTTGTCCGCTGCCTTGTGAGATGTGCCTTTCACCTTCCGCCACGATTGTGAGACCTCCCCAGCCATGTGGAACTGCGAGCCCATTAAACCTCTCTCTTTCGTAAATTGCTCAGTCTCAGTTATATCTTATTAGCAGCTTGAGAACAAACTAATACATCATTCAAGGCCCTTTTATCATGAAGAAAAAAATTTTGCCCTTTAGAAACATTTCTTTTTGCTTGGAATTACTCTGTTTTTAAAACTTACCAATTCAAAAACTAAACTAAGGATCAACATTCAATTTACCTTAGCCCAGATTTTTCTCAGATGATGACATCTTTTTAAAGAGCCTCTTTTGTCCTAGGCAGGAGAATAATCAGGCAAGAGAAATAACAAGTAGAATTTTTAAAGTAACCGATACTTTATTCTGAACTACAAAAGATGAACAAACAGCATTTAATTTTCTTCTTTCCTTTCTCCTTCTGGTGAGAAATAGGTTAAGGTTTTTAATGCCCTTCTCTGAATAGAACCTATAAGAAATTGAAACTACCATTTTTCTTCCAAAATTTTCTTAAGACAGAGAAATGATACTAAAAATTCACTGCTACTATTGGTTGATGTTTGTAAGGGACTAAAATAAGTGATCTGAATAATTAGCTAATTCTCTTTGAGTCTCTTTTAACTTACAGCCAAACTGTTATGCTATTTACTGATCTCACCATAAACATTTTTTCAGAATAGGAAAAGCAAGATATGAAGTTCCAATTCTTCCTTCTAATAACTGATTTAACTCAAATATTTGTGGGTGGTTTAAACATGTTGGCCCCACCTTAGATATACTAAATTATAACTTCATATTTCTATAATTGAACAGTTTGCCTTTGAGAAAGCATTTGCTCCCCTCTTTTCCTCTAAGTATCTAAGGTAGTTCTAGGGAAAAATGTCATGAAATATCAGTTCCTACTCTTCTCCTTGGGTTATCTAATATCCATGGTCATGGATATATAATGCTGGTATTGAGAGAGGGCTCTGGTCTTTGGGCCATCTCCTGGTCTAGGTTAGCTCTGTACAAGGAGTGGCTATTGCACCTGAGCTTGGCTGTTGGGCGTCAGTGTCTGTGTCTCTGAGATGATCTCCTCATTCCGTGCCATTTGTTATTTAACTCAAATATTTGTGGGTGGTTCTTCCAGGCCTCTGCTTTTTGCAAAACTGGTTAGCACATATGCTACATTTTCTTTGACTCTTTCTAGCCCCTTACTCAGTCCAGGAAGAGCTTTTATTTTCTTCGTGAATGTTGAAGAACTGCTTTTAAGCAGTTCAAGGTTAAGATTATTAAAATCAGTTTTGGATATGTAAAATAACTTGGTCTTTTTTCCTATAAAATGCAGCGATTTGAATGTCAGATGTTAGAATTTTTTTTCCTAACATATAGTCCAAACCAGTATTTTTTTCTGATGCCAATTGGAGGACCAGAACAGGTTTTTACCAGTCCAGTTGAAATCAGACTGCATCGGACCATGTAATGTAATTGAATTTCTTAAAACTACATTTATTAGTTTACAGCATGTTTTTCATTCTGAGGTTCTAGTCTTTTACCTTTTTTCACATTTTAAATTGGAATTGTGATAGTAGATTACAATTTTTAAAATGGCTTAACTTTGCCAATAAAAAATTAAGCCAGTTTCCAAAATATTTTTTGAATTCTTGCTTGAATTATTTCCACAGAGCTATAAAAACTGAATGTTCAGAAACCATGATTCAAACAATCATATTGGGAAAGTTTCTATCAGTTTGACAATAGTAGTAACAAAATGAATGCTGCATGGCATGAGAAAGCTCCTTATTTCTTTGCTATATCATAAAGTCATAGCTATTTAAGATTTCCAAAAGCATAAAATGGAGGTAATAATTGCATCTCATAAATTTTGGGGGTAGATAAAATAAAATTGTATTAATAAACTCCCTAGCTCATCGTAAGAACTTTCCAATAGTTCATATCACCTGCCCATTTTCACTTTATAAATAAAAGTTGGATATTAAATAAAAGCAGGTGCTTCCTCTTCAGATAGGCATCTTGTATTTCTCACAGGCTTATTTATATCTAGGTTCCCAAAAATTCAAATAAAACTTGACTTTTTAGACAAGTAAGCCATAATTATATTGATTACATTATAATTATTGGAGATGTTTTATTTTTAATTTTTTGAAGTTCTTTCATACAACAGTGAATTTTAATTCTTTAGCTTAAAATCTTCTGTTTGCTTCATTCCCATATAGTTAAGAAGTTTAAATTGGTCAAACTATTGAGAGCAAAGAAGAATCACTGCAAAAGGTAAGATTTCTTTTATAAATACACTGTCGACTCCATCCATTAATTTATCCCTCCACTCATCTGTGCATCCCCATATCCTAATATTATAACATTTAAAATGTTGGTTTTAGAATTTTAAGCCTTTTTCTTTTTAAAAAATTTAAGAAATTTTTAAGCCAAGTAGCCACTAAATGGCTTTTTTCTATTAAAGTACAGTAACTTTTAAAGGTAGGTCACTTGTTTAAATTGACCATGTGTCACTTGTTTAAATTGACGGTGAAATGCATTCTAGTTATATATACTTAAATGTATGCATTGGGTCACATGAGAAATGTTATTTGGCTCAAATATGACCTACAATATCTAGCCCCTGGCAAGCTAAATAGAAGTGCGATGTTTCTCAGTGCCTTAAAGAAATGGGTTGTGGCGTGGCAGATTCAGTCAGACTAGGGAAGTTGTTACCTTCCTTTGAATATGAACTAAATCCCAGTGGATTTGGTAGCTGTTTTCCTGATATTCAGTGAAGTGAGCATGTGAATTAGCCCAGCTGGCTTGCATTTATTTTGAGTATGGAGAGTATATTGACATAGAGTAACTAATGAAAAGTGGCTATGATTTTATATTACATAAAATTTGAGGCAGCAAGCAATATAAAAAATAAGGAGAGGTCATTTTAAGCAGCACTACATACTCTTAAAGCTAAATGTTATCTTCTGAAAGTTTTACTTTCATAGATAAATTCTGAAATATTTATTTTAATCACCTTTAATGCAGAAACGTTAATTTAATCTGACATAAATCATTTACTTTTTCTCAGATGTAAGGAAGAATTTTAATTTTTTGTATTAATGTTAGCTACATATACCTGACCAGTGTTCTTTCTGTCACAATAAAGAAATTAAACTATATAATATTCTCCTACTCTTAATAAATTATTAAATGACAATCCTTTAAAAAGACCCTCCTTTTTTATGATTTGATAAGGTGCTGCTTTTTATTTACTTTGGTGCTCCTTTGAAAAATAGTCTGGTGGAAACATACATTTAACTACCACGTCTTGTAATACAAAAAGGATATGGACATTAAGAAAAACAAAAGTTGTACTCCTTAGAATGAAGCAAAAAAAAAAAAATGAACATGATTAGAATAGAAGGATGGAAACTAATGAAAAACCAATTTAACTCTGCCAAACACCTGGCAAACCTGAACATTTTGTCTATGAAATCTCCAGAGAGAAGAAATTATTTTTTCTTTCCATGTTAAAATACATAGCATTTCCTACCCTAACCGAACATCTTAATTTAGCATAAACTTCCTCATGCTAATTCAGTACCTTTAAATATTATTTGTCATGGTCAATGATACTGCTTTATCTACCTTGTTTTCCCACCAAAAATCTATGTGTGACATCCGGACACGGTTAGGGAATACATTTTAACTGAAGTTCCCATGGTCTGCATCATCTATTGTTTGAAACACAATAAACTGGCAGGGGAGTGAATCTATAACAAAATAAGCAACAGTTGCTTGGCATCTGGAAACACATGATGAAACACAATTACTAGGTATTTTGCAGTGCAAATGGCTACCTCATACAAAATTTATGTCTGTTAGTGACTAGCACAGGTATACAATATTTCTTATTCAATGTCCTTCACTGATAAGAGCAAGGCACAGTTTACCTTTCACTGAGAACCAGGCATTTCTGTATCACCCTTCAAGGAACTAAGAAACCACCTTCTGCCTTCATATCCAATGGAAAGATATTCTGAGGACTTGGTGATACTGTGCATGTTTCTGTCTTTCACAAATGCGACCAAAAAGAATAAGCTTCTTCTAAGAGGGTCCATTGGAAAAACAAGCCTCCATAATGAAACCAGAATATTATTATCAGACTCTAACATCAACTCATGGGCAGGAAAGCATCTTTTAAAAACCCTTTCAAGTTCTGAGCAAGATGGATGATAAGAAAGAAAAAGCATATTTTCAAGATTTTTGTGACTAAAGTTTCTATCTTTATAATTGCTTGCCTACTTCCAAGTAAACCCCACAAAAAACAAAACCCTTCAAAATGTTAGAATTCATAGCTGATATCTGTAGGATTTGCAGACATGGATCATAAAACTAAATAAATCTCAATTAAATAAAATCTTGATTTCTGAGGAGAAAAGCATTTATCCACATCGTATTTAAAATAACTCAAATGATTAATAAATTAAAATTAAGGACATTGTGTTCTATATTTTATACCTTCTAGCTTCCTACCAGTAACGAAAATTCAATCTTCCATAATTAAAAATTCTTGTAGATTATTAAGAAATTCACACACTGGCCGGGCATGGTGGCTCACACCTGTAATCCCAGCATGTTGGGAGGTCAAAGTGGGTGGATCATCTGAGGTCAGGAGTTCGAGACCAGCCTGGCCAACATGGTGAAAACCCATCTCTATTAAAAAAAAAAAAAAAAAAAAAAGAAGGAGAAGAAGAAATTCACATACACACAAAGAAAGAAAAAAATCTGACTTCTGAAAAAGAAGTCTTGATAAACATCTAAAGCTGGAACTTTTACATATTTCAAAAGTTAAGAAGTAAAAAACACTACGCAGAAAAATCATGTGCCTCTGTGTAACCTGTTTGAAAGCAAGGCAGGAATTTGAAAAACAAAATGCATTGCGAAAAGCTGCGTTGGGAACTTTTCCATTGCACATCAAGTCTGCTCAAGATTTAATGCTAATGTGGTCTGCATAAACACTTAATCATGGTTACTTCTTCAATTAATACCTCACAGTGAGTCTTAACTACTGACTGACTACAGAGAACAGAATATTACACAAAGTAGATGAAGGGAAATACAAATAGCAAAACATGTTGAACCATTTTCTCTGAGTAAATTTCTTTTAATTTCTATTGCCTCCAAATGCTGTTTAATACACTATTTCTCTTTTTTAGATCATAATTATTTAATACACCACTAAAACATTTTCATCATTGATTTTTTTTCAGAATAGTTTGTATTTTATTCATCAAAACTATCTAAATAATAAACCAAGTAGCCAACCAACTAGCAAAAATGTCCCAGATTATATTCAACTAAATTCAAATAGAAATTACATCTAATACTTGACCTGCTATATGATTTAAAACTTAATTTTTAAAAACTTACACATATAATTAGAGGGAAGGACCTCATTAAATTAAGCAAAATAACAAGAACAACAAAAACTTAATAAGAAGTGTGGCATCACAATTGAATCAAAATAGGAAAGAGAAATGGAAATAATAGTTGAAGAGCTTAGAATTCGCTATTAAGTTCTCTTTTACTTTCAGACGGCCAGTAATTTTTTCAATAGAATGGCTTTAACTCACAAAAGTTTTGATTTATAAATACAAGTATTTTACATAGGAAATATAGAGTTTAAGTAGAGAAAACTTCATAGCAATCTCAAAGAATGATCATTTCAGAACTGTGATTTGTTTCCAAGTCAGTTTCCCATCCACCTCATGAGTCACTGTTGATCCAAACGACATTCTTTCCCCTTTAACCAGTAACCTTTCCGGTATTAATCTGATTGACCTTCTCACTTTATGTCTTTCTTCCTTCCCTTTTCTTCTAACTTGAATTACTTAAAATATTTATTTTGAGTCTCTGGGTCATCCTGAATATGACTATAGACCATATGGGAAATAGCTTTCCCTTTTGTGTAATGTGACAAGCGTAACCAGTTAGCAATTAATATACTACTTATCTATGATGATGCAGGAACATAAAAAAGTAGGTGGCTGTTAAGAAAAGTAATTCTAAAATCAGAATGCTTTAGTCCAAATCTCATCTCTAACACTTACGGTTTTGTGGTCTTGGGAAAGTTGAATGAAGTTTTCTTATCTGGTAAAAGAGAACAAAACAAATACTTGGCCTAAATTACATTTATTGGTGACAGAATTAACAGAATTAAAGCCTTAATGGAATCAAGCATCAGAAAGTAAGCTAGGAGAGAACAAAACATTACTGTGTCAGAGAGCTATTAATTACATTTTTAAAAACACTACTAGGGGTTTTTACAATTTAATATATATATGTATTACAAGTCTAAGAAATAAAACCTATATTTGGTCCAATTTATACACACACACACACACACACAAAATACATACATATTCATTTTCTTAATATATTGATTGACAAGTCAGAAAAAATTTGGTGCAAATGAACAGATGGTAGAGGTACTAGAGATGGGAGCTACATTTTGCATTATGCTTATTAAGTATGAGCATTTGTGTTCGCTTTTCTTTTTTTCTTTTTTTTTTTGAGATGGAGTTTCACTATAGTTGCCCAGGCTGGAGTACAACGGCGTGATCTCGGCTCACCCTAACCTCCGTCTCCCAGGTTCAAGCGATTCTCCTGCCTCAGCCTGTGGAGTAGCTGGGATTACAGGCACGTGCTACCATGCTCGACTAATTTTTGTATTTTTAGCAGAGATGGGGTTTCTCCATGTTGGTCAGGCTGGTCTCAAACTCTCGACCTCAGGTAATCCACACGCCTTGGCCTCTCAAAGTGCTAGGGTAACAGGCGTAAGCCAATGCTCCTGGCCTGTGTCCTCATTTCCAAAAGCATATTTGTAGCAGAAATTAAGATAGAAATATTTTGCCTTAAACCTCGTGGACAATGCAAATATGTAGATGCAAGTTGATTTTTAATAACTTTCTTATCTCTAGAATTTCTAAAATTATTTATTTATATACAAAAAAGTGATTATTTTGTTTGTTAACAAAAATTACATAAGTAATTTTTCTCAGGATAACAAATAAAAATAAAGATAAGGAAAACTGAGGAAAGCGTTACCAAAATTTCTAGGACCCTGAGATAACTACTTCTAACAATTTAGTGTATCTCCTATTTGTGTATCAATATATGTTTAATAAAAATAAGATCTAAATATACATGTTGAGCTCGGCATGGTGGCTCACGCTGAATCCCAGCACTTTGGGAGGCCACAGTGGGTGGATTACTTCAGTATAGGAGTTGGAGACCAGCCTGGGCAACACTGGTGAACTCCATCTCTACCAAAATACAAAAAAAAAAAAAAATTAGCTGGGCATGGTGGTACATAGAAGTCCAAGTTGCCTGGGAGACTGAGGTGGGAGGATCGTTTGAGTGAGCCAGACTCCAGCATGCACTCCACTGCACTCCAGCCCCCTTTTGAGTGAGACCCCATCTCAAAAGAAAAATAATAAACATACGCAGTGTAGTCTTCATTGGTAATTCCTCTGCCTAGCACAGCGCTTGATGCATAGTAGAGACTCAAATATTTTATGAGTAAATGAATAAATGATTTCTAATAACATATAGAGGAAGGTCCATTTAGAAATATTTGATCATGTTTATAAAAAATATATTAGAATTTTAAATGGAATTATTTTTATATTTGAATCAATTTGGTGGTGAAATAAACTTATTAGTATATAAATATATAAATTAATGATATATAAAAATACATATATTATATAAAAATATGTAATATATACTATATAATAAAAACATATTTATATTACATAAATATATTTATATTAAATATTTAAATATATAAATATATTTTAAAATTAATGTATTTATATTAAATATATACAAATATATATTTTATATTTATTATTAATATGTTTATAGATATTTAATATATATTTTAAATATAATTTATAATATATAAATATGATCTATTAATATACAAGCATAATACA
>NW_022436946.1:28111005-28139081 GCF_009761245.1 Sapajus apella | reverse complement strand
AATACATAAAAATTCATTAATAGATATTTAAATATATATTTAAAAAAATTTATATTTAATATATTTATGTTTTATATTTTATATTTATATTAAATAAAATATATTTTTATATACTATAGTGTTATATGTGTTATATACACTATAATATATATGTTATATATATAATATATACATAATATATTATATAAATATATAAAAAATATATATTATTGTATATAAATATATTAAATTTATAATATATTAATATGTTAAACATTAATGCATATATTAGTACATTATTATATAAATGTATTAAAGTACATTAAGCTTTTCTTTCAAGAGATGGAAAATATTTCCCATTTATGTATGTCTTTTATATCTCACAGAAGAGGTATTCAGTTTTCTTCAAATATATTTCCGATATTTTGATTTTTTTGATTGAAGTTTTAAGGAATATAATGGTTACCATAACAGTAGTAGTGGCTATCTTGCTTTGTCCCTAATGTTGAGACGTTTTAATATTTAATGTTGTGTTACAGTGTGAGGCTGGCAGTTGGTTTCAAAAGATTTAACAAAGAATATGCTGGATTCAGTGGCTCACACCTGGAATTCCAGCACTGTAGGAGGCTGAGGCCAGCAGAGCAAACCACTTGAGCCCAGGAGCTTGAGGTAACATAATAAGACTACCTACACAAATTCTTAAGGGAGTGCAAAAAGTGGTATTCATTAAACACAGAATTTATAGGCATGCAATATTCCTGAGACTATTGGAAATCTTTATTGGCAATCTGCAAGTAGTTATTCTACAGAGAAAGAGAAATCCATGCTAATTGATTAGGGAACGATGAAGGGAGAAAAATATGCCCAAAGCTACGATAAAACAAATTTCTCATCTCAACTTTGTATGACCAAAATATAAGAAATTTTAAAAAGTATATAAAAAGAAAATTTGGTAACAAATTAACTATACCTCAATAACTCAAGGACCTGTAAAGGATAGAGACTCCCAGCCTGGGCAACATGGTGAAACCTTGTGTCTACAAAAAAATAGAAAAATTAGCCAGGTATGGTGGTGCATGCCTGTGGTCCCAGCTACTTGGGAGGCTGAGGTGGGAGGATGACTTGAGCCTGAGAGGTCCAGGCTTTAGTGAGCCTTCATTGTGCCACTGCACTCTAGCTAGCCAGGGTGAGTTTCAGAGAATAGAGGAGAAAACGGAAAGCTTTCTAATTGTTTTACTAACACTGTTTTAACTCTCATACAAAAAGTTGTAAGAAAGAATCTGGGAAATTAAAATTGTAGACGCAGTTCAGTTATGAATATAGATGTAAAATCTTAAAGAAATAATTATTTAAGTTGTGTATTAAACAACAACAGTAACAGTAGTAATACTTCATAAAGAAATAGGTTTTCAAAAGCTAAGAAAAAACTACCAATGAAATGTATTGGAACACTTATTAAATTTAAAAAGAATATTATTCAGATAGATGTAGACACATTTCATAAAATTCAGAACTCAGTCATTAAAAAAATAAGCCAGCAACCTAAGCACCTAAAGTAAAATCCTAAACCTGATTAAGAGTCTTTATCAATAACGGGACAACAAGCAGTACATACGATACTGCAACATTCCCGTTGAAGTTAGGAAGACAAAACATTTTGACTGTTCCACATTATACTGTATTGGACAGATTCAGCGATATAATAATTATAAAAATGTGAATAAAAATTAGAAAAGAAGAGATAAACTACTGAAATATGATAGTTTACATGAATAAACCTAAGATTTTCATCACTAAATTTTTAAAACTTTAGTTTCGATGCTGTGATCAGATACAATACCCGTACATGAAAATCCTTTGGTTTCTTATGTATTAGCAGTAGTAAATTAGAAAAGAAGAAAGTAATTTAAGATATATTTGCAAATATAATAAAAGCTTGTCTGAGCTTTGGAAGAATAATTTTAAAACTATTGATAGACATAAATGAAGAGAAATGCAAAGACAGAAACAAGAATGACAGAACCGTCTGTGTTAAGTGCGCTTCCAAAACCAAGACGCAAGATACATGAAGGTAAGTAGTACGAGAAAGATAATCCACAAAAGTAACAAAGTTAGGTTTACCCCAGTCTAAATGCAACTTGGGAAAAAAAGATTTTAGAATATTTAAGATTTTTTTAAACTAATTTACTCATTCAATAATTGTTATTATTGTACATATGCCTTTCAGGTGCTGTTCTAATTACACATAGCATAGTGAAGAGCGCTGCAGTTATTGCATGACTATAAATGTGATCAGTGCTGAATTTGCGGGGATCTCAGAAGAAACAGAGTTTTATAGTAACATGGTTGATACAGGAATTGGTGAGTCAGGGCTTGGGTTCAATTTCTTCTGCCAAATCAAAGGATACATATAACTCTACAGAAAAAATCTGAGTTCCTTGTACTTGGGGACGCTTCCCTATAGACAGCTTATTAATACTTCCATTCTGTTTGTTCCAGAAAAAATTATTAATATAAAATAGAAGATATTGAAAGTTTTCCCTTAAGAACCTCCAACATTTGTTAAAGTTAAGCTAAATGTACTTGTATTAGTCCCTATACTGATATCAACCTATTTTATTAACCAGGCTCATGTCCACCCCTCTCATTATACAGTTATGGTCTAGGTCAGGATCATTCATTGTTCATATAAAGGAAAAGCAAATGGGGATATTTAGAATGCAAACCTTAGCATTTCCCATTCTGGTAAGCTCACTGGGTGAGACGACTAGGCCTGAGCCAAAATGCAGAAACTTGCTTCTAAATAGCTTGACCTAAAATAAAGATAATAGAGGAGCTATTTTCTTTGGTTTCCTTTCACAATTGCTTTGGGTTTTTTGTTTGTTTGGATAAAAACACTAACGATCATTCCACCATTTGGTCAAAATGTTTTTCTTGAAGAATTTCTTCCTTTCCCAGATTTAGGAAACAATCTTGTTTATGTTAGTTCAATAAATCTAAGAAATAAAGAAGCTGTTGTCACCTCTTTGTCCAGTTTATAATAAGGATCAATGTGAAGCTTACATTCCAGAGGTGTATGCATTCAATTCTACAAGCACCAATTTTATCTGGACTTCTTGACATTTCAACTAAATGAAGTTACCCTTGGCTCTTTGTGAGTGGTCAGAAATACAGCTTTTTTCTACTAGCCTTGAAAGGATTCATTTATATTTCCTCTTAGTTCTAAATTGCCTTCTCATCTAATATTTTTTCTAATTTTTATAGCAGCCTTGGGAGATAAGCATGTATAATAATTTTTATTATATATGTGAAGAAATAAAATCTCCAAGAGATTATGTGGATTTGCAGTAGAACTGAGACTTCTGAATCTTTGCTTAGTGTTCTTAAGTTCATTTATTTAAATATTATTCATCAACACATAATTAATGAGTGGCTAATTTAGGCCAAACTCTATTGCAGGAACTCTACCACCTATCAAGTTTGATCGTCATTGTTATTTATAAGGATTAGATTTCTGGTGATAAGAACTTCCAGTATTCACTGTGAAGAGAACATCCCTATTTTATTTTTGCAGTCTTAAAAACTTGTCTATGTTGGCCGGGGTGGTGGCTCACACCTATAATCCCAGCACTTTGGGAGGCTGAAGTGGGCAGATCACTGGAGATCAAGAGTTCAAGATCAGCCTGGCCAACATGGTAAAATCCCGCCTCTACTATAAACACAAACATTAGCTGGGTGTGGTGGTATGAGTCTGAAATCTCAGCTACCCAGAAAGCTGAGGCAGGAGAATCACTGGAACCTGAGGGGCAGAGGCTGCAGTGAGCCGAGATTGCGCCACTGCACTCCAGCCTGGGTGACAGAGCAAGACGCCATCTCAAAAAAGTAATAATAAATAAATTAAAACAAAACACACACACACACACACAAAAACTAGTCGATGTTATGATTACAATTTGCTCAAATATAATTTTGATAATGCTTTTAGCCCAAGTTTGTGAGAATTTAAATACTAATATTTCTGATATTTATAGCAATTAAGTCAATATTTTATAGCAAACATTTCAAATTTTTCCCTTAATGAGGTATGAATGAGATTGAAAGGTTTTAAAGTCAGACCATTGATTATAACCTATGAGCTACTTTAAAATTTGTTAATCTACCAAATATTAGAAGTCCATCATTTTTAGCCACCACACACACTCTTAATTTGCTCTAATATGGTGTTTGTATTCTTTCTCTAAATACTTAGTATGATCAGCCCCTTTCCTATGAGATATTTAAAAATTCACTGTTTTTCTACAAATACAAACCACAATATTTATTCTATAGCAGATATTGATATTTTTTGTTGTTGGTGGTGGTAACTTTTAATGTCCTGTGAATGCAAGGAAATAATGCTGAAAGGGAGTAGCAGGGAGGCAGTAGTGAGTTCAGCAGCTCAACTTTTCTACTGTTCTTTATAGCCAAGAGCAGCTCAGATCATTGTTCGTATCTCAATATGGCAGTTTCAATGTTCAGACAAAGGTGTTTTTTTTTTCTTCACATATTTATCCAGTTGTTTTGCATCACTGATTGAAATGATTGGACAACTGTAGCACTATTTACAGTAGCAAAGACATGGAATCAGCCCAAATGCCCATCGATAGACTGGATAAAGAAAACAAAAATTATTGGTTTTCTGTTCCTGTGCTAGTTTGCTGAGGATAATGGCTTCCAGCTTTATCCATGTCCTTGCAAAGGACATAACCTTGTTCCTTTTTTATTGCTGCATAGTATTCCATGCTATATTTGTAGCACATTTTCTTTATCCAGTAATTCAGTGATGGACATTTGAGCTGATTCCACGTCTTTGTTATTGTGAATAGTGCTGCAGTGAACATATGCATGTTGTATCTTTATAACAGAATAATTTATATTCCTTTGGGCATATACCCAGTAATGGGATTGCTGGGTCAAATGGTATTTCTGGTTCTAAATCTTTGAGGAATCGCCACACTGTCTTCCACAATGATTAAACTGATTTATATTTCCACCAACAATGTAAAAGAATTCCTATTTCTCTACTACCTCACCAGCACCTGTTTTTTTTGTTTGTATGTTTGTTTGTTTTTTTTTTACTTTTTAGTAATTGCCATTCTGACTGGTGTGATATGGTATCTTACCATGGTTTTAACTTGTCTTTCTCTAATGATCAGTGATGTTGAGCTTTTTTTCATATGTTTTTTGGCTGCATGTATGTCTTTTTCTGCAAAGTGTCTGTTCCTGTTCTTTGCACTCTTTGTAATAGGGTTTTTTTTTTCTTGTAAATTTGCTTAAGTTCCTTGTAGATTCTGGAAATTAGACTTTTATCAGATAGATGGATTGCAAAAATTTTCTCCCAACTGTAGTTTGTCTGTTCACTCTAGTTTTTATTTTTTATTTTTTTTTGCTGTGCAGAAGCTCTTTAGTTTAATTAGATCCCATTTGTGAATTTTTGCTTTTGTTGCAATTGCTTTAGGCAAATTCATCATAAAATCTTTGCCCATGCCTATGTCCTGAATGGTATTGCCTAGTGGGGTATTAAAGTCTCCCACTATTATTGTGTGGGATCTAAGTCTCTTTGTAGGTCTTTAAGAACTTGTTTTATGAATCTGGGTGCTCCTGTATTGGGTGCATATATGTTTAGAATAGTTAGCTCTTATTGTTGAATTGAACCTCTTACCCTTGTCTTTTTTGACCTTTGTTGGTTTAAAGTCTATTTTGATGGAAACTAGGATTGCAACACCTGCTTGTGTTTTCCATTTGCTTGGTAAATTTTCCTCCATCCCTTTATTTTGAGCCTATGTGTGTCTTTGCATGTGAGATTTGTCTCTTGAATACAGCACACTGATGGGTGTTGTCCTTTTATCCAGCTTGCCATTCAGTCTTTTAATTGGGGCATTTAGCCCACTTACATTTAAGGTTAATATTGTTATGTGTAAATTTGATCCTGTTATTATGATGCTGGCTGGTTAATTTTACAAACTTGTTAATGTAGTTGCTTCATAGTGTCATTGGTCTGTGTACTTTGGTGTGTTTTTGTAATGGCTGGTAATGGTTTTTCCTTTTTATGTTTAGTGCTTCCTTCAGGAGCTCTTGCAAGGCAGGCCTGTTGGTGACAAAATCCCTCAGCATTTGCTTGTCTGAAAATAATTTTATTTCTCCTTTGCTTATGAAGCTTAGTTTGGCCAGATATGAAATTCTGCATTGGTAATTCTTTTCTTTAAGAGTATTGAATATTGGCCCCCAATTGTGTGTTTCCACTGAGAGATCTGCTGTTAGTCTGATGAGCTTCCCTTTGTTTCTCTCTGGCTGCCCTTAACATGTTTTTCTTCATTTCAAACTTAGAGAATCTGATGATCATGTGTTTTGGGGTTGATCTTCTTATGGAGTATCTTAGTGGTGTTCTCTGTATTTCTTCAATTTGAATATTGGCCTGTCTTGCTAGGTTGGGGAAGTTCCCCTGGATGACATCCTGAAGTGTGTTTTCCAACGTGCTTCCATTTTTCCCCTCTCTTTCAGGTACTACAATCTGCTGTAGGTTCAGTCTTTTTACATAGTCCCATAGTTCCCAAAGGTTTTGTTAATATTTTTTTCATTCTTTTTTCTCTAATCTTGTCTGCCTGCCTTATTTAAGCAAGACAGTCTTCAAGCTCTGTTATTCTCTCTTCCACTTGATTGATTTGGCTAGTGATACTTGTGTTTGCATCATGAAGTTCTTGCGCTGTGTTTTTCAGCTCCATCAGATCATTTATTTTTCTCTCCAAATGGGTTACTCTAGTTAACAGTTCCTATAATTTTTTTTAACATACTTCTTAGCTTCTTTGCAATGGGTTAGAACATAATCCTTTAGCTCAGTGAAGTTTGTTATTACCCACTTTCTGAAGCCTTCTTCTGTCAGTTCCTCCATATCAGCTTCAGTCCCATTCTGTACCCTTGCTGGAAAAGTGTTGTGATCATTTAGAGGAGAAGAGGCGTTCTTGTTTTTGCAATTTTCAGTGTTTTGCATTGTTTTTTCTTCATCCTCATGGACTTATCTACCTTTGATCTTTCAGGCTGTATTCCTTTGGATGGGATTTTTGTGGGGTCTTTTTTGTTGAGTTGTGGTTGTTGCTTTTTCTTTTTTTTTTTGTAATCTTCTAACAGTCAACCCCTTTTCTGGAAGTCTGCTGCAGTTAGCTGGAGGTCAACTCCAGACCCTGTTTTCCTGGGCATTGCCAGTGGAGGCCACAGAACAGCAAAGATTATTGCCTGCTCCTTCCTCTGGAAGCTCTGTCTCAGAGGGGCACTGACCTGATGCCAGCTGGAACTCTCCTGTGTGAGGTGTCTGGGGACCCCTCTTGAGAGGTCTCACCCAGTCTGGAGGCACAGGATCAGGGACTTGCTTAAGGAAGCAGTCTTACTGTCCCTTAGTGGAGCTAGTGCACTGTGGTAGGGAAATCCCTCTCATCTGGATCAGCTGGACTCTTCAGAGCCAGCAGGCAGGAAAGATTAAGTCCACTGACTCTGAGGCCATGGCCACCCCTCCCACTAGGGAGGGAGATGAGAGGTATGTCTGTAAGCCCCTCGCTGGAGTTGCTGGAGGTCCTGCAGGGAGGCCCTGCTCAGTGAGGAGGGATGAATCCAGGTCCCACCTAAAGCAGCAGTCTTGCCACCATCAGCCACAGCTGCTGTGCTGTGCTGTGCTGTGGGTACAACTCAGTCCAAACCTCCCAGTCTTCCTAGCACTGGCCCAGGAAAACCACTGACTAGAGTTACAGTAATGGTGGTCACCTCTCCCTGCCAGGAACTTGGTCATCCTCAGCAGACTCCAGCCTACTGTGCTGGCCAGCAGGGATTCCAAGCCAACGGGTCTTAGCTGACGGGGTTCCATGGGAGTGGGATCCACTGAGCAAGGCTATTTGGCTCCCTGGCTTCAGCCCCTTTTCCATGGGAGGGGACAGTTTTCCTGCCCTCACTGGAGTTTCAGGCACCACTAGAATATGTAAAAATTTATGAAATTCAGTGCCTCCCTGAAAGGCTGCTCACAGGAGCAGCTGCCATGCATCTGTTCAGTTTTGTGATTGAGACCCAAGGCCTTGGTGGTGTAGGCTCACAAGGGAATTTCCTGATCCATGGATTATAAAAATCCTTGGGAAAAGCATAGTACTCCAGGTGGGCAGCACAGTCCCACACCACCTCCCTTGGCCGGAGGACAGAGGTCCCTTTGCCTTGTGCATCTCCAAGGGGAACTGTCACCCCACTCTGCTTTTTCTTGCTGTCCATGGGTCACATCAACTGTCTAGTCTGTCCCAGTGAGATGAACTGGGTACCTCAGTTGGAAATGCAGAAACATTTTATGTTGGTCTCGCTGGGAGTTGCAGATTGAAGCTGCTTCTATTTGGCCATCTTAGCCCCTCTCTCCCAATGTTTAATAGAAGTATTTAGAATGGATAGCCTTGCATTTTTGCCAATTGGAAGAGAAAATAACAAAATAAATCACCACTAAGTATAATGTAGTCATATTAGAAAATTACTGCCCTTTTTCAGGCTGAGAGAATTATGTTCTATCCCTAGTTTGTTGGGAACATTCATCATGAATGGAGGTTGAAGTTTGGCA
Source organism: Sapajus apella (assembly GCF_009761245.1). Classification (NCBI taxonomy): domain Eukaryota; kingdom Metazoa; phylum Chordata; class Mammalia; order Primates; family Cebidae; genus Sapajus; species Sapajus apella. The sequence goes on along the minus strand of NW_022436946.1, from coordinate 28,130,485 downwards.
AATACTTTTTCTCCATCTGTTGAGCTGATCATGTTGTGTTGATGTGCTAAATTTTTATATTGATTAAATTTTGAATGTTAAATAAATCTTGCATTAGTAGTATTAATCCAATATAGGTGTGTGTATATTCTTTTTATATATTTCTGAATTTAATCTGCTAGCCTTTTATATGATTTTGTGACATATTATTGATGGATGTGTACATTTGATTTTCTTTGGTTTATTTTTTATAATAGGTTTTACTATCAAGGTTATCCTGGCATCATAAAACAAGGCAGAAAATGTCAATTCCTACTCTGTTTTCTGTAAAATTTGTGTAGACTGTTGTTTTAAAATAAAAAAAAATTAGAATTCATCAGTAAAATAATTTTGCCTTAGAGTTTTCTTTGTGAGACTTTTAATTAAAAATTCACATTTTCCTGAATGATATTTCCTAGGTTTTCTTCTAGGGTTTTTACAGTTTTAGGTCTTACATTTAAGTCTTTAATTAATCTTGAGTTAATTTTTATAACGTGTAAGGGAGGGGTCCAGTTTCAGTTTTTTTGCATATAGCTAGCCAGTTTTCCCAACACCATTTACTAAATAGGAAATCCTTTCCCCATTTTTTGTTTTTGTCAGATTTGTCAAAGATCAGATGGTTGCAGATGTGTGGCATTATTTCTGACACATCTGTTCTGTTCCATTCTATCTGTTTTAGTGCCTGTAGTCTTAGAGTATAGTTTGAGGACAGGTAGCTTGATGCCTCCAGATTTGTTCTTTTTACTTACGATTTTCTTGGCTATACAGCTTTTTTTTTTGTTTGTTTGTTTGTTTTTTTGGTTCCATATGAAACTTAAAGTAGTTTTTTTCTAATTCTATGAAGAAAGTCAATGGTAGCTTGATGGGGATAGCATTGAATCTAGAAATTTCTTTGGGCAGTATGACCATTTTTATGATATTGATTCTTTCTATCCATGAGCATGGAATGTTTTTCCATTTGTTTTTGTCCTCTCTTACTTCCTTGAGCAGTGGTTGGAGTTCTCCTTGAGGTTCTTCACATCCTTTGTGAGTTGTATTCCTAGGTATTTTATTCTCTTTGTAAAAATATAGAGATAGATATAAAATTAAAATTGTTAACAATGCCAAACAACTCTTTTCTTTTCAGCATTTTTATTTATCATTCCATTGAAGAGATGATGAAGAATCTAAAAACATTATTTCAGCTGTCACTATGGCTAAGTTACTGTTCATTATGAGACAGGAATTATGAGATAAAATCATATCATTTCTTCTGATATAAGAAAACCATATTGCTTACCTACACAAGCTACATTTAATTCTTAATTGATAAATAAAATGTTAGGGTAGCCCTAGAATAAGCTTATTAGACTTAAAGATGAGCTTTTATCCTGGGAATAATTACAGTTATAAAATATAGCATCAGAAATTATAATTTAAGGATTTTTTTTTTCAAAGAGCTAAAAATAGCTATGTGGAATATACATGGGTAACTATTTTCTTCTTCATTTTGACTTTAGATTCTTTTAATATATTAATAATATAATGATATATTTTATAATTGATGTAATATAATAATGATATATTTTATTATTGAAAAGCATGTTCCCAATTAATAAAAATCAAGCCTTTGTAGGGATTATAAGCAAAAGTTGACACATTGTGCACTTAATATTGACATTATGAAATGATATCTTTATGTTAGTGTAGATTGGAAGTCCAGCCTAATATGGAATCTTGTAATGATAATAGGCCATACAAAAAGAAAAGAGCTTAATGTGCGGGAATATATGGAAAAATCCAGGGATGTTAGCATTAGAAATATAGTATCAAAAAGAAAAGAGCATCATAAATTTGTAGTGTAATTATAAGCTGAAAGTGAGGAATGGTTTCTCTTGATTTGTTTGAATTTTTTATGTAACATACAATTTTTGTATCATATTTGTGAAAACTATTTTTTCCAACTTGTTATATGATGGCAATAGTTCTTAATAACAAAACAATGAAATAAATGTGTGTGTAGTTATTAAGTATCCATTTATTATACTTTAATGACTATTTTTGTAAAACTTTGTATACATTTATAACTTGTCTGCATAAATATCATAAACTTGAGCTCCTTGGTCAGGGTCTGTGTCTTGTTTGTTGGTGGATAAACCACAATTCAATCTAACCAAATCAAATTTTGATACTTGTTTCATCTACAACCCCATTCCATGCTTGAATTGTAAAAAGTCAATAAGCACGACTTTAAGCCAACCATTTCTACTTGTTCAGTTTTTCTAGGTGGGGTTTTGGGATTGAAGGTGTGTAAACATTTCCTCACAGAGAAGAAGTTAAGCAGTCTGAGGCTGAGGGAATGGAGCTTCCTCAAAGAGGTATTCATTGGAGGAGAGGTAGCAGTGGGTATTAGAAATGAAAAATGTATTTCTTATTAATTTATTGATTGCTGATGAGTCATGAGAGTGGGGAAGCATTACAAATGAAGAAATATCTATGATAACCCCAAGAATTCTATTTTTGCATAGGGACATGCTCAGGCTGAGAACAAAAATCTATCCTTTCCTCTTCCCTTCCCTTCCTTTCTTCCCCTTCCTTTCTTTCTTCCCCTTTCTTTCTTCTCTTTTTTCTTTCTTCCTCTCTTTCTTTTTTCCCTTTTTCTCTTTCTGCCTTTTTTTTTTTTCTTTTTCTTTTCCAATTGAGACAGGGTCTTACTTTGCTGCCTAGGCTGGAATACAGTGGTGCTAGCATAGCTTACTGCTTCCTCCAATTCCTGGGCTCAAGGGATCCTCCTACCTCAGCATCTCAAGTAGCTGAGACTACAGGCATGTGTTACCACACCTGGCTAATATTTTCATTTTTCGTAGAGACAGCATCTCATCATCTTACTCAGACTGGTCTTGAATTCCTGGCGTCAAGGGATCCTCCCGCCTCAGCATCACAAACCTATTTCATCATAATAGTAGATAAACCTAATATTCATATTTTTGAACTTATATGTTCTAATTTTCTGATTAATTCCCCTAGTTTCTTCCCTTGCACTCTCAGATGTATAGTTTTGGTTGATGCTATTTGAAATTTGTTTTGTTAAAAAGTTGATTTTTATAATCATGTATCTCCTTTTGCTTGTGATAAATTCTCTTTCATGTAAACACTGATGTCTTCATAATTGTATTTCAAACACTTAACACCGCTCCTTCATTGTGCATTCATATCATTTATTATCAATTGGTTCTTTTGGGGATATTTTTTAACCCAGGTCTCTGAAGCTGCACCAGTTTCCACCTCTTTACATGTACATTCTCTTCAACTAATAGAAAAGCCAAGTAAGTCTAAGAAAAAAGTCAACATAATTGCTACACTGATTTAGAAATTGCTATAGCTAATTTAATCTGTCATTTGGATGACTAAATTCTCATGACAGCCAAATCAGCCATGCATATACAAATCATAGAAATTAGAGCTGGCATAGATAATGAACACTGTCTAGTCAATACACTCATTCCGCAGTTAAGAAAACTGAAGCGAAGGAGGTAAAGTAGCTCATTCAAGGTCTGACTCCTAATTTGTGTCTTTTTCATGGATTGCCAATAGAAAAGTTAAACTAACATGCTTCATTTCATTTATTCACACTGAAATTACTTCTTTTACTCTCAGTAAGCTTTGACGAAAGGGAACCAAAAACGTCCAGGGGACAGGAATCATCACAACGCTTTTCTGTCCTGTTTCTGTATTTCTTTGAATGTTGAATTATGAGATTTTCATTTCTTCTGACCCTTCCTATTTTTCTGTAAATAGTGATGATCCAAAATTGCCTTTGGAGCACTGCGCACCACTCCCTTTTACCCGTCCGCATCTAATTATTTTTTTTTTTTCTTTTCCTCTCTTGTCAAGTTAATGGTGTCTGTAGATATTTTTAGAGAGCAAATCATGTGTGAAGCAAGATCATTTTTAAAGTTCCTGGCACAATAGATGATCAGTCCAAATATTTGTACAATACATGCTGTGCTTCATGGATGGCTGCTGATAATTACATTGAGGCCAAGAAGCAAGGTTTTCCTCCAAGGCACAGATTTAGATTAAAAATTATTTGATAGAGACAATCAAATTGGAAAGGATAATGGAATTTGTTGCAATTAAGCTAAGCAGAGAAGTTGAAATGAGATCCAGATAACACTGTTCTTGTCCTTTACTATTTGTGAGGTTACTGAGATTTATTTTGCCCAAATGACTCAAATACATTTTATTAGAAAAAAAGATTCCTACAGACTATAGAGGTTAAAGAAATTAGATTATTTTTCATAGTAAAATGTTAAAAGACAAACACTTGTAAAGTTAAAGACTGTGCTATTTGTGATTTATGGCTAGAGATGAAGGGAAAAAAGAGAACAGGCACAAGCCAGGCAACATCTGCCCTCCAAAGTTTGTTTTTGTTTTCTTAAAGCATTTGAGAGAACGTCTGGCAGTTACTTTTTCCCAAATCACTATGATGAAACCATTGGGTTAACAGGTGTGTCTTAAATGAATAACATCTCATTTTTTGTGAGATGGGTACCTATCTCTTTTACGGTCATTTAATATTTTGCCTTCAGTAATAAATGATAACTTATTTTTGGTGTATCTCATTTTTTCATAAGTTTTATTTAACCATGTCCTCTCACCTTACTGAGATGGGTAGTGGGTGCTCAAAGGAAACAGGCACTTAAAGAGTTAAGAGTTTATCATCACATAACTTTCACACTGTGCATGTCAGATTGATGCTATGTCTCATGACTAGAGGCTGCATCCTCTGTGGGTACTTCGCTTCAGTAAAAAACTTTTAGAAAGTAATATTTAAATGGATTTAAGACAAAATTTCATCTACTTTAAAAATCTTTACAAATAAGAAAATAAGTTCCAAAAAGGCCCAACCACCTGCCTATTTTTTCCTAACATTTCTGTTGATCACTGGGTTTATCAAGGATGCCTTCATTACTATTTTATATTCTGAATTTAAAGGTCTATGTTAAGTTAAAAACTTTTAAAATATCTTCCTACTTTACTACCTATACCTGACATTTATTGAACACCAATTATGTACTAAACACTATGCCATGTATCATCAGTCATTATAAACCTATGAGAGATATACTTTATTATTCCAATTTGACAGATTACAAAATTAGGCTCAGGTCAAATAACTTGTTCAAAATCACATAGCTACTGAGCTGTGTATCCAGAATTTGAACCACAGCAGCTTGATTCCAGATGTTACATTACATTTAAACAGCATATATCTGCAGGTGTTAGATACATGAAATCATAATACAAGTGCATAATACACATATATTTTTTCTTTCATCTGGCAAAGCTTAAAGTTTAGTTAAGGGTTGGACATTGCTATCAATTTATAGTCATAAAAATATAACCAGAAACATAAAAAGGTACTCAGCATAGTGCCTGGGCCATAATAAATGGTTCAAATATTTGTTAAATGAGTGAATGAAAGGCATCAGGTAATAATCATTAAGTAGTACAGATAATAACTATCATTAAACTTACAGAAGGAAGGAAAAAAAAGCATGCCTTTTTTTGAAAACATAAATTACATTTTAAAAATGTCATAATGGGAAAAACATTGACATTGACATTGCTCAGTCTAATACAATAGCACAAAAATAATCATTTTGAGAGACTCTCATCTATTCAGTATTTTATCTTTGACAGTAACAAAGGCGATGTTTTAATAGCAAGTGCTGCTGATAAGCGGTGTACTCAATTTATTTTATAAATTTTAAGACATCTAAAAGTGAAGATCATGTACTATGGTTTAAATGCCTCCTCCAAAACTCCTGTTGAAATTTAATTGCCATTGCTATAGTATTAAGAGATGGGACCTTTAAAAGGTGATTAGGTCACAAGGGTAGAGCCCTCATGAGTGGATTAATGCCATTACCTTAGGAGTAGGCTCCTGGTAAAAAATGAATTCAGCCTAATGTTCTTTCTGGCGTGTGTGCTCTCTGTGTAAGAACTTCCACCATGTTTTGACCTCACCAGGGTTGACCTCTTGGACTTCTCAGCCTCCAGAACCATGAGTCAATATATCTCATTTTTAAATAAATTACCCAATATGTGGTATTCTGTTACAGCAGTAGAAATTGAATAAGAGATCATGTTTCATAAACTTGATTATCTAGTATATAACAAAATCTTTGGCACATATTAGGTGTGAATTTGCAATTAAATTATAAATTTCTTATGTGTGAATTCTAATCACTTTCTAAGATTGGTTTTACAAGTATCTCCAAGGGATCAAACATTCCTTATGTTGAGTGCACTCCATTGAAGCAGAGCTCTTTTTTATTTGTATTTCCTCATTCAAATACCCTCAGATACCTTTCTACAGCCAGCTCACTCCACGCTTCCTAACACAGTCTTACAGACTTCTCAGTTTTTAGATTTCATGTCTGACTTCTTGTTTCTTTTACTTTTCTTTCACTATTTTAAGAAGGTTTTAAATCTAGGTAATATAGAATTATCTATGTTCTGTATCATATCTTTAGAACAATGTTAGAAAAAAACTATAATTACAGAAAAAGCTTGATTAGCCTTTTAAGAGGTAAAATCTCCAGCATCTTTAAGGGAAAATAATGTAGTCAAATAATTATTTTGAAAGATGTAGAGCTTATATATTTACGTATGACACTTAAATATCAGGAACTAAAAAATAACCTTTATAAAGAAAAAATACCTTGTTTAAATTTGTAATTTAAAAATTGTTCTATATACATGGTCCATATCACTTTTTCTAAAACACTGCTAATTTTTCTATGCTCCTATTCAAAATGCTTCATCTTTGTTTAAAATATAAACTAAAAATATCTTAACCTGAATTGAAAATAAAATCTATTTTAAACCTATCTTCACGATCTTCCCATCTGCCATTTCCATCAGAGAAACTTCACATCATATTCATTGACTTATTATCCCTCAAATAACTTTTTTTAACTCCTTCCAAATATTTACTCTTTCTATTCTCTGCTTATTTCTGCTTATAGTGCTCTTTCTCTGCCTTCTTGGAAGTCATTGTAATTATTAATTATACCTCTTATTTATTCATTAATCAAATATTTTCCTGCAAAACAATGGCTTTGTGATTCCAGGATAATTGCCTTGAAAGACAAAAATCACAGTTGCAATATTATTTTAGTTCACCAGTAAGGAACTGTGTGACCCTGGTAAGTCAATTAAACTTCTTTTATTCTAAGATTTATTAAGTCCTGGTAAATGTTTTAGTATACCTTTTATAAAACACTCTTAATCTAAGAGTTGGTGTTATATAAAATGAAATTTTAAAGTTCATTGCTTTTCAAATAAATAGAAATCAGTATATTATTGATAATGATTTTATACCCATTAGTCTGGCAAAAACAGAAAATACCTTAACCTACACTGCTGGTTGAGACATGGTGAAAAATCACTCTGGTTCACTACTGGAAGAAATGTGAAGTGTTTCTGCCTTTATGGATATATGTATGCATAGATATTCAACCAACACATTTTATTACTAGAAATATCTCATAGAAATAAAAAGCATCAGTATTTAAAAATATATATACATGAGTATTAATTGCTGCATGTTTAATATAAAAATTGTTCTTCATAGCAGTAAGGTAGCAAATAAAACTGGATGGAGGAAAAGAGTGTGCTTATCAACAGGTCAAATCGATTTATCATGCACTTAAACCATTATGAATAAATGGATTGGAGTTATGTGAAATGACTTGTGAGAACTTCTGTGAAGTTAGTTGAGTAAAAGGGAGCAGAGTCCAGGCGCAGTGGCTCACGCCTATAATCCCAGCACTTCGGGAAGCCGAGGAGGGTGGATCATGTCGTCAAGAGATCAAGACCATCCAGGCCAACATAGTGAAACCCCGTCTCTACTAAAAAATAAGAAAAATTAGCTGGGTATGGTGGTGCGTGCCTGTAGTTCTAGCTACTTGGGAGGCTGAGGCAGGAGAATTGCTTGAACCCGGGAGGCAGAGGTTGCAGTGAGCCGAGATCGCACCATTGCACTCCAGCCTCGTGACAGAGTGAGACTCTGTCTCAAAAATTATAAAAAGGAGCAGAATAATATTGAAAATGCAGAATTTATAGGTTGCAATTACAAACAGCATTTTCTACCCACAACTGCTCTTATGGATTTAGTAGAGCTCTAGAAGTTCTGCTACTGGGCAAAATCTAGGGCAAACTTGCAATTTCTGCTCACTGTTAGAAAATAAAATGTCTTTCAGTCATTTTAGCTTACAACAGATTGTGTAGTAATTAATATGTCCAGTTAATTAAAGACTTTGAAAGCGTTTAGTCTCCCCAGCTCTGGTCTGGTGCTGAAGGAAAGGCTATCTGTCTGGCTATGTTTCCTCTCCCTTGGCCACGACTGATTAGGTTTGGTTTCTAATTCCTCCAGCATCAAAGACTGGTAGTAAAGGAAGAGAGGAGGAGAGATATGTAAAGGATTAGGAAAGATCCTGTGTGACTAAGTTGTCCTGACTTGGTACTTTCCAGGCTTGGTAAGTGTTTAAAGCTGACTCTATTTCTGATGAATGGTTTGTGGGTTCTTTAGAGAACTTCCTATCACTGAATATGTCCCCTTTTAGTTCACTTGACTTGAGCTGATACAACTCTGGTTGATATTTTCCAATTTCTTTCTAGTCTCCTGGGCATCTGGGTGAGCGCTTCAGTGTCCCTCTCCCAATAGCCTTCTTGGGCGGCATCTACGACAGCGCCACACCAACCCTCTCTTCTGTAATTCATGTCTTCTTAATGGGAAAGATACACCCCTGGCACTTTGTTGACAGACCACAGTTTATTTCCAATTAGAGCTCTCTACTCTGCTGAACCAATCTCCTTCAGCAGTTCTCTTGGCTTTTATCCCTATCAGCACTGGGCTCACATATCAAGCTCTGCGACTGGTTTCTCTGAAATCCCACTCACTAGGCTTGAGGCAAGAGATAAGCCCTTCCATCCAGTCTCCCACAGGAGCAGCGGTTGGCATTATCAGCTAATTGTTAGCTCTCACCAGTGAAATCTTTAGTCTTCAACCCTGCCTTTTCAACTTTCACCCTTTTGTACCCTGCTTGGAAGATGGTCTGAAATTTGCTTTTCAGTCTTCTATTTTGTATACACTGTCTACATGACCAAGTCATTGTGCCTCAAGCAAAATGGAGGCAGAGTTACCCTTGAATGTTTTTGATATCATCCCACTTTACATGCACATTTGTTGTCTATTGCTGCATAATAACAACTTTATCACAAATTTAGCAGCTAAAAACATCACAATTTTATTATTTTGCAGTTTCTGTGAGTCAGAAGCTAGGGCATGGCTTAACTGGAATCTCTCCTCAGGGTCTCACAGACTGTGTAATCAAGGTGTTAGCTGTGGCTTGTCTGGGGAAGGATCCCCTCCCCCATTCACATGACTGTTGGCAGCACTCAGCTCCTGTAGGTTTTGGACTGAGCGTGTGAGTTTCTTGCAGGCTGACAGCTACAGGCTGCACCCAGCTCCCAGCCATGTGCGCTCTCCTAATGTGACCACTGGCATCCTCAAAGCAGTTTGAGGGAGAAAGCCATTCTTCAAGACAGGTGCTGTAATCTTATGTGACATAATCCCATACGTGTAATCACGTATGCTCAGTCATCTTTCCTATACTTGATTTATTAGAAACAAGTTGATGCCCCTCCCACTCAAGGTGAGGGAATTATACAAGGGTGAGAATATCACAAGGTAGGAATTATGGGGCCCACATTAAAGTCTGTCTGCCACAATTATGATAAACAATTTTAAAAATCAGATATACGTATGTGTTTGTCTATGCATGTAGCTATGTGTGTATAAAATATTATATGGCTATGGAGAAAATATGGAGGACAGTAGGCTTTGATACAGGTTATCATGAAGGGTGGTAATGGAATGGTTAGTATAAGGAAGAGAAAAATGCTAAAGCTTTTGCTTTTGGCACTATTGTTGTTTTTACATTTTTTCAAAAAAAAAAAATAACCACTTCAGATATATGTGTGTGTTTGTCCTTGAGTGTAGTTATGTGTCTACAGAATGTTACATGGCTATGGAGAAAACATGGACAAAGACACTAGGCTTATATGAATTATAGGTGAAGAAATTAAATAAAAACTATGTTACAAATTTAAAAAGAAAGGCTTTTTTTTTTGCTTTTCTTATAAGATACTTTTTCTAAATTTGGTTAATAGAACTGAAGTGTTTAAAAAGAAAATTGTAAAAACAATAGTGCCCAAAGCAAAAACTTTAGCAAATGAACAGTATTTTTATTTTTTAATTTACTTTCAACTTTTAAGTTCCAGGGTACATGTGCACAATGCTCTAGTTACATAGGAAAACATGTGCCGTGGTGGTTTACCGCACATATCAACCCATCACCTAAGTATTAAGCTCAGCAACCATTAGCTATTCTTCCTGATGCTATTCCTCCCCCTGCTCCGCTGACAGGCCCCAGCACATGTTGTTCCCCTCAATGTGTCCATATGTTCTCATCATTCAACTCCCACATGTAAGTGAGTACATGTGGTCTTTAGTTTTCCATTCCACTGTTACTGTGCAAAGGATAATAGCTTTCAGCTCCATCCATGTGCCTGCAAAAGACATAATCTTGTTCCTTTTTATGGATGTATCATATCCCATGGTGTATATGTGCCACATTTTCTTCATCCAGTCTATCACTGATGGGCATTTGGGTTGATTCTATGTCTTACCTATTATGAATAGTGCTGCAATGAACATACGTGTACATGTATCTTTATAATAGAATGATTTATATTCCTTTGGGTATATACCCAGTAATAGGATTACTGAGCAAAATAGTATTTCTGCTTCTGGATCTTTGAAGAATTGCCACATTGACCTACCCATTGGTTGAACTAATTTACATTCCCATCAACAGTGTAAAAGCATTTTTCTTTTTCCTTCACAACCTTGCCAACATCTGCTGTTTCTTAAGTTTTTAATAATAGCTATTCTGACTGGTATGAGATGGTATCTCATTGTGGTTTTGATTTGTATTTCTCTAATGATCAGTGATATTGATTTTTAAAATATGTTTGTTGGCTGCATGAATGTCTTTTTTTGAGAGTGTCCGTTCCTGTCCTTTGCCCACTTTTTATGGGGTTGCTTGTTTTTTTCCTTGTAAATTTAGGTTCCTTGTAGATTCTGGATATTAGCCTTTTGTCAGATGGATAGATTGCAAGATTTTTCTCCCATTCTATAGGTTGTCTGTTTACTCTGATGATAGTTTCTTTTGCTGTGCAGAAGCTCTTTAGTTTAATTAAATCCCATTTATCATTTTTTCCTTTTGTTGCAATTGTTTTTGGCATTTTCATTATGAAATCTTTGCCCATGCCTATGTCCTGAATGATATTGCCTAGATTTTCTTCTAAGGTTTTATAGTTTTGGATTTTACATGTAAGTCTTAAATCCATTTTGATTTAATTTTAAAAATGCTTTTGAGACAGAGTCTTGCTCTGTTGTTCAGACTAGAGTATAGCGGTGTGATCTCAGCTCACTGCAACCTCTGCCTCTTGGGTTCAAGTAATTCTCCTCCCTCAGCCTCCCAAGTAGCTGGGATTATAGGCACCCACCACCACACCTGGCTAATTTTTGTAGTTTTAGTAGAGGTGGAGTTTTACTATGTTGGCCAGGCTGGTCTTGAACTCCTGATCTCAGGTGATCTGCCGGCCTTGGCCTCCCAAAGTGTTAATTTTTGTATAAGGTGTAAGGAAGGAATCTAGTTTTAATTTTCTGCATATGGCTAGCTTGTTCTCCCAGCACCATTTATTAAATAGGGAATCCTTTCCCCATTGCTTGTTTTTGTCAGATTTATCAAAGATCAAATGGTTGAAGGTGTGTGGTGTTATTTCTGAGTTCTCTATTCAGTTCCTTTGGTCTATAGAATAGCATTTTTATTTATGTCATTTATAACTTTAGAATGTTAAACTGTTTCCATGCACAGATGTAACAATAAAATTGTCTTTTCAAATGTACACATATACCACGCATACCACACCATGCCCCCTAGCCCCGCTACTACATATCAGGGCCCAGTTTTGCTATAAGTTTAGTTTGCAAGGTAAGAATGGAATTTGCTGAAGTGATTGTTAAGTGTTTAAAAACTGTCAAAACATTCTGTTTTGGAGCATCCAAGGAGAAAACAACAAATGAAAATAGTTATCAGATTCCAAATAATTCAAATTGAATAGTATACCTCAATAATTAGAAGCCAGTTACTACAGAAAAAAAAAAAACATTATTATGATTTAGTTACGTAGACACACTAATAAGCCAGCTTCTTTAATGAAATAAAACATGGACTTAATTTTCCAAAGAACTAAGTAGCATATAAATTTTGATAGGTAGAGATTAGGAGAAAAAGGGAAAAAGAGTTTTAGCCTGGTAGGTATATCGAATTGATAGACCTAGCACAAAATTTAGTATTTGTCACTTTCTCATGGGATTCTATCTAGTTCATGGCCTGGCTTATTACTTTCCTTTTCTTCTCTCACTTTCTGTGGTATGAGTTGCTCTGATTCCTTTTTCTATCTCCTCCTCTTAATCTAGATCCCTTTTAATCTAGATTCAACATTTTTTCCTCTCTGCCAGAGTTGATGAGTTTTCAGCTCTCCTCTTCTGTGAAAATACATCTCCATTATCACATTTAAATTACTCTCAAAATTATTTGCTTATAAGCTGTCATCTCCAGCAAAGTGGGAGCCCTCGTTTATCTTTTTTTGCCCATTATATGTACTGTACTTGGCATTTTGGCAGTATGTATTCATGAATGAATGAGTCTTTCACTTATTTTTATGTGTCTGTCCTCTGTATCTTTAATCACTTATACTCTAACCTCTCTTTACTACTTTTTGTTCTGCAAGGCCTAAACATTTTACAGTTGGAAAAGACCTTAGAAATGAAGCATTCAATGTTTCTAAGGGTACAGTCTATAAAATCTAGGTCTTAGAGTACCCTCTTATTAAAAATGTATATTCCTGAGTACAAACCCACAACTACTGAATCAGAATTATTTGGGTAGGTTTAAGGAACTGACCTTGTTTACAAGCCCCTGTATTATTATGAAAATTAATTCAGTAATTCGTAAATGAAATAAAAAGAGTCAACTTGAATCCTTATGAAATAAAAAAGAGTCAACTTGAATCCTTAGGACTTGGAAAGCCATTTAGGGACCAATGTGATAATATCCAAAATTGTGACAAAAGTCAATGCATTCCTTAATTTCTTTCTGAATTTATGTGACTTAAAGGGCACACATAAGTACCAATACTCAGATTTTTTTTTGGCATGAAATAAACTTTTCCTAGAGAATGTGTTCTATTATTTAGATTAGTACCATGAAATTGACTTGTGTTCAAGCTCCAGTTATGATGATCCCTGTGGATCGGCATGGGAAGCTGGTCTGTTTACACTTGGGTATAGTCTACATGGAAACATTTATGGCCACTCAGTAATTATTACTGAACTCGCGTAATAAGAATAAACCCGTTCTATGTGCTTAGACTGTATAGTCGGATGTAGTTTTCATAGTCGTTTATCTCACAGGACTTTCTAATGCTTCTCGTTGATTTTGTATTTGTGTGCCCATTAATAAAAGCAATGGCAGGACTAATGCATTAGATAAATATTAGATTATTTATATAGTTAAGAAGTCATAGGTTTCTCTTAAGGTGTTGCCATTTTAGTTGAATTTGAAAGGACTTCAGTGATTTTGCTTTTTCTAGGAAACAGCTTAACTGTAAACAGAAAGAGATCCACATAAAATCTATGGTATCTGTGTTTAGTTGTCATATATTTTCTCTCTCCCTCCCGTCTTTAATTCCCCTTCCTACTTGCCTCTTTCTCTCTGTCCTTCTCTCCCTTTCCTTCTTCATCTCCCTGCAGAATTCTCTGATGCATATATACACAATTAAGGAGTGAATAAAACAAGTTAATATCACTCTCAGATTGTTAACAAAACTCAGATGTTTCCAATTTAAGACCCAATTACAGTTCCATTTTTAGTTTTTCCATACACAGCTGCATACCATGTTATTCACAATTTTCCCTTTGCCAAAGATATAGTTAAATATTGATTTAAAACAATCTGACGACAATATACATTTTCTTCAAATATTGTCTTCAAAATCACAAATAGTCTTTTATGTATTCTTCATAAGAATTCTGAAGTGTTACCCTTAAAGATGTTACTACTTAAGTGTATAAATAGAACTGAAAGAAACCAAAATGCATTCCTCCCAATCACTTAGAGGTACTATGCCAAGTCTTTAAACTCATGTGGACTTGTCTTCTGGGATATGTGCTTTATTTATACATTGAAAAGATTCACCCTTCATGCTGACTGCTGCCCCTCCACCATGGCCTGGCTACTCTCTTCTTTCAGTCACCTAACAAAGCATCCTCTAGTCAATCACTTTCTCATAAAACTGAGACCCATGTAGGTTGGAGTGACTTGCCTTTGGTTGCAAATGAGACCATGATGAGGATGGGTATAGAGCCCATTGCTCATGATGTTCATTCTTTTCAGGCAGTGATTTCTTGCAGAATTTTGTTCTACTTTTTGTGCTTTTGCCTTTGTACATGTTACATGGCATAAGACTTTGAGACATGGTACTATCAGCTGTGCAAGTTCAAACCAAACAGAGATAATATATTTTAAGTGGGACTCTGATGTACACTAAATGCTATCGTAAGGTGATCTGGAAGGTGATTTTAAGGCTACTTCTTAAAGAGCAGTTTGGACCACATATCTTTTTTAAAACCTGTGGCTGAAGGTGGAAGCTGATAAACTGAAATAAATTTTCATAAACCCATTAGAAAAAAATATTGCTTCACAATTACTTCTAGTTCACTGTGTGTCAGCCTGGATTGTTTCCTGACTGATGAGAACAAGATTTTAAGTTTTATGAGGTATTATTTTTCCCATGATGCAAGTGAGGAAACTCCCAGGAAGAGTTTATGAACTCTTTGTGAGCATGATGGAATATATGAAAATAAGCAAGTTACTAAGTCTTTCTATAAAGTTTCTAAACCCATGATATAGAGAAAATAATATCAACCTCACAGCAGTTGACGTGATCCAGTGAAACAGTGCATGCGAAGTTCTCAGCATGGTTCTGAACCACTATTAGCACCCAATATGAGGTCATTATCATAGAGTTCCTAAAGGTTTTAATTTAAAGTACAGGGAGGAAATGATATTCCTCTGAAAATTTTAACCATAGCTTAATGAGAGCTATCAGGTGTCTTTTGAACAAATTCCTAAAGGAGCTTTATAAATGAAACTGTTGGGTAGGCCTTCATTTCAGAAATGGGCTACTAGACATCTAATGTGCTGTCTGATAGACTTCAGTTAGACCAGGACTGAGAATTGAGGTTTGATGCGAAATAAATTTTACCATGCTGACAGAGTTTGGACTTTCAGGCTGCTAGCACATGGGCAGCCTCCACTTCTGGTAAAAGTGTTCAGGAGCACAAATCATTTGACTCTGCTTCAATATTCACCAGGCCAGGATATAAGGAGTAACCTTTACATTTAAGAGCAATTTGCATTTGCTGATCTCCTAAGATTAAGAATTCAATAAACAAAAAAATATGAAAGTACTATTAACGCTTTGAGAAGAAATGATGTAACTTCAAAGGAGGGCTATGTTGTCTTTATGACAGATTTTGGGTAGTGCCAGGTTAGCAAGTGCAAAGTTATTAAAATTGCTGCATATCAGGGTACATGCTTCTGCCCATCAACTAATGCATGATTCACTTCTTAGGATAGTTGTAATAATTCCATAAACAATATTATTGTGCCCATAACAATGGAGTAACATGGGTAATAATGTTGGAAGTTTTTGACTAGTTTTTATAGAAGTAACTGTAATACTTTCAAACAAGAGCAGAGCCACTTTTAATTTCCTAATCTTTTTCACTGTCTTTGCTGAAAATAGGTATTAGAGACAGAAAGAAGCAAAAGGGCTTTGAGGAGCAGAGTGAAGACAGAAAAACACTTCTACAGAGAAATTAAAAAAAAGCACTCAAATTGCAAAATAATATCCAACTTGGCAGAGTCTAAAACAAATGTGTTTTTAATTTGGCCCTGGAAGATTTTTGTGGTATAATCCACAAAGAAAGACTGAGTAAAGGGCCATCTCCATTTAAATCCTCTTCAATGGCAACTGGAATTTGTGCTGTGCTGCCTTTAGTTAGATCTGAGGGAAGAATTAGGCCCTTTTAGTTTTAAAAGAGATTTTAAGGGAGAAGACTAAGCAGGTGTATAAAAAGATTTTGGATTGTTAAAAATGTAATAATCTTTCTTGAAGCCAATAACAGCATCTATCTAGGTTGCCTAATATTGCAAGTATTTATTTTGAATTTGCAAGCTGAATGAGTTTTCTGGGGATGGAATGAGCAGGGGTATTGAGTGGCAGCTCTGCTTGGCCTGGTCTAGGATAAAGTGGGTCTTAAGGAGCATCAGAGTGATGCTCAGTGATCTTTTTGAGTAGACTCTTGACAGACTGGCCATATTTTTGAAAGCATATTTACTAGAGAATATGACACATGCATACAGTTAAGAATACATGAAGCTGAGCCTGAGAGCTCAACAATATTAATTGTTCATTTCTGGAGATGACACAGACAATTGATTACATGAAATAAACAAGCTGCATTTTGCTGTGTGGATTTACATAAGGAAGCTTAAATGCCAAATAATGGATGATTCAAACAACTTCAGTACCTATTGACAGCAAGAAATTGAGACAATCCCATCTAATTATAAATTATTCTAAAGTGCAATGCTGCTGAATGAATAGAAGAGTGACCTTGAAATCAAGATCACTTTGGTTCTGTGAACCATGGCATGATAAAGCTGAGGCTTAATGTCTCCATGCAGTTATGTACCACTGAGCTCCTAAGACAACATGCATGTGTTCAAGAGACCCACTGTGGTAATTTTTTTTCTCTCAATGATGTCTTCTCATTACAGAAATTAATTGTAGACAATTCTTAGAGACTGTCCCCTGACTTGATGTTTTCCCTATGAGCAAGAAACTAAATTCCCATGTATGTGTTGACAGGCAAATCTGAAACTAATCCCTTAAAGGAAGATCATGTCTTCATCTTCATGTACCTCAGGCCCAGGGATACAAACTACGGAGTTTCTAAACAAGTGGTTGAGGTCCAAGACCTGCCTGAAAACGAACTTCTATTCAGGCGATAATAGCACAGCCAAACACACTGTTTTTATACTTTGATTGTGTGTTCCTTTAGTGTGAGTCCAGGAGGTGCTGGGAGAGATTAACCAGGGGCCATAGCCCCACCATGCCTTCCTTTGGTGCCTAGAAGTACATGTAGCATTCAACTTAGCTACTTAATAAAAGCTTGCTAATTGGAATGGACATAAAATACATTATATATATTATACATATATTTTATTCATATATATAACAAATATATATATATATATATTTTATACGCACATGCTCACACACACACACAGAGGTACATGAACAAATCATATGTAAATATTACAACCCAGCTGTTGGTGCTCACTCTAACTCCCGCATCACACGCTGCTAGGAGTCAGTATCCTACCTCAGTTTGTGTTGCTATTTCTCTTCTTATGAATATTTTCTTTTCTTCTAAGCACAGGGACTATGAAATCTTCTAGGGCATAAATGGCCTCATGTGTGGTCAAAAAAAGACATCAGTACACTTCAGAATAAATTTTACACTGTCTTCACAATTGTGAGATTGTATGGCTTAATATTTATAAAGGATTATGGATGTGCCATATATGTACTTCTATTGTTTGAAAGACAGTAAAGATGTTGAGCTACTGTGTCTATTTACCAAGTGCTTTACTAACCCCATCAGCCCTGATAGGATTTGGATTTATGTCCCCACCCAAATTTTATGTTGAATTATAATCCCCAATGATGGAGAAGGGGTCTGGTGGGAGGTGACTGGATCATGGGGGCAGATTCCTCCCTTACTGTTCTCATGATGGTGAGTGAGTTCTCATGAGATCTGGCTGTTTAAAAGTGTGTAGCACCTCCCCTTCTCTCTCTTTCTCCTGCTCCAGCAACCTAAGACATGCTTGCGTCCCCTTCATCTTCTGCCACGGCTGAAAGTTTCCTGAGGCCTCCGGAGCCATATTTCTTGTACAGCCTTGGGAATTGTGAGCCAATTAAACTTCTGTCTTCATAAATTACCCAGTTTTAGGTATTTCTTTATAGCAGTGTGAGAATGGACTAATACAGCCCCTAAAAGTGCTATGGCCTTAACCTTAACAAGCACTTACTCAAACACGAGCCACTAGGAGATTCTTATGTGACTGTGGCCTGGTCTTTAATTTGAAGAAGGAATTGGTATGTATATTAAGAATTGGGAAGGAAGGAAGGCAAGAACAGGTAGAAAAACAGGGACATAAAATTTCACTTTTTTTTTTAGTCAAGTAAACACCAGCTTAAAAATATTTTCACCATAAATATCTGATGACTGAATATTGATTTCTAGTCTCGGTTTCACAACATCCCAAGGCATTTTCAATTACTATTCAAAATTCATACATTTTTTTCAGACCAAAACAGCTTTGGTTGAATCTAAATGTCAAATTTATTCTCTCTCTCTCTCTCTCTCTCTCTCCATATATATATATATATATTCTCCCCCCCCCCCAGGACACAAGAAAGGAGCAGATAGGAAAAAACTTAACACATAATCAAATAACAAAAAGGTGTTGCATTGCCAAAATGTGTTTGGGAATTTCTTTACTGGGCCATCCACTTCCTTATTTTTGTTTCTAGACTGAAATGGTACACAGCATATTCCACTTCCTTTTTCTCCTAAAACCTGTTATAGCTTTGTTTAGTGTGAGGTCAGTCTAACCATGCCCCTCACTTAGAGGCTATATAACCTCAATGTAGGAGGCTGAAATATTCTCTCTTCTGGTTGACTGAGGGACACATTAACAAAAGCAGATACTTTTGTATTACTCTAGAATCAGAAGGAAAAACAAAGTGAATTTTCTCAGTTTTGACACAGCAGTTCTGTGAAAGGAACACACCCATGTAGCTTAATGGTATTAATTCCATAAAGGCGACCTAAAAATCTAAACTGGGAGCAATCATTGTAAGGCATCTAGTTATGTGAGTTTTATTTAATAATTTATTACTATTAAAAACAAAAATTTAAAATGCTTTTAATAATTAAAAATATATATATGGTTTTCTTATGTTAAACGTTAACAGACTGGTCTTTGCCTTGGGATTCCTAACAAAAGCTTCTTGAAGTCATTTAAAAACCTGATGGAGTAGGATGATCAAATGTTCCAGCCGTTTGTTTTTTGGTGTTAATTGCTTTTAATCCTTAGAAATTTTATCCATTAATTTGTTTCCTGGGGAAGAAGTAGAACCT
>NW_022436946.1:28061910-28110605 GCF_009761245.1 Sapajus apella | reverse complement strand
TCTGCAGCTCCCAGTGAGACCAATGCAGAAGACAAGTGATTTTTGCATTTCTAACTGAGGTACCCAGCTCGTCTCGTTGGGACTGGTTAAACAGTGTGTAGAGCCCACAGAGGGTGAGCAGAAGCAGGGTAGGGTGTTGTCTCACAGGGGAAGTGCAAGGGGTTAGGGATCTCCCTCTCCTAGCCAAGGGAAGCTGTGAGGGACTGTGACATGAGGAACGGTGCATTCCAGCCCAGATACTACGCTTTTCCCACAGTCTTCACAACCCACAGACCAGAAGATTCCCTCAGGTGCCTTCACCACCAGGGACTGGGTTACAAGCACAAAACTGACCAGCCATTTGTGCAGACGCCGAGATAGCTTCAGGAGTTTTTTTTTTTTTTTTTTTTTTTTCAATACCCCAGTGGCACCTGGAATACCAGCAAGACAGAAATGTTCACTCCCCTGGAAAGAGGGCTGAAACCAGGGAGCCAAGTGGTCTAGCTCAGCGAATCCCACTTTCAGAGAGCCCAGCAAGCTGAGATCCACTGTCTTGAAATTCTCTCTGCCAGCACAGCAGTCTGAAGTTGACCTGGGATGCTCAAGCTTGCTGTGGAGAGGGGCATCCACCATTACTGAGGCTTCAGTAGGCAGTATTCCTCTCACAGTGTAAATGAAGCCAGGGGAAGTTCGAACAGGACACAGCCCACCACAGCTTGCCAAAACCGCTATAGCCAGATTGCCTCTCTAGATCTCTCCTCTCTGAGCAGGGCATCTCTGAAAGAAAGGCAGCAGCCCCAGTCAGAGGCTTACAGATAAAATTCCCATCTCACTGGAACAGAACACCTAGGGAAAGGGGCAGCTGTGGGCACAGCTTCAACAGATTTAAATGTTTCTGCCTCCTGGCTCTGAAGAGAGCAGTAGATCTCCAAGCTCAGCCCTCAAGATCTGCTAAGGGACAGACTGTCTCTTCAAATGGGTCCCTGACCCCCATTCCTTCTGATGAGAAAACACCTCTTAGCAGGTGTCAACAGACACCTCATACAGGAGGGCTCTGTCTGGCATCTGGCAGGTGCCCCTTTGGGACAGTTTCCAGAGGAAGGAACAGGCAGCAATCTTTGTTGTTCTGCAGCCTCTGCTGGTGATAACCAGGCAAACAGGGTGTGAGGTGGACCTCCAGCAAACTCCAGCAGATCTACAGCACAGGGGCCTCTTAGAAGGAAAACTAACAAACAAAAAGCAATAGCATCAACATCAACAAAAAGACATCCACACAAAAACCCCTTCCAAACGTCACAAACATCAAAGACTAAAAATAGATAAATCCATGATGATAAGGAAAATCCTGTGCAAAAAGGCTAAAAATTCTCAAAACCAGAATGCCTCTTCTCCTCCAGAGGATCACAACACCTCGCCAGCAAGGGAACAAAACTGGACGGAGAATAAGTTTGATGAATTGACAGAAGTAGGCTTCAGAAGACAGTTAATAACAAATTCCACTGAGCTAAAGGAGCATGTCCTAACCCAATGCAAGTAAGCTAAGAAGCTTGAAAAAAGGTTAGAGGAATTGCTAACTAGAATAACCAGTTTAGACAAGAAAATAAATGACCTGATAAAGCTGAAAAACACAGCACAAGAACTTCGTGAAGCATACACATGTATCAATAGCTGAATCAATCAACAGAAAAAGGATATCGGAGATTAAAGATTAACTTAATGAAATAAAGCATGAAGACAAGACTACAGAAAATACAATGAAAATAAACAAACAAAACCTCCAAGAAATATGGGACTACGTGAAAAGACCAAACCTACGTTTGATTGGTGTACCTGAAAGTGACAGGCAAATGGAACCATGCTGGAAAACACTTTCAGGATATTATCCAGGAGAACTTCCCCAACCTAGCAAGACAGGTCAACATGCAAATTTAGAAAATACAGAGAACACCACAAAGATACGCCTTCAGAATAGCAACCCCAAGACACATAATCATCAGATTCACCAAGGTTGAAATGAAGGAAAAAAGGTTAAGGGAAACCAGAGAGAAAGGTTGAGTTACCCACAAAGGGAAGCCAATCAGACTCATAGTGGATCTCTTGGCAGAAACCCTATATGCCAGAAGAGAGTGGGGGCCAATATTTAACATTCTTAAAGAAAATAATTTTCAACCAGGAATGTCATATCCAGCCAAACTAAGCTTCATAAGCAAAGGAGAAATAAAATCCTTTACAGACAAGCAAATGCTGAGAGATTCTGTCACCACCAGGTATGCCTTACAAGAGCTCCTGAAGAAAGCACTAAATGTGGAAAGGAAAAACCAGTAGCAGACACTGGAAAACCATACCAAATTGTAATGAACATCAACACTGTGAAGAAAGTGCATCAATTAGTGGGCAAAATAACCAGCTAGCATCATAATGGCAGAATCAAATTCACATATAACTATATTCACTTCAAATTTAAATGGGTTAAATGCCCCAATCAAAAGGCACAGACTAACAAATTGGATAAAGAATCAAGATCCATCGGTGTGCTCTATTCAGGAGACCCAACTCATGTACAGACACACATAGGCTTAAAATAAAGGAATAGAGGAAGATTTACCAAGCAAATGGAAAGCAAAGAAAAGCAGGGATTGCAATCCTAATCTCCAATAAAACAGAATTTAAACCAACAAAAATCAAAAAAGACAAAGAAGAATATTGTATAATGTAAAGGGATCAATGCAACAAGAAGAGCTAACTATCCTAAATATATGTGCACCCAATACAGAAGCACCCAGCTTCATAAAGCACATTCTTAGAGATGTACAAAGAGACTTAGATTCCCACATAATAGCAGTGGGAGACTTTATCACCCCACTGTCAATATTAGACAGATCAATAAGACAGAAAATTAACAAGGATATTCAGGACTTGAATTCATCTCTTGACTAAGTGGACATAGTAAATATCTACAGAACTCTCCACCCTAAATCAACAGGACATACATTCTTCTCAGCATCACATCACACTTGTTCTAAAATTGACCACATAATTAAAAGGAAAACAGTCCTCAGCAAATGCAAAAGAATGGAAACCATAACAGTCTTTCAGGCCACAGTGCAATCAAATCAGAACTCAGCATTAAGAAACTCACTCAAAACTGCACGACTACATGGAAACTGAACAACCTGCTCCTGAATGACTACTGGGTAAATGACAAAGTTAAGGCAGAAATAAAGAAGTTCTTTGAAACCAATGAGAACAAAGACACAACATATCAAAATCTCTGGGACACAGCTAAAGCGATGTTTAGATGGAAATTTATAGCACTAAATGCCTACAGGAGAAAGCGGGAAAGATCTAAAATTGACAACCTAATGTCACAAATAAAAAAAACTAGGGAAGCAGAAGCAAGCAAAATCAGAAGCTAGCAGAAGACACGAAATAACTAAGATCAGAGCAGAACTGAAGGAGAGAAAGATACTACAAACCCTTCAAAAAAATTAATGGATCCAGGAGCTGGTTTTTGGAAAGGTTAACAAAATAGATAGACCACTAGCCAGACTAATAAAGAAAAAAAGAGAGAAGAATAAAATAGATGCAATAAAAAATGATAAAGGGGATATCACCACTGATCCCACAGAAACACAAACTACCAACAGAGAATACTATAAACACCTCTATGCAAATAAACTCAAAAATCTAAAAGAAATGGATAAATTCCTGGACACATACACCCTCCCAAGACTAAACCAGAAAGAAGTCAAACACCTAAATAGACCAATAACAAGTTCTGAAATTAAGGCAGTAATTATAGTCTACCAACCAAAAAAAATCCCAGGACCAGACAGATTCACAGCCAAATTCTTCTAGAGGTACTAAGTGGAGCTGGTACCATTCCTTCTGAAACTATTCCAAACAACAGGAAAAGAGGGACTCCCCACTAACTTGTTTTATGAGCCAGCATTATCCTGATACCAAAACCTGGCAGAAACACAATTAAAAAAGAAAATTTCAGGCCAATATCCCTGATGAACATTGATGCAAAAGTCCTCAATAAAAGACTGGCAGACTGAATCTTGCAGCACATCAAAAAGCTTACCCACCATGATCAAGTCACCTTTATCCCTCAGATGCAAGACTGGTTCAACATACTCACATCAATAGACGTAATCCATCACATAAATAGAACCAATGAAAAAAACCACTTAATTTTCTGAATAGATGCAGAATAGGCATTTAATAAAATGCAACACCCCTTCGTGCTAAAATTTCTCAATAAAGTAAGCATTGATGGAACATATTTAAGTATACTAAGAGCTACTTGTGGCAAACCCAAAGCCAATATCATACTGAAAGGGCAAAAGCTAGAATCATTCCATTTGAAAGCAAGCACAAGACAAGGATGTCCCCTCTCACCACTCCTATTCAACATAGTATCGGAAGTTCTGGCCAGGCAAGAGAAAGAAATAAAGGGTAGTCAAATACAAAGAGAGGAAGTCAAAGTGTCTCTGTTTGCAGATGACATGATTGTATATTTAAAAGACCTCATTTTCTCAGCCCAAAATCTCCTTAAGCTGATAAGCAACTTCAGCAGTCTCAAGACATAGAATCAATGTGCAAAAATCACAGGCATTCCCATACACCAATAATTGACAAACAGAGAGCCAAATCATGAGTGAACTCCCATTCACAATTGCTACAAAGAGAATGAAATACCTAGGAAAACAACTTACAAGGGATGTGAAGAACCTCTTCAAGGAGAACTGCAACTCCCTGCTCAAGGAAATAAGAGAGATCACAAATAGAAAACAATTCCATGCTCATGGTTAGGAAGAATCAATGTTGTGACAATGGTCATACTGTCCAAAGCAATTTGTAGAGTCAATGCTATCCCCATCAAGGTACCACTGATTTTCTTCACAAAATTACAAAAACTACTTTAAATTTCATATGGAACCAAAAAAGAGCCCTCATAGTCAAGACAATTCTAAGCAAGAAAAAAAAAAAAAAAAAGCTGGAGTGGAGGCATCATGCTACCTGACTTTAAACTATACTATAAGCCTACAGTAATCAAAACAGCATGGTACTGGTATCAAAACAGAGATATAGACCAATGGAACAGAACAGAGGCCTCAGAAATAACACCACACATCTACAATCATCTGGCCTCTGACAAACCTGACATAAGCAATGGAGAGAGGATTCTCTATTTAATGAATGGTATTGGGAAAATTGGCTAGTCATATGCAGAAAACTGAAACGGAACTCCTTCCTTACACCTTATACAAAAATTAACTCAAGATGGATTAAAGACTTAAACAACAGACCTAAAACCATAAAAACCCTAGAAGAAAACTTAGGTAATGTCATTCAGGAAACAGACATGGGCAAAGACTTCATAACTAAAACACTAAAAGCAATGGCAACAAAAGCCAGAATTGACAAATGGGATCTGGTTAAACTAAATAGCTTCTGCACGGCAAAGAAACTATCATCAGAATGAAAAGGCAACCTACAGGATGGGAGAAAATTTTTGCAGTTTTTCCATTAACCCACAAAGGGCTAATATCCAGAATCTACAAGGGACTTAAACAAATTTACAGGAAAAAAATATAGCAATCCCATGCGAAGGTGGGTGAAGGATGGGAAAACACACTTCTCAAAAGAAGATATTTATGTGGCCTACAAACATGGGAAAAACAGCTCATCATCACCGTTCATTAGAGAAATGCAGATTAAAACCACATTGAAGTACCATCTCATGCCAGTTTGAATGACAATCATTAAAAAGTCAGGAAACAACAGATGCTGGAGAGAATGTAGAAAAATAGGAATGCTTTTACACTGCTGGTGGAGTGTAAATTAGTTCAACCATTGTGGAAGACAGTGTGGCAATTCCTCAAGCATCTAGAACCAGAAACACCATTTGACCCAGCAATCCCATTATTGGGTATATACCCAAAGGACTAAAAATCATTCAACTATAAAGACACATGCACACATATGTTTACTGCTGCACTTTTCACAACAGCAAAGATTTGGAACCAATTCAAATGCCCATCAATGATAGACTGGATAAAGAATTATGGCACATGTATACCATGGAATACCATGTAGCCATGAAAAGGATGAGTTCATGTCCTTTGCAGGGACATGGATGAAGCTGGAAACCATCATTTACCACAAGGTAACACAAGAACAGAAAACCAAACACCACATGTTCTCATAAGTGGACGTTGAACAATGAGAACTCATGTACACAGGAAGGAAAACATCACACACCAGGGCCTCTCAGGGTTTGGGTGCTTGGGGAGGGATACCATTAGGAGAAATACCTAATGTAGATGACGGGTTGATGGGTACAGCAAACCACCATGGCACATGTATACCTATGTAACAAACCTGCATGTTTAGCCAATGTATCCCAGAACTTAAAGCTTAATAATATAAAAAATTATCTCATCTTATTTGTTTAGAGTTGAGTACTCTCAAGGGATTAAATTTAAGGAGTTTAATTTGAACTATGGCTACTGTGAATATGTAATTGTATGCATATACATATTCACATACATAGAGAAGTGCAGATTAAAACCCCAGTGAGATACCATCGCACGCCAGTTCAACCATTCTGGAAGACAGTATGACAATACCTTAAGGATGCAGGAACAGAAAACCAAAACACTGAATTTTCTCACTTGTAAGTGCGAACTAAACATTGAGTACACATAGACACAAAGGTGAGAACAATAAACCCCAGGGTCTAACTTGAGTGGGGATGGAGGAGGGAAATGAGGGTTGAAAAAGTACCTGTTGGGTACTATGCTCACTACCTGGGTGATAAAATCAATTGGACACCAAACCTCGGAAAAACACAATTTACTTATGTAACAAACCTGCACATATACCACCAAACGTAAAATAAAAAGTTGAAAAACAAAGAAAAACCGTAGTAGTCAAGTCTCAGCCAATTACAGGCCACCAGCTCTTCAAACCAGGTTCAAATACGACAAACACCCAAATAGGGCAAATACAAAAACATCTGTAACCAATCTAGCTGTTTCTGTACATCACAGGTCACTTCCTTTTTCTGTTCATAAATGTTACACAAACACATGACAGCCCTGGGGTCACCCTGAGCCTATTCTGATTCTGGGGACTGCCCAATCTGAGAATCATTCACTATTCAATTAAATTCTGTTAAATGAAAAAAAATTAATGGAGGTCGGCATGTAAAATGAACTGAAGGAAGACAGAACATGAGAGACACAGGTGAGCAGGAGCAAGATAATGCCAGGCCTGAATTAGAATGTTGGCAATAGAAATGAATACCATTAGGTGAACAAGCAAGACTGAGAAAGAAGAGCCATAGAATTTGGCATTTAAATATTTTCATTCAACAGTGATTTGACAGTACATAGCATGTGCTAAGTTCCTTTTTTAGGTGCTGATGACTCAGTGATGAACACAAGAATTTAAGTTCTTGCATTCATGGAGCTTAGAATGTAGTGAAACAGATAGTAAATAAACATATAAATAAACATATAATTTCAAGTGTTGCTAAAGGTTATGAAGAAAATAAAGTAGGTAAGAAGGTGGACAATTCTAAATAGAGGAAGGGAGTATTTTTGAAAAGGTGTTTGGAGGAGACTCATAGAGGAGGTGACATTTGAGCAGAGAACTGGAAGATGAAAAAGACTGATGCGTGCAAAACCCTGGGGAAGAGAATTCCAGATAGAGGTCCCAAGTATAAATGATAGTTTGATTTTCTGTTTTGTCAAAGTAAAACAGCAAAGATAGTAATGGGCTTTAAAAAAGTGACTAGTATGACCTCATTTATATTTTAAACATATCATTCTGACTGTTACATAAAAAAGAGACTATGGTACGTCGAAAGTGAAAACAAAAAAAATACCAGTTTTTTTTTTGAAGATAGAACCACCACCAAAACTTGCAGGTAGATTGAATGTAGACGGAGTGGAAAGGAGAACTCAAGAATGATTGTTAAGTTTAAGCAACTGGCTGAATAATGATACCATTAACTTGGTTGGACAAGACTAGGAATGAGTTTGAGGGTTTAAAAATTTCATGTCAGTTTGAGAGGGTAGTTGATATCTCTGTAAATTGTGCAGGCAGTTAGAAAGCCAACTGATCCCTGAGGCGCTGCAACAATCAGGGGTCAGAAGAAGGGGGCCAGCAAAAGAAAGGAAAGAGGGGCAGCAACAACACTGAAAGAGGACAGTGTCTTAGAATTAAGTGAAAGAAAAGATTTAGGAATAAAGAAGAGGTCCATCATATTGAGATCTTCAGAAAGATCAATGAGAACGGAATATTGATCATTAAATTTAGCAAGATAAAAATCATTGATGACTTTGACAGGGGCTAAAGACAGAGTGAATCAAAGAGAATTAGGAAGACAGAAATTTAGGAGAATACGAATTATTTTGAAGAGCTTTTGTGCAACAGAGAGCACAGGAATGGGATAGCAACTGAAAAGAAATTTGAGTATATAAATATTAACTACATAAATATATTTAGGAATATGACTTATATATGGGATATAAAATAAGCAATTGACAGGAGGCATAAAGGTAATTATAGAAGAAATAAAATCCTTACTTAGGTAAGAGGAATGAGATACAGTGCACACGAGGGGGAATTTGCCTGCCCTAATAATTCCCAGTATAATAGAAGAAAATGCAAACTTTATGGAGGCAGATGCTGTACTGTCATCAAATTTGATAGACTTTTAAGAATTCCTTTTATTTTGGCAGTTAATAAAAAGCAAAGTGGAAAGGTATTAGATGACTGACCCAGAGAGTGAATGGATTATTATTTTGTATGGTAAAAAAGCACATTTGCCAGGGAAGTATAGAATTTCTAGGAAATTTTGGGCTGTCTAATTAAAGTGAAACTTCAGCATGCTTGTATAATATTCTTTAGCCATATTCAACTGCTCTGGTGGGTGATGAGTAAGATTTAGTTTGAATTGGAGTTTTGCAAAAGGGTACAATAGAAGGCTAGAAGGGTAAGAGAATTAAAGGTGTATGCAAATGAGTAATCTCAGGGATGAAATCTGAAATCTGTGCTGGGTTAGGGGAAAAGTGAGGAGGGCACAAGGGGTAGTTGGTGGAGTCAAAAGTTTGGAATGCAAGTGAAGTAAATAAGTGTTGCAGTGGGAAATCTAAAATAGTTCAGTTGGAATTTTAAGTAGTGGTGGCATGGTCAGAGTAAGTTGTTTGGAATCAGTGTTTTGGAGATAGTGTATGCCAAGGTCTAATATGTAACCAAGGGAGTCAATGGACAAGCGGTGAAAGAAAGGCTTTGAAAGGGAGGAGATTGAAAAATTGAGATGTGGGCATACCAGGTCTGTTTCTGACCTAGATGAGTGAATGGTATATACTCATCTAGGTCGGAAACAGACCTGATATGCCCAGATGTTGAATTCCCAAAATGACAGTAGAAATGGTAGTGGTGAGGAAGAAAAGTAGCTAGGTGCTCATGTTTTAAGCAAAGAAGGGAAAATGGCCTGCATATAAGTAGTGTTAAAAGGAAACTGAGACACACAAACAGTTTATTTGAGCAAACATTGATTCATAAATTGGGCAGCTCCAAACGAGAAGTGATTCTGGAGCTCCATTGAGGAAATGCAAGAGGGAGGCTTTTGTAGAACAAACACAGAAATAAAAAAATAATAAAATGAAGATTGATTACAGTTACACGGTTGCCTTATGTGGCCTTCCCTTATGGAAAGTCCGTAGTTGTAAGTTTGTTAGCTGTTTCTGATTGCTTGTGCTTAAGTTTAGTTTTTTCTCTAATGTAGGCATTTATAAGAAATGTTAATAGCTCAAGTTAAGTTTGCCTATGCTTGCAAATCATCCAAGGTTTGAATTACCTATGAGGCCTTACTGGCATTTCCTGTGCAGGAACTCTTTAAGACCTGGTCTCCATTTCAACTTGTTTTAGCAGGAGGATGGAAAACTTTACAGAACATTCACTGAATACCTAGGATTTCTGTGTGCTCTCTTGCAACAATTTTGCAATTTACGTATTTATTACTTCATTGGTAGTGGAGGAAAATACAGCTTAGAGAGGTTGAGAGTATCAAGGTCATCACAAAATGTGTAGTGAGAAGGGCTAGACTTCAACCTAGGTCTGCCTGATTACAAAGACTGTGCTTCTTCCACTTCATTGTTATCCTTTGTTTATTCAACTTATTTATGTGGAATAAAAATATATTAGGAGCTTAACAAGATACTGAGACAAAACACTAAAAGACAAAGTCCCATTTTCATATGTTCTAAAAAGTCAATATATTAATTTTCATTGAACCCTTAAAATCTACAAGGCATTGTAGGAAATAAAAAATATACAAGAAATTTCTCTCCTCCAGTTGTTTATTACTATTTATGAGTATATATACAACTATACTCATAAACTGTATACATAAAGATAACAATATATGTGTTTCGGTACTAAATGGGTGTTACAAGCAATATGCACAACATAAAGTGTGCAGAGGAGAAACTACCATGGGTAGTTGGGATGTTGGAAAGGCTTCATGAAAACTGCAGGACTACAGCTGGACTATGAAGGATGGAGAGGGTACAAAATGACAGGAGTGAGAAAGATATTTGAGGCAGAGGTGAAAACAGGTAGCAATGGTGAAAATACTTAAAATCATCCTCTTTTGTGCAAACCTCCCCACCCAAAACCCCTGAACCTCTCCCTACCCAAAATAAAACCAAAGAAATGTCCTTACCTATATCCAAGTTCAGTATGGCTGTGTAGGAATTTTATATGGGAGAGAAGTAGGGCACTGGACTGGAACAGTAATTTGTGAAGGGTTTTAAATGAAAAAGTAAGTGTTCAGACTCCTAGAGAACTCTGAAGACTAAAGTGAATTGAAATTTGCGGTAATATATGCTAGGGAATTCATAATACATTGCTGATTATGGGAGTGCAGAGATGAGAAATTTAATATAAACTCTGGCTCTCCTTCACTGCCAGGGCTAAATGTGAATATTATCCAAGGATGTTTCTAAATGAATCTCCACCAGTTCTTCTCTTTCCAAGTCACATCTCGGAATCTCTTCAAATTGAGTCACGCTACTCCCAGCTTCGGCACACATCTGGTCCAACACTACTTTGGGATATGTTTTGCTAAGGTTGCTGCTCTGCCTGGAAGGCCCTTATTCCTTAGTTGCTTGACCCGAGATTTCCTTTCTCTAAGACCTTGCTAGAGGCTCCTAGATGCCTTCCCAAACCAACTTCTCTTCTATGAGACCAGCTCTGAGCTTTGTATGCCTTGGCGTTTATGGAGGTATGTTATTTTGGCCTTGCGTTTGTTGCCTATTTGTTTTCTGTGTGTTACTCCTGTCTTCCTTAGAGCATCAAAGACCTTGTCTCCAGCTCTTTCATATTCTTCAGTGTGATTAGTGTAATGCTTTGAAGAAAAGAGTATATAAAAAATGCCCTTTAACTTAGCTTTGTTTTGCTACGCTAGGTTATGTTGTATTTGGTTGAGGATTACAATAATAACTAACAATACTGTATCAAATTGAACTATCATTTATAATTTTTTGGATCTGATCACAAAATAAGATTTTAAAAAATTTCTGCATCTAAAATGTCATTGTGGTTGGCAAAAATCTTTTTTGTTGTTGTTATTATGAATCCTATCTTAACTATCCTATCTTGGAAAATCTAATGGAAACTTCACTCAGTCTTATCAGGGACATTTATAACTGCTTGTAATTTATTTTCCATCTTTAGTTTAAGACAAACAAAAAGCTAGGAATTTTTTTTTTA
This sequence comes from Sapajus apella, assembly GCF_009761245.1. NCBI lineage: Eukaryota > Metazoa > Chordata > Mammalia > Primates > Cebidae > Sapajus > Sapajus apella. The sequence continues at coordinate 28,098,830 of NW_022436946.1, read as the reverse complement.
ACTGTAGCCTCTTTAAAAAGAAGATAGTTGCAAAGCCTAGGTGTTTTAGTAATCAGTTTTCCTGATATCCCATTTAATGTTTGCATTCTGTAAAATTGTAAAGCCTAATATCCCTAGAACTCCCCTTCAAAGTGCAACTTGTACCCTAATAAAACTCCAGTCATCCTGCAAGTGAAAATTTAAAGTAGTGCTAGAGTTGATCTCTATGCTCTCAGTTTCTCCTCTTTCCAGGATAGTCCTTTCCTTCCTTTTATCATATTGATTAATAAGTTCATGAAAGGGCTTCAAAAATTTTTTTTAAGTATAATGAAGGAGAGATCTCCACTTAGTGTTAGTTTGATTAGGTAAGTGGTTAGAAACATGTTAATATTTGTCTATCTGTATCTAAGGACATTTGCACCTTTAAACCTGATAGAGTATGTTTATTTTGAGTATGCTTGCAATTATTTTTGTTTTACTTTTATAAAACTATAAAATTGTAGAATCAGAAAGGGACCTCTTACATAATCTCATCATTTTAAAGAATACAGAGAAACTAATAGAGCCATCTAGAGAGATTCGGCCAATTAGCTTCAAAGCTGAAAGTGGCATTTTATTAAAACACACAGAGACAAAAGCACACATGCATACATCCTGACTAAACTTCTACCACAACCCTGGCCAGAATGGACCCTAGGATTACAACATTTTTATAATATGCCTGGCTCTACAAACTTACAAGGAGTGGGGAAGATATATATTATATTATATATATATATATTTATATATATAAACAATCAATTATACAGTATAGATTTTTATAATAAATACATCTGCAAAGTGGTATGGGAATTGAAAAGTGATTTAAGGGAAGTCTTTAGAGAAACAGTTATCTCTAAAGACTTAGTTCAACCAAGAATCTTCTAAACTGAGAGTAAGAAGACATCAGAAATTGTGGGCATCAGAAACAGAGGAAATAACATGAATGAAATATAGAGAGATATTAACAGCTTCATAGCTTGTTCAAGGAGTAGTCACAAGTTTCACCTACTAACAGGCTGTAGAGGAACATGAAGGAGAAGAAAGTGGCATACAACAATGAGGAAAAGGCAAGTTAGAATTGACTTTTGGGTGACCTTGTTTACTTTGCTGCAGCTTTCAAACTTTATACTTTAGAGACGTTGGAATTTTTAAGATGACAATGATCAGTGTATCGAAAAGATAAATTGTGAGCATATGGAGCATGGATTCGAGGGAATAACTTAAAGAAATAGTTCATGTGAGAAATGAGCAGAATCTCAACTAAGACAGTGTCAGAACTAAAGGATAAGTGGTTGTTTCAAACCTTTCAGATGTAAGATCAGTAAGTGTCGGTGACTGAACAGATTTAGAAGGTGAGAGAAAACTTGAAATTACCATTACTTTGGATTAACAGGTGCCATAAAAAAGGTAAAAAATGTGCAGGAACTCATTTCAATATTTATCCACATTGATGTTGTTATGAATCCTATCTTAACAATCCTATCTTGGAAAAGCTAATGGAAACTTCACTGAGTCTTATCAGGGACATTTATAACTCCTTGCAATTAATTTTCCATCTTTAGATTAAGACAAACAAAAAGTTTGTTTTAAATATTTATTCACATTATCCACATTGACAAGATTACCTTTAGCTAATTTAAAAAAATTTTTTTAATTAGCTAAAGATTATCTTCTTTGATATAGATTTTGTCTAATACAAGTTTTCTTAAGGATAATATTTACGCTCTTTTACATTTTAGTAGTAAAAATTAAATTTAAATTTCAGTATTTAACAATAAATACAAAGAAAATGGAATTTTTAGTTTTTGAAAGATCAAATTTCAAGAGACTAAGAATTACAAATGTATAGGTTTATAATGTTTGAACTTCAGAGAGACATTTTGAGAAATTTGATGTCTTGTTTATTCATATATTTGCATACATACATATAAATAAGTTATATATAGTCATACATGTGTATATAATATATTTATATATATTATTTAGGACTTATAAAACTTGGAATGTGTCAAGAATTGTTCAAAGTGGTTTACAAATATCGGTGTATTTTTTCTGTATGATAGTAGTATAAGATAGGTATTATTATTACCCCAGTTTATAATTATGGAAACTGAGGCATAGTTTCAGAAGCTTAACCAAAGTGTCATGGTAAGTTTCAGAGCCTGACTTTGAATCCAAATGGCCTGGTTCCAGAGTCCTTGATAAGTTTTTGTTTTTTTTTTTAAATGTAAGAAACTATCATTTGCCATTGCTCTTATATATGAATATTCAGGTAAGGAGCTAATCAGCCTTTAATACTTTGGTTGTTTGAAAACTCTGTGTATAAAATGGAAACTAATATAGCTAGACAAAACTTTGAACAAAAATGTGTTGGATGGATACATTATTCAGTAAATTGGTAAGAGAAATATAGCCTGATAATTGAATTTGTAATGCAGTTATGGGTTTTTGATGACTCAATGTCATAGATTTTGACAAAAGAATGTTTATGTATATGTACAATATTTTATTTCATTTCTATAAAAAAATGAGAGCAGGCACAGAACTTATAGGTATGATTTAGCATTTGGAAATTAAAGCTACCACAAGCATAAAAACACTTGGGTTTGATAAAGACAAGTTAGTATCATTTTGATATTAAAAATAATTCAAACACTGCATGTTCTCACTTTGAGGCAGGTGTTGAACAATGAGAACACATGGACACAGAGAGGGGAGCATCACACACCAGGGTCCATTGTCAGGGGCTAGGGGAGGATAGTGGGAAGGAGGGTGGGAAGGGATAACGTGGAGAGAAATGTCAGGCATAGTGATAGGGGGATGGAGACAGCAAACCACCTTGCCAGGAATGCACCTATGCAACAATCTTGCATGATCTGCACATGTACCTCAGAATCTAAAATACAATTTTAAAAAGCTAAAAAAAGAAAAGAAAAAAAATTTACTTAGAAATAAAATCTGCAATTGTTAAGGTATCTTTACTTAACACCCCCACCACCCTGCCACCCCCCACCATGAAATAGTCCACTTAGACTTTGAGGATTTAATGGCAGGAGGAAGGTAAAGGGAGTACGTCTTCAGTGGGTTGTGTCAGGAAATAAAAAGGGCCGTAATAAACACTATACTCTTTCCTTTCAGCTATTATGGGCTCTTGAAAGTTGCCATCTATACTTGGGCTCTTACATAGTCTTATTTTATTCAGGATGCTTTTGCTGGCTGTTCTAAACAGTCCTGCTGGTCAAAAGCCTCTCTCTCATCAGACTCTACTGGGAGCATCTCAGGAAATACATGAAACTCATACTAAAAGGGCATTAAACAGATGAATGAACACAATACTGATGATTTTAACCTAGGTCATTTGGAATCCGATTCTGGGCTGTTCCCATTATACTACAGTTCATTCATGGATGACTCATATTAAAGAACTGTCATGATTCTCATTTCTGCTACACCATATTGATTAAGTTTCATAGGTTCATCTGAGAAAGACACAGGGCATGAGAGGACAAAGGTATTTATTCCAGGCATAGATCTAGCTGGGGAACGTATTTTAGTGAACTTGAAATAAAGCTTGAATGCATTGCAACATATTCCATTACAGGGGGATGAAGACTATCTGTTCAGATATTTACATAAAATTTTCCCTCCTCTAAAATGTTATCCCCTCCCATGCAAATAACACAAACACATTCACTTACTGTGTTCTGTTTATTGCATTGCAAAGATCTGGGATAATACATATACATTCTTCTCTATATTTATGAAAAAGGAAATCTTGAGCTGCTTCTTAGTATAGGCTAAGAGTCCAGCAACCTATATTATAGGCTTCAATTCAACACGACTTAGCCAGATGATCTTGATGGAAATTCCCTACTCTCCTGGTTCTTATCTACAAAAAGATATAACACTATGTCTCCTGCTTGCCAAGATAATTATAATCATTAAAGAATATGGCCAACGTATATTCTAAGAATGTCTTGGCTTTTCTGAATTGCTCTCTATCCTTGATTGTGGTAACTGATGAACAAAAAATGGAAAGTGAGAAATGGGAAGACATAAATAAATATGTGTTTGTTGGGTATGTGGTACCTGTTTTTTCATTTAAAAGATAATGTATCAGTGATGGACTTAGCTTTATACACTGATTTTTTTCCTCACAATGAATTGGACCAGTTAATTCAGATTGTGAAAGTTATCCATCATAATAGATCAAGTTTGTTATCATTCATTGACTCTGCAGGAAGCATTATGACAGTTTCTAGAGGCATGAAACAAATGAAAGATAACAATGACAACAGTAACACATGCTAGAATAATACAGTTTATGAAAGGGCTTTTGCAACCTTTACCTTGCTGAATCCACACAACTATCCTGGGACGTAGAGGTCATTATTATTTCCATTCCATAAACAGGGAAATGGGCCAAGACAGATAAACTTCCTCAGCATCACACAGTGAGGAAGGGACAGCTGTGACTCTGACTTAGGTCATTTGGAATCATATTCTGGGCTCTTCCCACTATACTACACTTCATTCTGCCCAAAACAATTCTTTTTAGTTAAAACAAAAGAGATGTCATCAAATGTTGTTGTTGTTGGTTCCCAGGCCCAGAACTGAAGCTGTTAACAATGAGATAGGCATCTCAGGGAGAATGAAACTAGTAGGCAATAACAGAATGGATAACATTTCCAGAGTACTTGTTTCGTACTGGATATTGGTATAAGGACTTTGCATAGTTTAATCATTTTAATGTGTATACAAACCTTCAACCTTAATATATTATATTCCTCTTCCCATCCCATAGGCACTGAAGTTAAATAACTGGCTTCTCTGCAATGAGTTAGTTGAACATCTGAATTTGAACCTAGGGAGCCTAGCTTCAGGGCCGATAGCATAATCACTTACACTTAGCCTCTCCCAGAAGCCTGCATCAGATACATTCTGGGGGCATCCCGGCATTACAGTACAGGGAAAAGGCCAGACTGGAAGACACAGCAGGCACAAGGAGACTAGGAAGGAAGGAGGTGTCCACAGACCAATGTTGAAAGGTGAGAGGGGAAGAGAGAGGTCTAGCACTGCAGAATAGGCAAATCTTTTCATGATAAACTGTTGGCATCAGGTAGTAAGCTTTGCTGCTTGGCTAGGCACAGGGCATGATTCTACTTTCCAAAACTCTGGGCAAAACCAGATAGTACACAATCCCAGAGATAAAAAGGAAACAAGCGGTGGGTCTCACTTGACTGGACCATGGTGGAGTAAGCCAGGGACCTGATTGTTGGAAGGGAAATTCAAGGTTGTGTCTTAAAAGCAAACAAACGAAAACAAAATAGTGCAAGAGCCTAGGTACTGACCCTAGGCACAAATTCATAGTAAGATGATCAGCATGCAGCGTGGGTTTATACCTCAGAAACCCTGAGTGAGATAGAGGTTGCCACAATCAAGGAGATTGGTGTCTAAGAATGGTGTGCTCGATCTCAATACCATAAATCCAGATAAAAAGATAAAGACAGCTATTCTTTGAATTTTTGTTTCTCAATTTGCAATAGTACCCATCCCACTTACTTTGTAATGAATAAAATGAGTTATCAATATTATTGAAAGGAAGGGCTTCTTAAATTACTAGGGATTAACTTACTAGGAATAAAGTTGAATTTATTCAAAGGCAAGGATTGGCACAGAAGTGGTGGGAAAAATGGCTACCGCGATTAGATTGAGTGTTTAAGACTCTGTCTGATGTCAACTCCTCTAGGACATTTTGCTGAATCCCCCGTGGCTGATTTTATGAACTCTCTGTACAATAACAGTACAATCTAGGCACACTTACTGCTCTGCACCATATTTAGCTTTTGCTCTTCTTATCCATTTTAGAACTTTAGTTGGAGATGAGTTATTCACACTTTTAGTTTGCGCCACATAATCATTAGTGGTCTGCAAAGAATCCGTCTCTCATTTTCTCTCTCTCTCTCTCTCTCTCTCTCTCTCTCTCTCTATCTCTTTTCATCAACAGTCTGTATTCCCATGCCCCTCCACATCATAGGCTGTCATTTCAACGTGTTTCCAAGTATCTTTTAATTTGTGTGGTAAATGGGCATTGTTGCTTTGTGTGCATGTATTTTAATTTACATCTATGGTATTGTTATAGATTATTTTGTTTTTTCCTTTCAAACTTACTCAGCACTATGTGTTTTTAAGGTATATTTGTGTTATTTTGTTACATTTAGTTCTTTGCTTCTAACTGTGGCAAAGCATCCCACGGTGTGCTTTTGCAATGGGACCTATATTGCCTTCAACTTATTGCTGACTTCGAAAGGGCTGAGCTGAAGATCTGGTGTATGGGTCCTGAAGAGCTTAGTGAGAATTCCCCTTACATAAATACCAGAAGACAGATTGCTCATTCATTGCAGTTTGATTACATATTTCCTATTTGCCCTCCAGAATAATGTGCTTTTCAATTCATGTGTTTGTCTAGACTATACATTTCTTGAGGGCAGACAAAATTGTCTTCCTTGTTGTAATATTATGCCTGCATTGTGGAGAAAATAATTAATGCCTATTTATTGAATACACAAATGGGACCAGATAGTCCAGTTTTCTAAATTTCCAAAAGAAACTAGCACGGTGGGTTATAAATGAAATGCACAGTGCACAATTTGCCTACATGGCGAGTCCTCTTTCAGTTTACCAGTGAGGGAAAAGGAAAAAAATAAAACACACACACACACACACACACACACACACTATTCAAAAGCTGCCAGAACTTAGGGACTCTGTGTCCTGTCTTTGAACTGCTGTTTCCACACAGGAGTGGAAATGCTTTCTATTATTCTAGTAAAAAGGACATGCTCTGTGGGGCTTCCCATAATTGTTCCAAGAGCCAGCAAACTGGATTTCCAATACCACTTCTCCCATCAACAATGTTTCCTCTCTCACTCTACCTTCCGGTTAAAAAAAAAAAAAAAAAGGAAAAAAGTTCCTGTTTGTGATGAACAGAGGTCAGATTTCTTCGTGGGAATGTTCATAAAGAATTAACATCCTTCTCCAGACAATGTCACAGTGTCATGGAGCATGTTTTACCGTCCCCGTAGGCTCTCCATGTGGAATGGGAACAGCCTGTGATAGCCATCAGGGGATGACAGACTTATGACAACATCACAGGTCAATGCCAGACCAAGCAGAAGATGAACATTGGGGTCTATTTAAAATAAAATGATACAGGTTCCTGATATGAAATCAAGGCTGCAGGTGTGAGTAAGTAGCGTGATTGCTTAAAACAGTACTTAGGTATTATAAAACATTAGCCTATAATCTAAAACAGTCTAGTTGATAAATATTTGTATTTTTTTCAATTATCTATGCTTAGAAAAAAACTAGACAAGAATCAAAATAAAATCATTCAGTGTAATGTCTATTTTTAAAATTTCCTGCCATGTTTTCATCTTATATAACATTAAAAATCTAACTTTTTATTTAATGTACAAAATATTTTGCCTGAAGCAGAAAGAGAAAATGTTGAATAATAAAGTGGCAATATAAAATGTAGCATCAATAACTGACATTTTCATTTAATACTGTGAACTTGAGAGCACCTGGGAATTGAAAAACCTGTATTATAGAACTGGCCTTCGTAAAAGGCAAAATGACCTTAGACTTTGTGCCTCTGCACAGGCCTTCTGCATCTGTAAAGAAAGGAGGATATACTGGACAATATAAACTATTCTTGTGGATTTGATAAAGCCCTGGAAATTTCACTAAATCTTGTTTCCTACCAGAGGGATTAGGTCAAAACAAACATCTGACCAAGAGTTTTGTATTAGTTTCAAAATTATAGTGATTTCCAGGAAAGCTCAGTAAAGAATAAGGAGTTTTAATTTTCTCAACCTCAGCAGGTTATATTTTCCAAGAAAAGTATTATAACACATATCAAAAATAAAAATAAACTTGGAAAATCATCTGTAATAATGGGCACAATTAAATTACAAACAGAGGACAGCTTTCCCAAAATGTATGGTCATATTCTTTTTTTTTTTTTTTTTTATGAGACAGAGTCTTGTTCTGTCACCAGGCGCCTGGCTGGAGTGCAGTGGCGCAATCTCAGCTCACTGCAATCTCCACCTCCTGGGTTCAAGCAATTCTCCTGCCTCAGCCTCCCACGTAGCTGGGCGACAGGTGCGTGCCACCATGCCCAGCTAATTTTTGTATTTTTTAGTAGAGACGGGGTTTCACCCTCTTTGGGAGGTCATATTCTTTACAAGCTTCGCTTAATGAGAACTGCCTCACCACCTGGTCAAAATGACGATTAACAAGAAATACCTCAAAGACATCAATTGACACATAATTAATCTCTGAGGTTATGATTAGTCATCACATATTACTTGGCAGTGATGTTAGTGGAAAGTGCATCAATATTAATAACGATGGCTAATGCTTGTTGAGTGGCCACTGCAGTATATGCAAAATTCTAGGTTGTTTGTATATATTGGTTCATTTAATCCTCACAAAGCTAGGAAATAGCTGGTAATATTACATTTATTTTATAGATGAAGAATATGGAGCATAGTAAAGATAAGTAATACGTTCAGAGCTTACAACTAACAGGGAACAAAGCTGTAAATCAGCTCAGTACTATAGCTTCAGAGTCGGTGCTCTCATTCATAATAGCATAAGAAACATCTCAAAAAGGGGTTTAAATTTTGAATAATTCCCCTTCCTTCTTTCTTCCCCTATCCTCCTATCCCTCAACTCTACCCTTTCTTTCATCAAGTACAAACATCAGCAAATGCCAGAAAATTCTACATATTGAGACTAAGGTAAATCAAATAGTATCCCTAACCATGAAAGTGTTCACTGCTCAGTAGGATAAATAGATTCCACTGCAAGGTAAGATGAGACATTATAACAATAACCACAATGGAAAAGCTCAGTTGACCCAAGAAGTCTGGGAAAGAGATTCCAGAGACAATACTTAACCTGGCTTTGAAGAATGATTAGCAAGTGTAGATTGAAGGGATAAGTAATTGTCAATAGGAGAAACAGTGTGTGTAACGTCCTGGAAGTTCAAATTTAAAGGCACTCCTCTGGAGTGGCGAATACTTTAATGTGGCTTCAGTGCACAGACCTGAAAAGTGAGAATATGTAAGTTACAGTTATGCACTCAGTAGATGTGTGGTTTCTTCTCAGTCACATAACAATCATCACCTTGCAATATTTTTAAATTGTGTGTTCTTTTATAATTTAGATGATAAATAGGCTGTGAATAAATCAATTCTGCTTAATATTTAAATCCACTGTTTGCCAACACTCACATTCATGTTTGTAGTTCTCATGACAACTCTTGAATATTACCATTATTGCCATTTTACAGCTCAGCGTCTGGAGGCTCAAAGAGACAAGATGGCTTGGTGAAATTGACATTAGCATTAAATAGTGGCATCAACATTTTAACTCCCGATTCCGTTCTGTTGTCCAACACCAAACTCTATGGCAGGATCATTGCTTTTAACCATATGTTGCCAAAACACTAAGGTAGGCAGAGCAGAAAAACAACAGGAGTGTGTCTCTGATGCATCAATAAGTCACTGTACCAGATCTATACAATTTCCAGATTTGATATTTAACAAAAATCAATTTGTTTAAAAGTAAATAAAATGCTAAGTAGCCAATAATCAATTAAAATTGAGATCTCACTTTATTTGATGTCTTGCTTTAATATTTCTGCAGTAATGGCACTTTTTATTCTAACGATTCTCTGCCAAAATAGTTTTATTAGCTAACTATGTATATTTTAAACATTCTTCTTTATTTTTATTATAGAGACAGGGTCTCACTCTGTTTCCCAGGCTGCAGTGTGGTGGTGAAATCATAGCCCACTGCAGTCTTGACCTCCTCAGTGCCAGTGATCTTTCCACCTCAGCCTCAAAGTAGATAAGATCATAGGAGCATGTCACCATGCTTAGCTAATTTTTTTTTTTTTTTTGTAAAGACAGGGTCTCACTATGCTGTGCAGACTGGTCTCAAACTCTTGGGCTCAAGTGATCCTCCTGCCTCAGCTTCCCAAAATTCTGGGATTACAGGTGTGAGCTGCTGCACCTGGCTAAAAAATCCTTAAAAAATAAAAGACAATGCAAGGGGAATGTCAGTTGGGAGATGTTTTAGTCAGCTTGGGCTGCCATAACAAAGTATCACAGAATGGGTAGCTTAAACAACAGAGATTTGTTTTTCAGTTCTGGGGACTGGAGAGTCCAAAGTCAAAACAGTAGGGTAGGTTTCATTCTAAGGCTTCTTCTCTTAGCTTGTAGGCAACTGCCATCTTGTAGGGTGCTCACAGAAGCTCTTTGTACATAGAGGGGAAGAGAGTGACAGATGTTCACTTTCTCCTTATAAGGGCACTAATCCCATTATGAGGGGCCCATCCTCATAACCTCATTAAAATCTAATTACCTCCCTGGGCTGCATTCTTCAAATACCTCTACATTGGGGGTTAAACCTTCAACATGAATTTTGAGAGGACATTTTCAGTCCACAATAAGGGACAATTTTTCTTGAGTCTTTTGCATTTTTGCATGTTTTTATAAGCAGTGGCGCTGACAGCATTTTTCTAAATGTCCTTTCAAAGGTGTTGCTATAACAGACAGCTTTGGAAGAGAGACAATGTCTGCCTTTGGAGAAAAGGACTGTTTTGTTTTTTGTGCATCTTAGTATGGATAATGTCTCTCTCTGAAACAAGACTGAGCAGATTTGCTTGCAGTCCATTATAAAGGATTGAGGTTTCCTAAACCTGGGATTTCTCTTCTGTAATACAATCCACTGCATGTGCAGGTGTTACGGCCTTTACTTTGTCACTCTCTGGGAATTAGGAGTAAAGGAGTTAGTGAAATTAAAAGCTGATACTTTGACTGCTACTATTGCTGTGAGCAATAAACTATCTTTTCTCTCACTCAGGTCTCACATCTTTTGTCAGCACATCTAAATTTATGGCAAGCTAATTTGTAGCTTGAAAGTAGGGTAAAGTCTCAGACCTTTACAGTTCTTGACAACATCTAAATCACAAAACAAACAAAAAATATAAAATAAACAAGAAAACTACATGTGATAATACAAATTCACATGTGAATTTATAAATAACCCCTAGGCTAAAGTCTAGTATTAGAACTGCGTTACGGATTTTAGTGTTCCTATACTTATTACATCCAAGGCTTTCATGTAACATTACAGTCATTAATTATGTCAAGATAGTCCAGAGTCATATCAATTTATTCAAGACCTCATTGTAAGGAGGGCAACTTCTTAACCATGGAAATAGCTTGAATATCAATAAAATGCTTCACAGATTTTTAACCCAAACTAATTCAATGAAGCAGTAGGTACTAATTGATTAAACAATTCCTTTATTGAATAAAGTCTATTTATCAGCTATATGTAGAAGACTGCTGACAGCTGTGGTGCATGCCTCTGGCAACTGTGGACTACAGAAACATAAAGGACAGAGAAAGTCCCTGCATGGGGAACCTAACATCTCATCTGGGAAAGAGCAAACAGTAAGAAAATAAATATGATTTCAGATACTAAAAAGTGCTTTAAGGATGCAAAATATCACAATGGGCTATAGAGTAATAGGGGCCAATAGAGGACTTAACATATACAGGAAGGGCTCTATGAGAGGTGTTGTGTGAGCAGAGACCTGAATGTCCCAGATGAGTAATATTTGAGGGAAAGAGTCTTCCAGATAGACAAAATCCAGCCAGGCAGGGACAGGAATGAGCAAAATCTGCTCCTGAAAATGCAAAAACCTAACGTAACAGAACCAAATGAACCAAATGAACAAGGGGTAGGAGATAAAATTGGAGGAGAAGGCGAGGGCCCATTCATCTGAGACTTTGTTGGCCACAGTAAGGCCTGCCCTCTACTGTAAGTGTTGTGGGAAGCCATTCACATGTGTACAGGATATGCTTGACCAGTGAATAGACTGCAGCAGTGTGAACAGGGTAAGTACTTTAGAAGGCTATCATGTCAGTTCAGACATTACAAGAGATGATGATTACACGAGGCGATGGGGAGGTACTTAGAAATGGCCATCTCAGGGGTATATTTTGATGGTAGTTACTACAATAGCTGTTAATAGATTGGATGTGCGGTGAGGAGAAGGCTTTATTCAGGGATGATTTCCAGGTTTTTGCCTGAGCAATTAAGTGGTGACTTAGACTAAGCTAGGGAAGATGGGGAGGAGCTAGTTTTGTGGGGGAAATTATAAATGCTTTTTTTTTTGCCATATAAAGTTGAATTTCCTATAATAGGTTGAAATAAGGATGTGAGCTGAGCAGGTTCTGGAGTACAGAGGAAGTTTCCAGATAGCGCTCTGATTACCTGCTGCCACATTAACACTCCCCCCTCCAATAAAGCTTAGTGGCTTAAAACAACAGCAACATTAATTTTGCCTGCAATCCTGTAACTTGAGTAGGGCTTAATGGGGATGTGTTTCTGCTTCATTTGGCATCAGCTGGGACAACTTGAAGGCTGGAAGCTGAAATGATCTGCAGCCTGTCTTACTCACTTGTCTGGTGGTTGGGAATGGCCATCAGCCATCTGCTGGGGCTGGGCCAGCACTCCCACACATGGCCTGTCCATGTGGCTGCCTGGTTTCCTCATAAGTAGTTGTGTTCCAAGGTTGCACATCCCAAAAGAGAGGCAGTGTAAACCTGTATTACCTTTCCCAGTCTAGTCTCAGAAGTCCCACAGCATCACTTTTGCTTCTTTCTACTTAGAAGTAAATCATTCACTAAGGCTGGCCCCTATTCAAAGGGAGGAGGTGTGTCAAAACATTTGTGGACTTGTTTTAAAACTATTACAGCTAAAAAAAAATAGATTTGGAAATCACTGGCATATTGCTGATGTTTATACCCATTAGAAGAGATGAAATTGCTTAGGGAGAGAGTAAAGCCAGAAGAGAAAGAAGGCCAAGGACTACACCTTAGAAGATCACCGATATGTAGCTTCTCAGAGTTAGAGGAACCAGAAAAGAAAACTCAGAAAGGGAAGCCATTGAAGCAGGGGGAAAACCAGAACAATGTGGTGTCCTAAAAGCCAAGAGATGAAAAGTGCTTCACGAAGGCCACAGTTGTGTCAGATCCACGGATCACTCAGACAGGTCAAGCAAGGTGCGGACCGTGAAATGGTGACTGGGTGTTGTGACGTGGAGGTTGCTGGGACTTTGACAAGAGCGGTTTGCTTGTGTAATGACAACACAAACCTAGTTGGGGAGATTTTAAGGGTTGGTGAGAAAGCAAAGACCACTTTTCAATCTTTTTCCTTATGTTCTGCGCTGTACAAGGCTCCATGGGGTCATGATACAGAAGGGAAAAGGAGAGAGTTTAGGAACAGTGTAAGAGCGTGGTAAGGCATTTAGACAGAGTGATTATTTCTGACTGTAGTTGAAAAAATCCCTCAGGACATATCAGCAACACTTTTTCCCTCACTAAATTTAAAATGGCTGAACTATCTCATGTGAACACATGAATATGACTATTCATTGATTCTTAAGACTTTTAAGGTAGTTCTTATGTCCTGAATCCGACAGCAGGAAACTTTCAGCAAATAATTGAAAACAAAGCAAGATACTATTAACTACCCAGCAAATTCCACAACAGGAGCAGAGACAAGAACCAGTTGTATACAAGCACGTTTTCCCGTTGTTAAATTGTGTTAAATCTCTTTTTCATTTTAATCATAGAAAAAACAAGCAGTTCAAAATGGGCCTTATGGATATATTTAAGCATGATTTTTAAACCTATGCTTTAAAACCAGAATTTTAGATCAATCACATTTTCTAGTTAAGAATATTAGTAATAGCTATTGCTTAGATAATGATTACTTTCTACTGATCCCTCACCTAACCTTACTATTTCCAATTACTCTTTAAAGTACTTACTATTTAATCCAACCATATGCTAGCAGATAGGTTTTTCTTATAAGCGAGGAAACTGAGGCTCAGAGGGATCAAATGTCTTGCTTAGAGTTAGGAATGAGAAGCTGGTGGAGCCAGACTTCCTACTGAAGAACAATTTGGCTCAGTGTCTGGGCTCCTAATCATTGGACATACTGCCCCTCAAAATATGCTCTCTTACCAGGAAAGGAAACCAACCTGCAGCTACTTTACAGCAAGTATTTCTGTATTTAAAAAAACTTTTTTTTAATTTTAGTGGCCAAATAAAATTTTATTGATGTATTTAAAAGGTGTTTTTAAACTTTCAGCCTTGTGGGTGATTTTTTTTTTTTTTTTTTTTTTTTAGTGTAGAAAAAAATGTACCACAGTGCTCTAATTAAAAGAGGGCAATGCCAATTGCCCTGAACTTTCAGAGCAGAGAGTTCTGTCTTGAAAGAAGCTTTGTTTAAAAGACAAAGGCTAGAAAGAAAAAGTAGTGACAAAGTTTCATCAGGAGTCAAGTTCTGAGCCAACAGCCATCTACCAGTTCTCAGAAATATTTAGGATGCCACCTTTCTTCAAGTTTAAATTAAAGGAAAGACATTAATGTGTGATATTAATCTTTGCAACCCAGGCCAAAACTTTGTGGGCTTAGGATGAGAACCCCGAGTCCACAATGTAGCCAATCTCATTGCCCATCAACCAAGTGACAGCCAGCTAGAAATAATATTGAATTGAATTCAGTAAGAATATATTGCTGGGAGCAGTGGCTCACACCTATAATTTCAGCATTTTGGGAGTCTGAGGCGATGGATCACCTGAGGTCAGGAGCTCGAGACCAGCCTGGCCAATATGGTGAAACCCTGTCTCTACTAAAAATTCAAAAATTAGCCAGGCATGCTAATACATGCCTGTAATCCCAGCTACTCAGGAGGCTGAGGCAGAAGAATCGCTTGAACCCGGGAGGCAGAGACTGCAGTGAGCCAGGATCGCACCACTGCACTCCAGCCTGGGCAACAGAGGGAGACTCCATCTCAAATACACTTTCATGTTTCCGTTAGGAAATGGCCTTGAGAATGGCATTTGTAGCTACCTTCTTGCTCATTCTTTCCTATAAAATGGGAATTGTTTTACCTGATCATGAACAGACAGAGCCTTGGATAGAGTTTATTTTACTAGGCAAGATGCGGTCTGCTCTCTTCCTGCTTCCATGCTGCCGTATGGAAGTGTATCTATGCTTATTAGCACACATTCTAGAGGCAAATCAGGAGACCCATCACATGCTGTCCCCACTCCTGGAGCTCAGTAAGGACAAACAGTAAAATTTCCCCATAGAGATGTATGGATACCAGTCAGCTGGCCAAATTAGTCTCTCTCTCTTGGATGGGTTGTCTTGAGGTGGGATTTTGCTGGAAGTATTGCAAAATACTTTTAGCCTTAGGACCCATTCAGTCTCTCCTTTTGAGGTAATAGCATAAAAGCTTATGGACACTTTGATTCTACATGCTTTCTGTATATACATTTTGGTTTTTTGTTTGTTTGAGGCAGGGTTTTGCCCTGTGGCCCAGGCTGGAGTACAGCAGTGTGATCACAGCTCACACTGTAGCCTCGACCTCTTAGGCTCAAGCAGTCCTCCTACCTCAGCCTCCCAAGTAGCTGGGGATTACAGGCACACGCCACCATGCCCAGGTAATTTTTTTATTTGTATTTTTTGTAGAGAAAATGTCCTCCCTATGTTTCCCAGGCTGGCCTTGAACTCCTGCCCTCAAGTGATCCTCCTGCCTTAGCCTCTCAAGGCCCTGGGATTACAAGTATGAGCCATGGCATCCAGCCTGAAGAAACATTTTTGAATCCCGTGTTTTATATTCAATCTGCAATTCAAGAGCAACTCTTGGCCAAGCACAGTGGCTCACACCCATAATCCCAACACTTGGGAGGCCGAGGCAAGTGGATCATTTGAGATCAGGAGTTTGAAACCAGCCAGGCCAATGTATCAAAACCCTGTCTCTACTAAAAATACAAAAATTACTTGGGTGTGGTGGCACATGCCTGTAATCCCAGCTACTGGGGAGGCTGAGGCACAAAATCTGGGAGGCAGAGGTTGTGGTGAGTCGGATTGTGCCACTGCATTCCAGCCTGCGTGACAGAGTAAGAGCTTTTCTCAGGAAAAAAAAAAAAGCAACTATTCTTAGTTATACTTCTAAAATATCTCTCATCTAGCCACTTGTCTCTGCCCATCTTTTTCATATGCACACCATGGTTCCAGATATCTCCCTATCTACCTTAACACTTATAAAACCCTTCTCACTGATTTCCTGATTCTACTTATATCTCTCTTTAATGCAAGTATCATATAACAGACAGAGTAATGATTGAAAAATAAAAAACAGGCCAAGAACAGAGGCTCATGCCTGTAATTCCAACACTTTGGGAGGCTGAGATGGGAGAATTGCTTAAGCCCAAGGAATTTTGTACAAACTCCATTTGTACAAAAAATGCAAAAATATTAGCCAGGCATGGTGGCACATGCCTGTAGTCCTAGCTACTTGGGAGGCTGAGGTGGAAGGATTGCTTGAGCCTGAGAGTTCCAGGCTGCAGCGAGCCATGATGGCACTACCGCACTCTGGCCTGGGTGACAGAGTAAGAATCTGTCTCAAAAATAAACAAACGGATTATGTTTTTCTCCTGTTTAACATCCTACAAAACATTTTCATGGTATTTATTATAAAATCCAAGAAACAAAAGCCATACCTGACAAGTCTCTTCTTGTTTCTGTAGACTTTTTCCATTTTTGCTCTGGAAACAAATCAAGATTGTTCCAGTTCAAGGCCTCTGCACATGTTGCCCTGGACATCCTTCCTCTTCTGTTTGTCTGGTTCTCTGTATATTTTAGCTAATATGAACTCTCAGAGAGGCTTTGCCCAAACTAACCTAAGTAAAGTGGCCTTCTTCCCAAACACAATTACTACCTGTCACATCATCTTTCTACATTTCTTTTCTAGAACTTGTTATGAGGATTTTGTTAGTTTATTTGTTCATTGTCTATTTTCCATTATAGCATATTTATTGTTATCAGATTATTCCAATACCTGTAACATATAATGTATGTGAAATAAGTATTTGTGTTTAGAGTCTTGGATGTTTGAAATATGGATCTCAGAGATGTTAAAATGGTAGGTGATAAGAAGACCCAAAATGTCATAAATGGGAAGACCAGCCTTTTTACTCCAGGGCACCTTAACATTCAGTTCTTCACATTTATGACCACATATGGACATTGGGCCATGGTTTGGGGAAAGTGTCCAATCTGTGTTCTTCTGCTTTTGCTTTTCTTTCATCAAGTTTCTAGAAAAGCCTACCCCAGAATGAGATTCCTATTGGTATAACAGACTCATGGTACAGTTTTATTTCCCTAAATTCTGTCATAATTTCCACTTACTGACTTCACAAATTTTGAGTTCTCATAAACCCGGTGGTGTACTGACTCTTGAGTCACAGCATTTGCCAACTTACACTTTGTAAATATTCCCATCATGGCAGATTTCAAGCTATCCACCTAACATTAGCAGAGGTACAAAATTCCTGAAAATTTAACTGACTCTTGTGAATTTGTATGAGCTTATTTCCACATACCACTGTGAAGAAGTCCCATAAAAACTTCCTTCTGACTCCTTTTAGATAATCCCTTCTTCCCCTGCTTTCTTTCAAAGATGTTGCTACATTTCCTAGAAGCCATTCATCCTGTCCTATAAACCAAAGAAAATAATAGGGTTTCCTCAAGCATGTTCACACGCCTTTGGTATCAGAATTAACAATTCCATGAAGCTACTGAAACTTCAGTATCAGGACCCCTTGCTTGCATGAGCTCCTTCTAACAGGAAGAACCCCTAGCAATTTTATATTAGTAATTTTAAAAATATTTTTTAAAAATAATATGTGGGTCTCCCAAACATGAGAAACTTTAAGGCTCTATGAAGTCTGAGTCTGCCCCTATATAGAAAATATAATTCATTACCACATCCTGGAGAAAGATGAACATAGCATATGTCCTGCAAGTGGCTACCACACTTACCCTGGTTTTCACTTCCTAAGTCTCTGAATGAATTGAACCTGACTGCTGTCTTCTCCCATACCACTGCCAATGCTTTTGTAGACACTGCTGCTCTGTGGTATTTTTTCTGTCTCCCTATAACCTTGGCTAATCAGGTGGCATATGACCAATCTGCTCTACTTCGCATCAGCCAATATCAAGCCCAGCCTCTTTCAGCAAATCTAGGTCACCCATGGGAATCAGATTATCTCTATATCTTTCCTTTGTGGATGGTCCCAGGCCTATCCACAGACAATTCACACTGGTGCAGACCCAAAATTGTTCTGTATTTTCTAGACTGTGAGGACTATCCTCTCCTGACACTAGTCTTCAGCACTAGTCACCTTTTACCTTTGAAACTGTTGGAAAAGGCAAAGACAAGTGTTTTACAAAGTAAAATAATACCTGTAAAGATATGATGTTGATAACGTTCCTTAAAGTATGAGAATTTTGAGACCAAACAGTACTAGGCATTTTTAGCCAGGTAATTCTTCTTCCTCTAATACTTTCAGGCAATACTGAATAATTACATGGTAATATGAACACTGACAGTGTGGACCCAGAAAGCACTGAGTGGGCTAGTCTGGAAAGAGACGGCACATTCACCTATGAAAGCATGCAGTTGCATTTCTGACATAATCAGCTGCCTGAATTCCATGCCCAAACTTAGATAATACATTTTTGTTTGTTAGTAATTAAGAGTTATTTTTAAATGTTTCCTGGTTCTTTCTTCAACATTACCTATAAATCAAATTACAGAAAAGTAAATTTCATTTTGAAATCATTTTGGGAATATTTCCTTTTTCATATATTTTGCTGCTAGGCAGTATTTACAGACTTAAAAAAGGGAACGTGAGAAATACAACTAACTGTAACAAACAAACGAAAAAGAAACAAAACAAAAACTAGGAGCGGAACCATGAATTCCAAAGAATACTACATACAAAGCACCAAAGGACAGATTCCATTGATTTAAAGTCCCAAAGTAAGAAAAGATAGAATTATTATCTTTTAGTAGATTTTTTTAAGTGTGATTTTATACTATACAAAAGAATTCTTAGCTTTGCTTAAGGTTAAATGATTTCATTTAGTTAGTATTCCAGTACTTTAAGTGTGACTTAGTTTATCGAATTCAAATTTCATGTAGCTGTCCAGAAACAATTTAGTTCAATAAAGTAAAGCAAATCTATAGTATCTTAATAGGTTCCTCCATCACCCATTCTTGAAAGCTTCTTTTCTCTCCCAACAATTCCCCAGGTTTCATCCCCCTCCATGAAATTCTGTTTGGGATTTTTTTTTTCCTTTTAGCTCAAACTGCAGTTTGTTCTATATCCCTGGTACCACTCATCTCACTTTCATATATTCAGGTCAGCTGTTCTCATCTTTCTCACCATTAGGTTACCTTTAAGACAGATGTTGTGTCTTATGCCTCTGTGTAACCCATGGTGCCCCAAAACAGAGTTTTAGATATGACAGATAAGGTAAGGGTAAAGACGCTTATGGGGTTCTAGATTTTAGAAGATTCTTACTGAGAACGTTAAATATTAGATGTTTTAAGAGAAAAAAAGGACTTCTCCCAAGATGGCCAAATAGGAACAGCTCTGGTCTGCAATTCCCAGTGAGAGTGATCCAGAAGGCGAGTGATCTCCGCATTTCCAACTGAGGTACCAGGTTTCATCTCATTGGGACTAATTAGACAGTGGGTGCAGCCCAAGGGCAAACTGAAGCAGGATGGGGCATCGCCTCACCCAAGTGCAAGGGGCCGGAGAATTCCCTTTCCTAGCCAAGGGAAGCCATTAGAGACATTCCCGACACTATGGCACTCTGGCTGAAATACTGAGCTTTTCCCATGGTCTTCACAACCTGCAAACCAGGAAATTCCCTCTTGTGCCTACAACACCAGTGCCTTGGCTTTCCAGCACAAAACTGGGTGGCTGTTTGAGCCGCAGCAGTTTTTTAATTCTCATACCCCAGTGGTACCTAAAATGCCAGTGAGACAGAACCACTCATTCCCCTGAAAAGGGGGGCTGAAGCCAAAGAGCCAAGGTTATCTGGCTTGGTGGGTCCCACCCCAACAAAGACCAGCAAGCTAAGATCCACTGGCTTGAAATTCTTGCAGCCAGCACAGTCTGAATTTGACCTGAGACATTTGAGCCCAGTGGGGAGAGGGGCGACTGCCATTGCTGAGCCTAAGGTAGGCAGTTTTAACATCACCTGTGTAAAAGTTGCCAGGAAGTTTACACAGCAACTGGGTGGAACCCACAGCAACTCAGCAGGCAGGCAGACTGCAGGCAGAATATAAACTGGACTCCCTTATTACTGGGCAGAGCATCTCTGAAAAAAGGAAGCACCCTGTCAGGGACTTCTAAATAAAGCCCCCACCATCCTGGGACAACACACCTGGGAAAAGGGGCAGTCATGGGTTCTGCTTCAGCAGAACATCCCTGCCCAGCAGCTCTGAAGGGAGAAACAGATCTCCCAGCACAGTGATTGGGCTCTGATAAGGGACAGACTGCCCCCTGAAGTGACTCCCTGATCCCCGTGTATACTGGCTGGGAGACACATCACACAGGAGAGGTCTGGCTGACATCTGGCAGGAACCCTTCTGGGACAAAGCTACCAGAGGAAGGAACAGGCAGCAATCTTTGCTGTTCTGCAGCCCCCATGGGTGATTCCCAGGAAAGCAGGGTCTAGAGTGGACCTCCAGCAAACTCCAGCAGACCTGCAGCGGAGGGGCCTGACTGTTAGAAGGAAAACTAACAAACAGAAAGAAATAGCTTCAACATCAACAGAAAGGACATCCACTCAGAGACCCCATCCAAAAGTCACCAACTTCAAAGACCAAAGGTAGATAAATCCATGAAGATGGGAACAAATCAGTGCCAAAAGGCTGAAATCGCCAAAAGCCAGAATGCCTCTTCTCCTCCAAGGGATCACAACTCCTTACCAGCAAGGGAATAGAACTGGATGGAGAATGAGTTTGATGAATTTACAAAAGTAGGCTTCAGAAAGTGGGTAATAACAAGCTTCTCCAAGCTAAAGGAGCATGTTCTAAACCATTGCAAGGAAACTAAGGACTTTGACAAAAGGTTAGACAAAATGCTAACTAGAATAATCAGCATAGAGAAGAACATAAATGACTTGATGAAGCTGGAAAACAGAACATGAGAAATTCATGAAGCATACCTAAGTTTTAACAGCTGAATCGATCAAGCAGAAGAAAGGATATCGGAGACTGAAGATCAACTCAATAAAATAAAGCAAGAAGGCAAGATTAGAGAAAAAAGAGTGAAAAGAAATGAACAAAGCCTCCAAGAAATATGGGATTACGTGAAAAGACCAATCTACATTTGATCGGTGTACATGGAAGTGGCAGGGAGAATGAAACCAAGTTAGAAAACACTCTTCAGGATATCATCCAGGAGATTTTCCCCAACCTAGCAAGGCAGGCCAACATTAAATTCAGAAAATACAGAGAACACCACAAAGATATTCCTCAGGAAGAGCAACCCCAAGGCACATAATCCTCAGATTCACCAGGGTTGAAATGAAGGAAAAAATGCTAAGGTAAACCAGAGAGAACGGTCGGGTAACTCATAAAGGGAAGCCCATCAGACTCACAGTGGATCTATCTGCAGAAACCCTAGAAGCCAGAAGAGAGTAGGAGCCAATATCCAACATCCTTAAAGCAAAGCATTTTCAACCCAGAATTTCATATGCAGCCAAACTAAGCTTCATAAGCAAAGGAGAAATAAAATCCTTTACAGACAAGCAACTGCTGAGAGATTCTGTCACCACCAGGCCTGCCTTATAAGAGCTCCTGAAGGAAGCACTAAATATGGGAAGGAACAACCAGTACCAGCCACTGCAAAAACATACCAAATTGTAAAGACCACTGACACAATGAAGAAACTGCATCAACTAATGGGCAAAACAACCAGCTAGCATCAAAATGGCAGAATCAAATTCACACATAACAATAGTAACCTTAAATGTAAATTGGCTAAATGCCTCAATCAAAAGGTACAGACTGGCTAATTGGATAAAGAGTCAAGATCCATTGATGTGCTCTATTCAGGAAACCCATCTCACGTGCAAAGACACACATAGGTTCAAAATAAAAAGATGGAGAAAGATTTACCAAGCAAATGGAAAGCAAAAAAAAAAAAAAAAAAAAAAAAAAAAAAGCAGGGGTTGCAATCCTAGTCTCAGATAAAACAGACTTTAAAGCAACAAAGATAAAAAGAGACAATGAAGGGCATTACATAATGGTAAAGGGATCAATGCAACAAGAAGAGCTATCTACTCTAAATATATATATACACCCAATACAGGAGCACCCAGATACATAAAGCAAGTTCTTAATGACCTACAAAGAGAATCAGACTCCCACACAATAATAGTGGGAGACTTTAAAACTCCACTGTCAATATTAGACAAATCAATGAGAGAAAATTAACAAGGATATCCAGGACTTGAACTCAGATCTGAACCAAGCAGACCTAATAGACATCTACAAAACTCTCCACCCCAAATCCACAAAATATACATTCTTCTCAGCACCACGTTACACTTATTCTGAAACTGACCACATAATTGGAAGACACTCCTCAGAAAATGCAAAAGAACGGAAATCATAACAGTCTCTCAACCACAGTGCAATCAAATTAGAACTCAGGATTATGAAACTCACTCAAAACCACACAACTACATGGAAACTGAACAATCTGCTCTTGAATAACTACTGGATAAATAATGAAGGCAGAAATAAAGATGTTCTTTACAACCAATTAGAAGGAAGACACAACGTATCAGAATCTCTGGGACACATTTAAAGCAGTGTCTAGAGATAGCACTAAATGCCCACAAGAGAAGCAAGGAACAATCTAAAATATACACCCAAATGTCACAATTAAAAGAACTAGAGGAGCAAGATCAAACAAATTCAAAAGCTAGCAGGAGACAAGAAATAACTAAGATCAGAGCAGAATTGAAGGAGGCAGACACACAAAAAACCCTTCAAAAAAAAAAAATCAATGAATCCAGGAGCTGATTTTTTGAAACGATCAACAAAATAGATAGACCACTAGCCAGACTAATAAAAATGAAAAGAGAAGAATCAAATAGATGCAGTAAAAAATGATAAAGAGGATATCATCACTGATCCACAGAAATACAAACTGTCAGCAGAGAATACTATAAACACTTCTATGCAAATAAACCTGAAAATCTAGAAGAAATGAATAAATTCCTGGACATTTACACCCTCCCAAGACTAAGCCAGGAAGAAGTCGAATTCCTGAATAGAACAATAACAAGGTCTGAAATTGAGGCAGCAGTTAATATCCTACCAACCAAAAAAAGTCCCAGAACAAATGGGGTTCACAGCCAAATTCTACCAGAGGTACAAAGAGGAGCTATTAACATTTTTTCTGAAACTATTCCAAACAATAAAAAAAGAGGGAATCCTTCCAACTCATTTTGAGACCAACATCATTCTGATACCAAAATCTGACAGAGACACAACTGAAAAAGAAATTTCAGGCCAATATCCATGATGAACATTGACGTGAAAATCCTCAATAAAATACTGGCAAACCAAATCCAACAGCACATCAAAAACCTTATCCATCATGATCAAGCCACCTTCATCCCTGGCCTGGGATGCAAGCCTGGTTCAACATACGCAAATCTATAAAAGTAATCCATCAAATAAACAGAACCAAAGACAAAAACCACATGATTATCTCAATAGATTCAGAGAAGGCCTTTGACAAAATTCAACAGCACTTTATGCTAAAAACTCTCAATAAACTAGGTATCAATGGAACATATCTCAAAATAGTAAGAGCTATTTATAAAACCCACAGCCAATATTATAATGAATGGGCAAATACTGGAAGCATTCTCTTTAAAAACTGGCACAAGACAAGGATGCCCTTTCTCACCATTCCTATTCAACATAGTACTGGAAGTTCTGGCCAGGACAATCAGACAAGAGAAAGAAGTAAAGGGTATTCAATTAGGAAAAGAAGAAGTCAAATTGTCTCTATTTGCAGACAACATGATTGTGTATTTAGAAGACCCTATCATCTCAGCCCAAAATCTTAATATGACAAAGCAACTTCAGCAAAGTCTCATGATACAAAATATGTAAAAATTAAAAGCATTCCTATACACCTATAACAGACAAACAGAGAGCCAAATCATGAGTGAACTCCCATTCACAATTGCTACAAAGAGAATAAAAAACCTAGGAATACAACTAACCATGGATGTGAAGGACCTCTTCAAGGAGAACTACAAACCATTGCTCAAGGAAATAAGAGAGGACAGAAACAAATAGAAAAACATTCCATGCTCATGGTTAGGAAGAATCAATATCATGAAAATGGCCATACTGCCCAAAGTAATTTATAGATTCAATGCTATCCTCATCAAGCTACCATTGACTTTCTTCACAGAATTGGAAAAAAACACTTTAAATTTCATATGGAACCAAAAAAGGGCCCATAGAGCCTAGACAATCCTAAGCAAAAAAAAAAAAAAAAAAAAAAAAAATGGAGGCATCATGTTACCTGACTTCAAACTATGCTACAAGGCAACTGTAACAAAACAGCTTGGTACAGGTACCAAAGCAGATATATAGACCAATGGAACAGAACAGACCTCAGAAGTAATGCCAAACATCTACAACCATCTGACCTTTGACAAACCTGACACAACAAGCAATGGGGAAAGGATTTCCTGTTAAATAAATGGTGTTGGGAAAACTGGCTAGCCATATGCAGAAAGCTGAAACTGGTTCCCTTTGTTACACCTTATACAAAAATTAACTGCAGATGGATTAAATATTTAAATATAAGACGTAATACCATACAAACCCTAGAAGAATACCTAGGCAATACCATTCAGGACACAGGCACGGGCAAGGACTTCATGACTAAAACACCAAAAGCAATGATAACAAAAGCCAAAGTAGACAAATGGGATCTAATTAAACGTAAGAGCTTCTGCACAGCAAAAGAAACTATCATTAGAGTGAACCAGTAGCCAACAAAATGGAAAAAATTTTTGCAATCTACCCATCTAACAAAGGGCTAATAACCAGAATCTACAAAGAACTTTAACAAATTTATGAGAAAAAAACAATCCCATCAAAAAGTGGGCAAAGGATATAAACAGACACTTTTCAAAAGAAGACATTTATGCAGCCAACAAACATATGAAAAAAAGCTCATCATCACTGGTCATTAGAGAAATGCAAATCAAAACCACATTGAGATACCACCTCATGCCCGTTAGAATGGCGATCATTTAAAAATCAGGAGACAGTAGATACTAGAGAGGATGTAGAGAAATAGGAACTCTTTTACACTGTTGGTGGGATTGTCAATTAGTTCGACCACTGTGGAAGACAGTGTGACAATTTCTTAAGGATCTAGAAATAAATCTAGCAATCCCAAAGGATTATAAATCATTCTATTTTAAAGACACATGTAAACATATGTTTATTGTGACACTGTTTACAATACCAAAGAGTTGGAACCAACCCAAATGCTCAGCAACGATAGAGTAGATAAAGAAAATGTGGCACATATATACCACAGGATACTATGCAGCTATAAAAAAGGATGAGTTCACATCCTTTGCAGGGACATGGATGAAACTGGAAACCATCATTGTCAGCAAATTGACCAGAGAACAGAAAACCAAACCCCATATGTTCCCACTCATAAGTAGGTGTTGAACAATGAGAACACATGTTCACAGGGAGGGGAACATCACACACCTGTGTCTGTCGGGGGTTGGGGGGCAAGGGGAGGGATAATAGGGGTGGGGGTATTGGGGAGGGGTAGTATTAGGAGAAATACCTAATGTAGATAATGGGGTGATGGATGTAGCAAACCACCATGGCATGTGTATATCTATGTAACAAACCTACACATTATGCACATGTACCCCAGAACTTAAAGTATAATAATTTTTTTTTTTTTAAGAAAAAAAAAAAGGCAGTAGTTTTTAGGCTTAAGATGAGCTTTAAGCCGCATGTCTGGGTTTGAATACCAGCTTTGCCAATCGCATACTGTGTGACTGTGGGCAAATTGCTTAAATTTTTAGGACATCGTTTTGCTCCTCTCTAAAATGGGGAAATAATTATTATCTCATAAGCTGATTAGGTATACAAAATGGGACAGACACAGAAGAACTTAAGGCCAGATACGATGGCTCAAACCTATAATCTTAGTACTTTGGAAGATTGAGATGAGAGAATTACTTGAACTTAAGAGTTTGAGACCAGCCTGATGACAGAGCGGGAGACCTTGTCTCAAAAAAACAACAAAAAATATGTGTTTAAAAAAGAGCTTAGAATAGTACCTGGCACATAAACACTTGGAATATGTTTGCAATTATTATTAATCATAAACACATATCAAATAAATTATTTTACACGAATGTATAACATAGGACAATGTTCCCATTATGTTAAATGAGAACAATGACTTATAAATAAGAACTGTAGCTTGATTCCGATGTTGTGATGATTATATTGGTTATTTTTTTCCTGTACTCTTTTAAAAAAATGTCCAAGTTATCTACCCACATATATTAGCTTATAAATGGGAAATCTGATATTGTTTCTTAAATAACTAAAGAGGCATATAGGTAAAAATTTGAAATAGAAGATGATGTAATTCAATAAACTTAGACTAAAATATTAATTTCACTTAAAATTATGTTGGGAGAGTATAAAAATCAAACTCTCACTTCAAGGATGAACTGTATCAATGAAGAATATAAAGGGAATCACCTGTAGGAAACTTCTGCAAATTTTCTGATGAGCTGATGTTACACTCTGTATTCTGTTTGAATGTTTGATATCTTCAGATGCTGAGATGGTATTTGCATTTCAAACTGTTTGAAAGGATCAACGCTTGAAAAAGGAAGGGAAAAAAAAGCAGAACTGAACGGTGTTGCAGGCCCACCAAGGTCTTAGGAACCTGGTGGGGATTTTTGGGGTTGGAATTTTCTGTCTGAGTGTTTCAGGCCAGGTCTCACCTTGCTTAATTACCAAATGTGTGCTACTTTGAATGTTTTACATATATTATTACATTTAATCCTATGACATTTCAAGGTAATAATGTTATTGGTTTTATATTTGTTTTGTCCTTACATTTTCCAGAGAGGACACTGAAACATAAAAAAGTTACATGTCTCAAGATCACACAGCCAGCAACCTAATCTAGGCAGGCTGACTCTAGAGCCTGATGCAATAACCGCTATGTGACTGTGCTTTAGAGAAAGAAAAGTCATGACTGCCTTACATGACTTAGGTCACCAGACCTAGCTGAATTTCATTTCAAGATAATAAAATAAATCACAGATTGAATTTTATCAACACTGTTGGTAACAATTCAGTTTGTGAAAATTTATGATGAAATAGTTATGATAAATGAATACTGTAAAACAAGTTCCCAAAGAAAAGGAGGGAGGGTTGTATGCATAAACCATAAATTAGAAACATTAAAAATGAAAATAATGCTCATGAATCCAAAATGAGCTCATATGAATAAATCTCAACAAATAGTCTTTTACCAATATGTTTCTGCACTTATGGATAATTGCAGTATAATTTTATTGTAAATGGCATTGCTTTCTGTTGTTAAAGAGATTAAAAACAGAGTTAAGATCTGACTCTAGAATTAGGCTGAATATATATTTGCTTCCATGACAGTTTGAAGAAGGCATTTAAGAAAGTTAAATTTACCAAAGTCTTGTCACAGAGACAAATATTAGTATTTTTATTGATAATACTATTTTAGGATAGTTTCAGTGGGTCATTCAATCAACAACTATTTTGGGAATACCTGTGATGTGTGGGATGCCAAGAAGGCCAAAAGTCTTATCTGAGTGTAAAATTCTGTGGTTCTTAATTCAAATTTGCATCCTCTACACCAGGGAGAAGCTAAATATAAGTGAAAGATTATAGAACTGTGTGATTGGGATTGCTAACGTATCCAGTGGACATTGTTTTTTGTGATTATCATGTTACCCTCCACTATCAATCAGTAGACAAAGGAATACAACTCAGGGTCAGTGGTGGTTGAACAGGACTAAACTCACTCAGGGATATGGGTAACTATGTCTTCATAGGAATAATATTGGAGGAATATGAAGAAGAAATGAGTAGCTGTTAAGAATCTGCAATCTCCAGAAAGCTCCAGCAGTATCTTCCTTTTTTGCACTGATTTTCTTTCACAGTATACAAAGTGAAAACAAACGAATTATACCTATGTGATGAGATGAGGTAGTGAAAGACTTGAAGCCTAAGGAAAATACCCAAAGATGTCTCTCTAAGTGTGGTAACATTTTAAATATTTGAATGGAAAGAATAAATCTCTCACTGTCATTTAGATTATGTTAAAACTAATCCAGCAACTCTAAAGCTCAAGCTACTGCTGATGCAATGACTTTGCATGAATCAAGACCCTAGAAAAAAAGGGGTAAGCTGGATATTAACATGAAATCTACTATATGCGACATCTTCTCTGAAAACAGAAAAGTGGTCTATATTCTATTTCCCCCATGAAAATATAAGAAAAATCAGTAGAATAAAATTTATCACACCAATATTTAAGATTGCTTATAGTTTAATCATCTCAACAGTATAACATTTAACTTCAATAATTGGTATCTCCAGGATACAGTAATCTGGAGTTGAGGGAAAAAAAAGCAACTTGTTGACAAATCCCACCAAAAAATTAACACTTGATTTATCTGTGTTTTATTTAAAAATACTGAAATTGTTAATAGTAGTGATAGTAGTAAAAATGAAACCCTGAATTGCAGAACACTTTTTCTTTATATAGTTTTCTCTTATTTGTTTATTCTCAACATACCTGCTATGACTGCGTGAATAATAGATTGTTAGTTTTACAACTGAAGAAATTAGGGAACCCAAACAAAAGTAACAAAGGTCAAGTTATCTTTAGCCAACCTTCTTTCACCAATGACACCAAATAGAAGCAGGACATGCTACTTTATAGAATGTCTTCTAGTAAAGAATAACAGTAGCAGCATGTCTTAGTTCTCTTTTATAGTCTGTGCATATTTTTCTTCTTTTGTTCTCCGTCTGTATGGGTCAATTTTTTCTCTTTTCCCATTTGTAATTTTCACATAAAAAATAATTATTGCTTCATGGAATTCCATGACACTGCAAAATGAGGAGAGCAGTGGCCCAGAAGGAATGGCAATAGTTGCACATATACCACAGCATTGACATCTAAGAATTTAATTAAATCAGACTTTTCCACAGAGATCAGCGAATATCTAAGGCTGAATGCCAGTTGAAGGACTCTTGGGCAATCACCACAGCAAGAAAACCAAGAGTTAGATAATTTTTTTTTTTTTTTTTTAACGAAGATATTGGGCAAGAAATGTAAAAAAATAAAAAAATAAAAAGACAGTATGAAATAGCAATTAGTTTTAGGTATTTTAATTCTGATGATAAATAAAAAAGAAATAATTTTAGCATCTGAAATAGCAAAAGATGGGGCTTCTTTCCATAGAAATACAACAGTATTATTGGGGATACAAATCTTGTGGCCGAGACTGTGACAGTTAATATCTGCATGAGGATACTGGCCACCCAAAGACAAAGCCTGGAGAGTGGTGGGTCAGAGGAACAGAGGAAGGGCCCTTTTTAATTCTCTAATCTTAGCCTTCCTTCTTCTCTATACTTTAAAACTATTCTTAGTAGTCAAGTTGGGATGCCTATCATTAACCAAATGAAAATGATAGATTGATTTGACTATCACTTTCACTATTGATACATCTCCTCCCATGAGGCATTAGTCTAAATAATTTTTCTTAGAAGAATAAATTTTGAATAGTTGAATTTCAGTCATCATGAATAAAATGGTGGTAATCCATCATTGAGTTTTTAGTTCAAATCCCTTCACATCTTATAGACATAATTATATACATATATATGAGTGCATTATATGTATATGCATATATCTACATTTCATAGATATAAGCCTCACTTGAATTAGCGTGTTTGTCCAGTAACTAAGGCAATGGTTAAGACAATTAAATTATTTGACAATTAAAATATTAGAGTTTTTCTGAGTTTCTTTTTTATTTCTTCTTTTTTTTTCCCTTTCTGTGAGATGAGTAATGTTGATGGATTTAAATACTTTTTTTTATGCTCTTAAAGAAGAGCCACGAGGAATGTGTAACTTTACAGGTATTAGGATATAGCACAGGTCATATTATTTAAAAGAAAAATTCATATAATATGGTCTTGGCAGGAACAGAAAAATTAACTAATGGACTATTACAGAGATCAGAAGAAGATTTATATAGGACCTAACTTATGATGAAATTTCAACAAAAAGCAAAGTGTAAATGGTAGATTTTTTTCTAAAATGATGATATTGAAAAATATTGGCCTATTATTTGGAAAAAAATAAAATTCTTCTCCTACCTCATACCATAAACAAAAGGACTCCAAGAAAGATTATATACTTAAATGTTAAAGGTAAATTAATAGAAAAATTTAGGGTATCTTTTGTATCCTAGGAGTAGAAAAACATTCCTTAACAAAGTTTTAGAAGCTAAAATCCAAAAGTGCGAAATTGATAGACTTGCTATACTAAAATTAAGGCTGTCTATCGAAAAAGAGCAAAAATGTCAACAGACAGACAAGGTAATTGGAATTATTAGATACCAATAGGGGATCATTATCTATTCTACAATACAAGAGTGGAAGAGAGGAAAGCCAATAGAAAATATGTGTGTAAAGCAGTGGTCCCCAACCTTTTTGGCACCAGGAACTGGTTTTATGGAAGACAATATTTTTCCACAGACGGGATGGGAGGATGGTTTTGGTACGAAACTATTCCACCTCAGATCATCAAGCATTAGTTAGATTTTCATAAGAAGCACACAACCTAGATCCTAGATCCATGTGCAGACTCACCTTCTGCTGTGCAGCCTGGTTCCTAACAGGCCATGGACCACTATTGGGTTATGGTTCTGGGTTTAGGGATAACTGGTGTAAGGGAAAAGCCTAAACAACCAACAAAGAAATGAAGAAGCTCAAACTTACTAGTAATGAGAAAACAAAATTAAAGTATCGGATACCACTGTTTAGACATCAAAGGACCGAAATTATAAAGATTCATAAAACAAAATATTGGGAGATATAGGGAGATGAATACTTTGTTGAGTGTTGTTGATGAGAGTGTCAATTAATGCAACCAGTATAAAAAGAAACATAGGTAAGTTAAGCAGATAGGTAAGTAACCATAGGCTTTAAGATTCAGCAATGCAATCCCTGACTATACTTTTTAAATAATTTATCACTCAGGTCCATAAGTGGATGCACAGGAGGGAGCTCATAACAGCACTTTTTTTGTGTTATTAGGAAAGAGAGGTCCTCCTTGGAGTCCTTTACTAGCTAAGGGAGTTGATACAATAAATGGATGCATTTTGCAGATTTACATGCAGGATTAGAGGCACTGAACCAGGTGTCTAAACAACCACATGGACAGGCTGAAGGCACAGTGTTGACTGAGAAGATAAAATAAGACTTTAGTATAATTTGTGCAAAACCACATGAGCATAAAAAGCAATGCTATATACTCACGTGTTTAAATCAAGCACATAAAACAAGACGACTGACAGGTTAGGAATGAGTGGTAAGTGGGAGTAAGGGTTGAGAAAAAAAGGACTAAATTAAATGGAGAGAGGCCTTGCCTAGACTGATTTGCCATGAAATGAGAATGACAACTGAAGACCTTTGAATAAAGGAATAAAAATGTCAGGAAATGAGAAATCATATTGGAAACATTTATGAAAATATCTTACTGCATTTAAAATAGAATTCCGGTATCTTCCCTAGGCCTACAGGGCCTCAGTACAACCAAGAGACTGTCTATCAGTCATTATACTTCGGCCCTAATGGCTCTACCTCGGTGCCTGGGACACATCATACATTTTTATACCTCAGAAACTGTTCATTCAGTTACCTTTTGATGGAAGGCCACTTTCTCCTTCTCAGGGCTTGCTGAATTGTCACTTCTTAGGAAAATAATCCCTGCTCATCTGTACAATGAGATCTTCTTCCCTTATGTTTTTTTGAGACAGAGTCTCACTCTGTCACCCAGGCTGGAGTGCAGTGATACAACTTCGGCTCACTGCAACCTCTGCCTTCTGGGTTCAAGTGATTCTCGTGCCTCAGCCTCCCGAGTAGCTGAGATTATAGAGGTACACCAAGAAACCCAGCTAATTTTTGTATTTTTAGTGCAGATGGGGTTTCACCATATGTCCCAGACTCGTCTCGAACCCCTGACCTCAGGTGATCCACCTGCCTTAGCCTCCCAAAGTGCTGGGATTATAGGTGTGACGTTGTGTGAACAAAGAATCAAAGAGGGAGCTATGATCAGACTAAGGGAAGAGGGCCCAGATTCCCCGCAGTTCTTTTATTTGCCTCTTCACATACCATCTGTCCTCTACCAGCCAGTAAAATCCAGTAGGGAAGATCCCATATCTGTCCTGCTCATTACTAGCTACATCTGTAGCACCTAGCACATAGTGACACTAACAACATTTATAAGGTGAGTGAATATGTGAATAAACAAATGAATGAAAGAATTATAAGCATAGAAGTTCACTGCTTTTAGAACTTGGAGATACTTTATCATTTATAATAAAATTTAAAAGATATTTTTAAAAGGTATAAAAAAAGTTATGAGGGAGCTTTTGTAAAGTCATCTTCCTGTCACTTACTATATTAAAAATGATTTTATCCATAAGGTTTAGGAAATGTTCACTTAGATTGAAATTAACAGTTTTATCTTCCAAATACATATAATTTATAGAAAGAGAGGCTTCAGCCTTCAGGTCTAAGGGCATTGTAGGCATATTTGTAGCTGTTCTTGGTATAGCCCATACAAACTGTTCTTTTTCTTAACAAAAAAGATTCTATACATATATATGTACACACATGAATATATTATATATATCATATATAAAATCATTGAGAAGAATGAATACAAATATGACATAACAATTGTTCACTTGTAAATGAAGAGAAATGAAAATTTTAAAATAAGTTATGATTCTCCATCTAAGATTTTAAAATCCCTATTCCCATCAGCTGAGGCTCATAATACTAACCCCCTACATTATATGAGATCTATTTTCCTTGGAGAAACTGAGTCACAAGAGGATTGGTTAAGGTCATTCCATGAGTCAGTAACTTTGCTCGGAATGAAAACCCAGAAGGCTGACTCACTGCATTCTAGGTGGTGAGCGCTCAGCCACAGTCCTCAGCTGCTGTGCCCAGTCAGTCTGAGGTCAACAACTGATTTAAGGAAACCATAACTGTCTTTAATCAAAACAGATGGAATTCTATAGATATTGACATGTGTTCTGTGGTATTTCAATTTTTCTTAAGAGGAGACTATAAAGAAAACAATCAAAGTATACTAAAACAGTAGGCAAGAGAAAGAATTTTTAGAAATTTTATTTACATTGCATAGATTGTATAAAAATCCAAAAGCCCTTGAAATACCCATGCATACACCACATTTTCCCAAAAACAAAATTCTGTGCTCCTCACTACTAACAACTCAAGGGACAAGAGCATTTTCCAACGGTGTTATAAATGTTTTTTTGTTATAAAAAAGTGAGATGTTTACTTGCTGAAATGAATGGCACTTTCGTATACCAAGGCCAATTGTATTGATTCAGCTAGTTGGTTATTCATTCAACATAGATTTATTTAGTGTGTTAGGCACTGGGCCGGGTAAGACAGAATCCTTACTCCCATGAAGCTTACATTTCTTATTTTATGTGATCATGGATAGATTAAATTCTGCTTGCCCATGAGATGATCATAAAAGCCTAGGCTTATTTTTTTCTTATACTTTTTTACTGAAAAATGATACTATTATTAAAACTTTTTCTATAGAAATTATATATTTTTAGAATTATTATAGTTTAAAAGCATACTTTAGCTGTAGATATTAGTGTTAAATTTTTTAAAAAAGTGAAATTTATTTGAAAGCATAAGAGTTGTTTTCTATACACACTGAAAATAAGCTGCAGTTGTGGGTAATGAAATACGTGGTTTATTGTTGGTCAGAAATAAAAAGTTATGATCCATTCATTCATAAGAATGTGAATGTTATAGACTTTTGAAAATCAGACTATGTGTATGGCTATGACAAAACTAAACAGGACTAAAATATTCAATTACAGGGACTATGGCCATAGTATACTGTTAAACCTCACAGTAGGTATTCAGAATCCAATTTATTCATGATCAAGGACAAGTGACTGAGAGTACAATTAATAAGTACACATAACTTTCAAGTAGAAACCTGATAATTAGAGAACTGTAATCCTGTGGGCAGGAATATATGTATCTGTTTTTTATGATAAATTACAATTCAGTATTTAAAACTGATTTATAAGGGGCATGATGCTTTTCTGAAAAATAGATTTATGAGACTAGAAAAAGACAAATATCTAAAAATGGAAGAATTTATGCTGAAAAGGAGAATGCCTCCAGTTGGTGTTTCACACAAATAAAATTTCTGTGACTAATAGATACTAGGTAACGAGATACTACATGAAAACCCATATACGTGGACAGAACTGAGGCCAGAAGTCCTGGTCCACAGTTCCCAGCTTTTAATTACCACCTGATTTTGCATCCTCTGATTCTTGTTTTTGAGGAAAGAACACATGAATAAAAACTGAGAAATGAAGTCATCAAATTACAAAACCAATTCTATGAGAGGTAACACTCTCTGGTGAAAAGAGATTGGTAGTTAGAAAAACTGTCAATCCCAAGGACATATAGTTTTCCTGCTTGGATTTCAGCTTTTCTATGAATAAAGTAGAAATAGTGTTTATCCCTTAGAAGAACTCAATTATGACAATGATGATTGAGGTGGGTGATGATGGTAATGACAATGATAGTAATGATTGATGATGGTGGTTGTGATGATGAATTTTATGTGTCAACTGAACTGGGCTAAGGGATGCCAGATAGTTAGTAAAGGTGATTTCTGGGAGTGTCTCTGAGGGTATTTCCAGAAGAGATTAGCATTGGAATCAGTAGACTGAGTAAAGACCACCTTCACCAATGTGTGTGGGCTTTAGTTAATCCTTTGAGGGCCTGAATAGAACAAAAAGGCAGAGGAAGGGTAAATTTGTTCTCTCTGCTTGAGCTGGGGCATTCATTGTTTCCTGTCTTGGACATCAGCAATCTTGGTTCTTGTCCATTCAGGACCAGGACTTAACATCATTGGCTCACCCCACCAGTTCTCAGACCTTTGGACATGGTCTGAAATCTACACCATTAGCCCCCTAGGTACACAGGTACTCACATTTGGATTGGAACTACACCACAGTTTTCCTGGGTCTCTAGATTGCAGAGGTCAGGTAATGGGACTTCTCAACCCTCATAATCACCTGAACCCAAACCTCATAATAAGTCTCTTTCTAGATATCTGTATATATCCTACCACTTTTGCTTCTGTAGAGAACCTTGATTAGGACAGTGGTGATGTCTAACATTTAATTGTGCTTGTTACGTAGCGCATTCAGTGTTAGGTATTGTCCATGCCCTGTGCAGTCTCGTGCCGTGGGAATAAAACCACCTTTGCAAAGATGATGACAGTGAGAGAAATCTAACATGGGTGATTTTGTTTCCATGGGTAGCCTCACAGGCTGGCTGTCTTCGCTCATTCCTGGGTGTAGGACAAGCTAACAATGAGAGGAATTTAGTTTATAGTTTAACTTGGAAGCAAGGATGATAATAGTCTTTCCCTAAAATGAATCCCCTCCTTTTTCCTGGGCTGAAACCACCTTTGTAAGACTAATAAAAGGCCACAAGATTAGGAGTATGGGGGAAGGCCTGAATGCTGTTAACATATAGGTATGGTTTTGATAATCTCTTACTGCTCAGGAGTCATGTGACCAGAGGTCACAAAATATGTGAGTTCCCTATTGCTCCTGTAGATAACATCACTATTGTAGAACTTAGGATTGTGTTTTTGAGATGTTTTTCAGATTTTTGCATTCTGACAACTAACTCACCCCACCCAGGCTGGTGACTTACTACTCAACCCATCTAGTCCTGTGGCCCCACCCTGCAACACAGCAGTGGACTCAGCACACAAGGACAATTGCCCCCCACCCCACCCCCATGATTGCATCCCCAACGAATCAACAGTACCCATTCTCTAGACTCTTGCCAATCAAACTACACTTGAAAAGCCCTAACCTCTGAGTCTCTGGGGAGGTCGATTTGAGTAATAATTCATCTATCAGCATGGCTAGCCTAACATCAATTAAACTCTTTCTTTACTGTAGTAGTAAGATCTCAGTAAATTGGTCTTGTCTGTGCAGAGGCAGAAAGAACCTATCAGGCAATTACACTAAAAACAGGAGCCTTGTTGGAAGTCAGAGAGCAGGGTCTCAGTAGTGGCCTGCCTCCAAACCTTAGTTTCTTTGTCTATACAATGAATATAGGCCTGCCTCTAAATGTCAGGTTCTTTAATAGGCATGGTGGCTCACACCTGTAATCCCAATACTTTGAGAGGTTAAGGGAGGAGCACTGCTTGAGTCCAGAAATTTTAGATAAGCCTGGTCAACATGGCAAAATCCTTCTCTACAAAAAAAATAATAAAAATAAACATAAGCTGGGCATGGTGATGTGTGCCTGTGGTCCCAGTTACTCGAGAGGCTGAGGTAGGAGGATCCCTTGAGCCCAGGAGGCCGAGGCTACAGTGAGCTATGTTCATGCCACTGCATTCCAGGCTGGGTGACAGAGTGAGATCCTGTCTTAAAAAAAAAAAAAAAAAAAAAAAA
>NW_022436946.1:27963031-28061810 GCF_009761245.1 Sapajus apella | reverse complement strand
AAAAAAAAAAAAAAAAAAAAAAAACAGATTAAAGAAACAACCCAGAGATATTATGGGCTTAATTGCATTCCTTTCAAATTCATATGTTGAAGCACTAATCAGCAATACTTTAAAACGTGACTATATTTAGAGATAGGACCTTTCAAGAGGCAATTATATTTAAATGAGGCACTTAGGATAGGCCAAAATTCAGTATTACTTATATCCTTATAAGAAATGGAAATTGACAGCCTGGGCAAGACAATGAGACTGTTGCTGCAAAAAAAAAATTTTTTTTTTAATTAGCCGGATATGGTGGCACATGCCTATAGTTCCAGCTACTTGGGAGGCTGAGGTGGGAGGATCCCTTAAGCCCAGGAACTCAAGGTAGTAGTGAACTATGATCATGCCAATGCATTCTAGCCTGGGAGACAAAGTGAGATCTTGTCTCAAAAATAAACAGATGAAAAACAAAAATAAAAGGAAACTGAGACACATATTGAGAGGTAACAGGACATGCACACCCACAGACCACATGAAGACATCATGAGAAGACAGCCATCTGCAAGCCAAACAGAGAGGCCTCAGAAGAAAGCAACTCTGACAATACCCTCCAGAAATGTGAGAAATAGATTTTCCTTCTTTAAGTCATCCAGTTGGTGGCATTTATTATAGCAGCACTAATAAACTAATTTAAGGAGTTTCCCTAACTTCAAAGGGCCAGATTGTCCAAGCAGGGCCTGTGATTGACTCATCTCTTTTACTAGTGCTGTGTTGGGGGTGCAGGGTTCTAGAAGCTTATCATATAAATTTAACATACAATCTCAGAAGCCTACTTTTCTTTTTCCCAGAAGACTGTATTGTTAAAGTGAATATATGTATGATCCATTTTTTGCATATGCGAGTGGTTTAGAAATGTACAATGAAGGAAGCCAAGCATAGAATGTATCACCAAGGAAAAGTGGATACATATTATTGATGACCAAATGGATAGAAATGGAAGGAGGTACCCATACTTTCATTCAGCACAAGGTGTCTACTATCTATGACTCTTTATAATGTCTTGATATGCTTTGGCTGTCTCCCTGCCCAAATCTCCTCTTAAATTGTAGTTCCCATAATCCCCATGTATCATGGGAGGGACCTGGTGGGAGGTAATTTAGCCATGAGGGCAGGTTTCCCCATGATATTCTCGTGATAGTAAGTTCTCACATGATCTCATGGTTTTATAAGAGCTTCTCCCTTCACTTGGCTCTCATTCTTCTCTCTCTTTTTGCCTTGTGAATGTTTGCTTCCTCTTCTGCCATGAATGTAAGTTTTCTGAGGCCTCCCAAGTCCTGCAGAAATGTGAGTCAATTAAACCTCTTTCCTTTATAAATTGCCAAGTCTTGGATATGTCCTTAGAGCAATGTGAGAATGGACTAATACAGTAAATTGATATCAGGAGTGGAGTGCTGCTATAAAGATACCTGAAAATGTGGAATTGACTTTGGAACTGGGTAACAAGCAGAGGTTAGAATAGTTTTGAGGGCCCAGAAAAAGATAGGAAAATGTGGCAAAGTTTGGAACTTCCTAGAGACTTGAAGGGCTCAGAAGACAGGAAGATATGGGAAAGTTTGGAACTTCCTAGATACCTGTTGAATGGCTTGGACCAAAATTCTAATAGTGATACGGATAGAGGTTGTCTTAGATGGAGATAAGGAAGTTGTTCGAAACTGAAGTAAAAATTACTCTATGCTACATAAAGAGACTGGCAGCATTTAGCCCCTGCCCAAGAGATTATGGAAATTTGAACTTGAGAGAGATGATTTAGGGTACTTGGTGAAAGAAATTCGAAGTGACAAAGCATTCAAGAGGAAGCAGAGCATAAAAGTTTGGAAAATTTGTAGCCTGATAATGTGATAGAAAAGAAAATCCCATTTTCTGGTGAGAATTTCAAGCTAACTGTAGAAATTTGCCTAAGTAGCAAGAAACCAACGGTTAACTACCAAAACAATGGGGAAAATGTCTTCAGGGCGTGTCAGAGAACTTCATGGCAGCCCCTTCCATCACAGGCCTGGAGGTCTAGGAGGGGAAAATGGTTCATTGGTTGGGCCCAGGTCTCCCCTGCTCTCTGAAGCCTTGGGACATTGTGTATCCCAGCTGCTTTAGCTCCAGTCATGTCTAAAAGGGGACAAATGTAAGGCTCAGGCTATTGCTTCAGAAGATGCAAGCCCCAAGCCTTCATGGCTTACACATGGTGTTGGGCCTGTGGGTACACAAAAGTCCAGGATTGAAGTTTGGGAACCTCTGTCTAGATTTCAGAGGATGTATGAAAATGTCTCATATCCAGGCAGAAGATTGATGCAGGGGTAGAGCCCTCATGGAAAACCTCTGCTAGGGCAGTGCTGAAGAAAAATTTTTGGGTGCTAGTCCCCACACAGAGTCCCACAGGGGTACTGCCTGGTGTAGCTGTGGGAAAAGCGCCACCATCCTCCAGACTCCAGAATGGCAGATCCACCAACAACTTGTACCATGCACTTGGAAAAGCCACAGAAACTCAATGTCAGCCTATGAAAGCAGCTGAGATGGGTACTGTATCCTGCAAATCAACAAACATGGAGCTGCCCAAGGCTGTGGAAGTCCACCTTTTGCAACAGTGTGACCTGGATGTGAGACATAGAGTCAAAGGAGATCATTTTGGAACATTAGGGTCTAATGCCTTCCCTACTGGACTTCAGACTTGCATAGGTCCTATAGCCCCTTTGTTTTGGCCAATTTCTTCCATTTGGAATGGATATATTCACCCAATGCCTTTACCTACATTGTATCTAGAAAGTAAATAGCTTTTGATTTTACAGGCCAACAGGTGGAAGGGACTTGCCTTGTCTCTCAGATGAGACTTTAGATTTGGACTTTTGAGTTAATGCTAGAATTAGTTAAGATTTTGGAGGACTGTTGGAAAGGCTTGTTTGTGTTTTGAAATGTGAGCATATGAGATTTCAGAGGGGCCAGGGTGGAAGGATATGGTTTGGCTGTGTCCCCAACAAAATCACATCTTACACTGTAGTTCCCATGATCTCCATGTGTTGTTGGGAGGAACTGGTGGGAGGTAATTGAACCATGAAGGCAGTTTTTCCAATGCTATTCTTATGATAGTAAGTTTTCACATGATCTAGCAGTTTTATACAGTGCTTCCTCCTTCAGTTGGCTCTCATTCTTCACTCTCCTGCCACCTTGTGAAGAAGGACATGTTTGTTTCCCCTTTTGCGATGATTGCAAGTTTTCTGAGGCCTCCCCAGCCCTGCAGAACTGTGAGGGAATTAAACCTCTTTCTTTTATAAATTACCCAGTCTTGGGTATGTCCTTGGAGCAGCATGAGAATGAACTAATACAGATCTTATATTAATGCTTTATTTATGGTAAACAGTCATAATTTATCAGCTTCCTAGAAGAAATGTATTTTGTTTTCAACAAATAAAGCATTAATATAAGATCTGTATTAGTTCATTCTCATGCTGCTCCAAGGACATACCCAAGACTGGGTAATTTATAAATTTATTTACCTGCAAATACATGTGCATACATCTTTCTTCCTTCTTAAGTAACTGGTATTTTACTAAACCTACTGAAATTATAACATTCTTTTTTCACTTAACAATATTTATGTAGCTATTTTCACAAGGAGATGTACATTTAAAATACAAGTAAAGGCTAAAATTTTCTTTCCAAAGAGGTTTCACTAATTTAGACTGTACTTGAGTGTAAAAATGTTCTTTTCAATGAATTCCAAGCAATGCTTAATATCAACAAGCTTTGAATTGTGCTATTTTGATAGATAATATTATGTCATTAAAGCCTTTTATTCTCCTAATAATTAGTGAGAGTGAATCTAATTTCAAAAGTCTTTTTGGCATTTATATTTCTTTTGAAATTGTATTTTAAAAAATTTTACCCATTAAAAAATTTGATCACTTACCAATTGTTAGTATATTTTTAGGGACTCCTTACATAGTCTGATACTAATTTTGTTAGATGAATTATAGATGTGTTTCCCAAGCATCAGTTGAGTTTTTACATTTGAATAATGTTTTATCTTATAAAAAAATTTAAATATATTTTTTAACACAAGGTCAGACGTGTTAGTTTATTTCTTCTACTTTCTGGAATTTTAAAATATAACTTAGAAAGTCTTAAAATATCTCAAGTTACAAAAATATTCTCGTATATTTTATTTATGTCTTATAGCTTAACATTTTTGTATTTAACTTTTATTTTTTATTTTATTTTTTTTTTGGTGTTTATTTGAATATTATTTGATATGGATGGATCTAATTTAGCAGTTCTCTAAATGAATAAACCATTGTCACAAACTATCGATTATATTGCCCTTATCTTTCCCTTACTGATTTGAGATATCACAAGTTTTAGGTGAATTTCCATACTCTATTCTATTACATTTCTTTCTTTTTTTTTATATCTGCACCAAAACCAACAATGTTTTAATTACTTTATAGAATCTTGAAGTTTTCTTTTATTCTTTTTAAAAACGCTTTTAGTATTAAAGATTTCTCTTTTCATGTGAAATTTAGAATTAGTTTGTTAAGTTTTATTTTAAAAAATCAAAGTAAGATTTTAATTAAAATTCCATGAATTATGGAGTGAGTTGAGGATTATCAATTTATTTATGAAACTGAGTTTTCCCATTTAGAAACATGGCATAATGTCTCTGTGTGATTTAGGGCAAATAATTTATCTGCACATTAGTTTCCTCATGTATGAAATGGGAATAGTAATGGTATTGACCTCAAAGGATTGCTATGAAATGAGGATGAAATGAGATAATATAAGGAAAAACTGCGGCACACTACCTGAAATTAAGTAACGCTAGTAAATAATATTGTTTTTATTATTACTATAATTATTATTAATCAATTAGACTACTCCATTTTTCATTACTATTTTATAATTTTCTTAATATATATGGATAGGTCTTATATATTACCTATTAGATTTAAATTTAGGTATTTTATATGTTCTAATTGATATTGTGGTTGTATGTGTTGATTTTTAAAAGTGATATCATAACTGGGAGGGTTTACCACCTCTTACTACTTTTACTAGTTTTCCAGTGAATTTCTTAGATTTTAAAATGAAAAATCATACTATCTTCAAACACTTTCCAAAACTTGTGCTTCAGATTTTACTTTTGTAATTGAATTGACAGTGGTCACAGACTCAAATCTCTATCAAGGCCAATTAACATCAATAAATGAAGTAAGAGCTGACTCAAAAGGAAGAAAATGGTGACAACTTGTTGTAAACTGGGGAATGCACTCCCTGTCTAAAGACCTAACAATATGTTGAAGAGGCCAAGCAGAACAGACCCACAGGCTATGTTTGGTCCAAAGAATGCCATATTTTTTGTCTCCTGATTTACAAAGTCATTACACTAGATTAGTTGTTCTCAAAGTGTGAACTGAGTGATTCCTGGGAGTTCTCAACAGTCTTTCAAGATCAAAACTATTCTCCTAATAATACTAAAACATTATTTGCATTTTTACTTGGTCAATATTTACACCAAAAATGATTGGCTTTTTAGTACAAATCAAGGTAGTGGCTCTTAACTCCTAGCAGCCATTGCATTTTTTTATTGCCACATGCACACAGAGGAAAAAAAATGGCCAGCTTCACTTAAATATATGCCTGATGAAGCAATAAAAATTATGGATTTTATTAAATCTCAGCCCTTGAGTACGCCCCTTTTCATATCCTATGTGAAGAATTAGAAGTATGCATAAAGCACCTCTGCTGCATAACTGAGAATAATGGTTATCTTGAGGAAAAGCACTTATGCAGTTGCTTGATTTACAAGCTGAATTAGCTCCTTATGTTTTATGCAAGACGTTTTTTCCTTGAAAAGGGGCAGCAGCAAAACTATGGTCATTGGGACTTGGGTGTTGGCAGAAATTTTTTCAAAAGGGAACAAAGTGAACCTTTACATCAAGAAAAATATCTGACAGCTCTTGCTGCCAATAATAAAATTCAAGCTTTAAACAAAAAAAAATTGAATTTGGAAAGCTTGTAACCAACACTAGGAGCTTCCTGATACTACACGATTTTTTTTTTTTTATGTGATCAGTGTTGACATTAATGAATGGTTTTTTTTTTGACATTTGTATCATAAAATGGGTCAGCGTTTAAATCTGCATTACTCAGTGACTCAGTATTTTCCATAAGACTACTGAACAATCTTACAAAACCAGGCATAGGCAAATAATTCACTCAAAGTGAAACAGAGAACAATAGATTATAATGGAATGTCAAAAGTTCACTGAAAAGGTTTCAGATCCTACACTGAACTAATAATTAAGAATCTATAGGTTGTTGCATTTGAGTATAGTATCAAAGAAGAATATTTACAATCATCCTAAAGACTACTCTTCCCCTTTCCAACTTCATATCTGTGTGAAGCTAGATTTTCTTCATTTACTTGCACTAAAACGTTGCAATACTGCAATAGACAACAATGCAAGAACCAATATGAGAGTCTTATTAAATGAAGCCAGACTTTACAAAATGTTTCACAATAAAAGAGTAAATGAAACTTTTTCACTATTTTTT
This sequence comes from Sapajus apella, assembly GCF_009761245.1. Lineage (NCBI taxonomy): Eukaryota > Metazoa > Chordata > Mammalia > Primates > Cebidae > Sapajus > Sapajus apella. Next base: position 28,055,228 of record NW_022436946.1, on the reverse strand, counting down.
GAAAAACAGTTATTTGTGATAAAATTGCCTTTTATATTAACTGAAAATCACATTTGTAAAATCACCCATGTGATTTTATTGTTTTTAATGTATTAATGAATACATATTTAAAAAGTCTGTTTTAATTTCTAATGTAGTAAACAACAATAAAAATAAACCACACAAGGAAAAGCTCTTGGGCATTCTCAAGTTTTGAATGAAAGAATTCTGAAACCAAAACATTTGACAACTCTTACACTAGATTTAGTTTATAGATGTATTTATATTTTTTAAAAGATAATTGCTTTTAAAATATTTTCTGTTGCTATTCTAGGAATGCATTGTACTTGATTGAAAAACTGTGATGAAAATTTGTGTCCCATTTATATTAAAGGAAATTTAAAATAAAAAGATTAGCCAGACATGATGGCAAGCACCTGTAGTTGCAGCTCCTTGGGAGGCTGAAGTGGGAGGATCACTTGAAACAAGGAGGTTGAGGCTGCAGTGAGCCGTGATTGTACCACTGCACTCCAGCCTGGGCAATAGAGTGGACAGAGTGAGTCCATGTTTAAATCAAACAAACAGCAATTTTTTCTATTTTTGTTATTTTCTAGCTTTCAAAATATGTTAATGCCTACAAAAAGTCAGAAACTCTAGGCTGACCTTTATTTTTAAAACATAAAACACATTTGTAAAGTAAAATCTATCTGTGAAAACTTTAACCTCAAGAAAATTGTTATTACTATATGAACATAGAACTTTTACTATGATTTCATTAAAGAAAAAGAAAGGACCCAATGAATCAGTCATGGGTTGTATGGCAATAGAGAGGAAAGTCTTTCTGAGTAGGCTATACACCAAGATTAAGTGTTACTTCCCACATAGTGTAATGCGTAGAGCAGAGAGTAGTCATCCAATCCTAAATACTCTCCTTTTAACTTGGGTATGTACGTACTTGTATTTGATGGAGGGAATCCAGAAAGTGAAATTTAAGTGAATTTTGCATCAAGGAATAGATAAGAAGAGATATTAATTTAACACTATATATTGATACGAGCAAATACCTTACTTAGTTACCTGCTAAAAAAAGAAGGTAATAATGTTGCAGTACTTTTTCTTTGTTCAGCTAAAGACGGGGTTCTTTGTCCCATGGCCACGAAAATTCAGGCTCACAGACAATTTGGATGGTGAGTAAAACAGGGTTTTATTGGGTGAAAAGGAAGAAAAGGGGAAACAGGACTCTGGCAAGGCCAGATTCCCTGCTAGAGTGCTTCCTTCCCACAGTTTGCATCCCAGGTTTCACATAGAGGAAAAGGAGGCAGGCTCCTCCCCAATCTACCATGGTGCATATGCCCATCTCTTCTGGGAGTTTTTCTGGGGACCCCCTCCCTCCTGACTATCTCAGTAAAAGAGTTACCTCGAGAGAAAGCTGCAGAGGAGAAAAGTAAGTACATGGGAGCTGACTGCAACACCGAGAGTGTAATTGTTCCTCTTTGGCCATTTTGTCTAGGGCCTTTCCTTCTTCCTTTGCTCATGCTGGTCTTTTAAATTCCATCCACTGACTCAGGATATCAGGACGTGCCTATGAAGGCTGGGAGTCAAGTGTGTTTTCTGGTCCCATTAGCCCCTGCCTTACTGCTGGACACAGCCCCTTTCAGGATATGGGCTTACGTAGGTGCCCTGGCCAAGAATCAGCTACTCATAGTAAGACAACTTACTAGGAAAAAACATCCTCTTCCCTTTTGCTTGAATCTATAAATCCTGTCATCAGTACAATGCATTTTTAATAGTAATAAGAGTGAAAACAAAGGAAAAGTTCAGTGGTTAAAAGATCTCTGACAAGCCTCCTCCTGATGTAACACTACCTTCCTGTGAAGAAATATTATTCTCATCAAATAAAAAACATCAAAAGCACAGATTTTCAGAAACAGGTATTTCTATACTTTGGAAATTTAACGTAGTCTAAAGGTTACTAAGAAGAATTTTACTAACTATATCCTGGATTACAGAGAACTCAGAGTTGAGAAGAAAAATACGATTAATGAATATTTTAAAAGTCAAAGTATTTCAGTTATTCACCCTGAAATGTTTTTGACTGGTTTATATAACCAAATAACTCACTGTAAATTGGGCTATAAATGTATTGACTCAAAATTTAAGTAAGTTTTCATCAAAGTTTTCCTTTAGTGAAATGTAATAGATGCTAATATTGATAAAACTTTATAAATACATATTGGTAATAATACCTTTGGAATTATATGCCACTATTTAAAGAACTGAAACAATTTTATCTTTTGGGTGGTAATTATTCTCATAATATGCTCAAGAGGGATTTAAATGCATTCAGATGTTTAAAATTATTTGATATCTCCCGTTAGGTATCAACAAGCTTAATATTAAGAACTGAAGTGGTGTGGTTGGCAAGATGGCCAACTAGAAACAGCTCCAGTCTGTAGCTCCCAGCAAGATCAATGAAGGAGGTGGATGATTTCTGCATTTTAAACTGAGATACCCAGCTCAACTCATTGGGACTGGTTACACAGTGGGTGCAGCCTACAAAAGGCGAGCCGAAGTAGGGTGGGGTATTGCCTCACCCAGGAAGTGCAAGGGGTCAGGGAACTCCCTCTCCTAGCCAAGGAAAGCCATGAGGGACTGTGTCATGAGGAATGGTGCCTTCCAGCCCAAATGCCTTTCCCACAGTCTTCACAACCTACAGACCAGAAGATTCCTTCAGGTGTCTACACTGCCAGGGCCCTGGGTTTCAAGCACAAAACTGGACGTCCATTTGGGCAGACACGGAGCTAGCTGCAGGAGATTTATTTCATACCCCAGTGGCACCTGGAATGCCAGTGACACAGAACTATTCACTCCCATGAAAAGCGGGCTGAAGCCAAGGAGCCAAGTGATCTAGCTCAGCAGATCCCACCTGCATGGAGCCCAGCAACTTAAGCACTGCTGGCTTGAAATTCTCGCTGCCAGCACAGCACTCTGAAGTCAATCTGGGATGTTAAAGCTTGATGGTGGGAGAGGTGTCTGCCATTACTGAGGCTTCAGTAGGTGGTTTTCCCCTCACGGTGTCAACAAAGCCACAAGGAAGTTCAAACTGGGTGGAGCCCACTGCAGCTCAACAAAGCCACTGTGGTCAGACTGCCTCTCTAGATTCCTCCTCTCTGGGCAAGGAATCTCTGAAAGAATGGCAGCGGTCTCAGTCAGGGGCTTACAGATTAAACTCCCATCTCTCTGGGAAAGAGAACCTGGGGAAAGGGGTGGTTATGGATGCATCTTCAGCAGACTTAAAAGTTTCTGCCTGCCAGCTCTGAGGTGAGCACAGGATTGTTAAGGGAGAGACTGTCTCAAGTGGGTCCCCAACCCCAGTGCTTCCTGATGGGGAGAGACCTCCCAGCAGGGGTTGACAGACACCTCATATAGGAGAGCTCTGGCTGGCATCTGGCAGGCGCCCCTCTGGGATGAAGCTTCCCAAGGAAGAAACAGGCAGCAATCATAACTGTTCTGTAGTCTCCACTGGTATTACCCAGGCAAACAGGCTTTGGAGTCGACCTCAACAAACTCCAGCAGACCTGCAGCAGAGGGGCCTGACTGTTAGAAGGAAAACTAACAAACAGAAAGAAATAGCATTAACATCAACAAAAAGGATGTCCACACAAAAACTCCACCCAAAGATCACCAACATCAAAGACCAAAGGTTGATAAATCCACGAACATGAGAAAACCACTGCAAAAAGGCCGAAAACTCCAAAAACCAGAATGCCTTTTCTCCTCCAACAACTCCTTGGCAACGAGGGAACAAAACTAGATGGAAAATGAACCTGATGAATTGACACAAGTAGGCTTCAGAAGATGGGTAATAACAAACTCTTCTGAGCTAAAGGAGCATGCTCTAACCCAATGCAAGGAAGCTAAGAACCTTGAGAAAAGGATATAGGAATTGGTAACTAGAATAACCATTTTAGAGAAGAACATAAATGACCTGATGGAGCTGAATAACACAGCACAAGAACTTTGTGAGGCATACACAAGTATCAATAGCCAAATCAATCAAGCAGAAGAAAGGATATCAGAGACTGAAGATCAATTTAATAAAATAAAGTGTCAAGACAAGATTATAGAAAAGAAAATGGAAAGGAACAAAGCCCCCAAGAAATATGGGACTACATGAAAAGACCAAACTTACATTCAATTGGTGTACTTGAAAGTGACAGGAAAAATGCAATCAAGTTGGAAAACACTCTTCAGGATATTATCCAGGAGAACTTCCCTAATCTAGCAAGACAGGTTGACATTGAAATTCATGTAATAAGGAGAACACCACAAAGATACTCCTTAAGAAGAGCAACCCCAAAACACATAATCTTCAGATTCACCAAGGTTGAAATGAAGGAGAAAATGTTAAGGGCAGCAAAAGAGAAAGGTTGGGTTACCCACAAAGGGAAGCCTATCAGACTAACAGCAGATCTCCCTGCAGAAAACCTACAAGCCAGAAGAAAGTGGGGCCAATATTCAATATTCTTAAAGAATTTTCAAACCAGAATTTCATATGCAGCCAAACTCAGCTTTATAAGCAAAGGAGAAATAAAATCCTTTACAGACAAGCAAATGCTGAGAGATTTTGTCACCACCAGGCCGGCCTTACGAGAGCTTCTGAAGGAAGGACTAAATATGGAAAAGAAAAACCAGTACCAATCACTGTAAAAACATACCAAATTGTAAAGACCATTGATGCTATGGAGAAACTGCATCAACTAATGGGCAAAATAACCAGCTAGCACCCGAATGACAAGATCAAATTCACACATAACAATATTAACCTTAAATGTAAATGGGCTAAATGCCCCAATTAAAAGACATAGACTGGCAAATTGGATAAAGAGTCAAGACTCATTATTGTGCTGTATTCAGGAGATCATCTCACATGCAAAAATACATATAAGCTCAAAATAGAGGGATGAAGGAATTTTACCAAACAAATGGAAAGCAAAGAAAAAGCACTAGTCTCTGATAAAACAGATTTTAAATTAACAAAGATCAAAAAAGACAAAGGGCATTATACAATGGTAAAGGGATCAATACAAGAAGAAGAGGTAACTATTCTAAATATATATGCACCAATACAGGAGCACCCAGTTTCATAAACCCAGTTCTTCAAGACCTACAAAGAGACTTAAGATTCCACACAATAATAGTGGGGGACTTTAATACCCCACTGTCAATAATAGATCAACAAGACAAAAAATTAACAAGGCTATTCAGGACTTGAGCTCAGCTCTGGACCAAGTGGACCTAATAAACAGCTTCAGAACTGTCCACCTCGAATCAACAGAATATACATTCTTCTAACAACCACATTGCACTTATTCTAAAATTGACCACATTATTGGAAGTAAAACAGTCCTCAGCAACTGCAAAAGAACAGAAATCATAACAAACAGTCTCTCAGACCACAGTGCAATCAAATTAGAACTCAGCGTTAAGAAACTCACTCAATACCACACAACTGCATGGAAACTGTACAACCTGCTCTTGAATGACTACTGGGTAAATAACGAAATTAAGGCAGAAATAAAGAAATTTTTTGAAACCAATGAGAACAAAGACACAACATACCAGAATCTCTGGAACACAGCTAAAGCAGTGTTTAGAGGGAAATATATAGCACTAAATGCACACAGGTGAAAGCAGGAAAAATCTAAAATCAACACCCTAACATCACAATTAAAAGAACTAGAGAAGCAAGAGCAAACAAATCCAAAAGCTAGCAGATGACAAGAAATAACTAAGATCAGAGCAAAACTGAAGGACATAGAGACATGAAAAACCTTTCAATAATTAAAAAAAAAAAAAAAAATCAATGAATCCAGGAGCTGTTTTTTTAAAAAAATGATTAACAGCCAGGCGCGGTGGCTCACGCCTATAATCCCAGCACTTTGGGAGGCCGAGGCGGGTGGATCACGAGGTCAAGAGATTGAGACCATCCTGAGCAACATGGTAAAACCCCGTCTCTACTAAAAATACAAAAATTAGCTGTGCATGGTGGCGCGTGCCTGTAATCCCAGCTACTCAGGAGGCTGAGGCAGGAGAATTGCCTGAACCCAGGAGGCGGAAGTTGCGGTGAGCCGAGATCGCGCCATTGCACTCCAGCCTGGGTAACAAGAGTGAAACTCTGTCTCAAAAAAAAAATGATTAACAATATAGATAAATCACTAGCCAGACTAATAAAGAAGAAAAGAGAGCAGAATCAAATAGACACAATAAAAAGATATCACCACTGATGCCACAGAAATACAAACTGCCATCAGAGAATACTGCAAACACCTCTGCGAATAAACCAGAAAATATAGAAGAGATGGATAAATGCAGGACACTTACACTCTCCCAATACTAAACCAGCAAGAAGTCGAATCCCTGGATAGACCAATAACAAGTTCTGAAATTGAGGCGGTAATTAATAGCCTACCAACCAAAAACAGACCAGGACCAGAGAGATTCACAGCTGAATTCTACCAGAGTTACAAAGAGGAGCTCATAGCATTCTTTCTGAAACTATTCCAAACAACAGAAAAAGAGGGACTCCTCCTTAACTCATTTTATGAGGTCAGCATCATCCTAATACTAAAACCTGGCAGAGACACAATGGAAAAAGAAAATTTCAGACCAATATCCCTGATGAACATTGATGTGAAAATCCTCAATAAAATACTGGCAAACCAAATCCAGCATCACATCAGAAAGCTTATCCGCCACAATCAAGTCAGATTCATCTCTGGGATGCAAGGCTGGTTCAACATACATAAATCAATAAATGTAATTCATTACATAAACAGAACCAATGACAAAAACCACGTGATTATCTCAATAGATGCAGAAAAGGCCTTTGATAAAATTCAGCACCCCTTAATTCTAAAAACTCTCAATAAACTAGGTATTGGTGGAACATATCTCAAAATAATAAGAGTTATTTATGGCAAACTCACAGCCAATTATCATACTGAATGGGCAAAAGCTAGAAGAATTCTTTTCGAAAATTGGCACAAGACAAGGATGTCCTCTCTCACCACTCCTATTCAACATACTACTGGAAGTTCTGGCCAGGGCAATAAGGCAAGAGAAAGAAATAAAGAGTATTCAAATAGGAAGAGAGGAAGTCAAATTGTCTCTTTGCTGACAACATGATTGCATATTTAGAAAACTCCATCGTCTCAGCCCAAAATCTTCTTAAGCTGATAAGCAACTTCAGCAAAATCTCAGGATGCAAAATCAATGTGCAAAAATCACAAGCATTCCTATACACCAATAATAGACAAACAGAGAGCCAAATAATGAGTGAATTCCCATTCACAATTGCTACAAAGAGAATAAAATACCTAGGAAGATAACTAACCATGGATGTTAAGGACCTCTTCAAGGAGAACTATAAACCACTTCTCAATGAAAGAAGAGAGGACATAAACAAATGGAAAAACATTCCATGCTCATGGTTAGGAAGAATCAATATTGTGAAAATGGCCATACTGCCAAAAGTAATTTATAGATTCAATGCCATCTCCATTAAGCTACCATTGACTTTCTTCATAGAATTAGAAAAATCTACTGTAAATTTCATATAAAACCCCAAAAGATCCTGTACAGTCAAGACAATCCTGAGCAAAGAGAACAAAGCTAGAGAGAGACATTATGCTACCACTACCTGACTTCAAACTATACTACAAGGCTACAGTAACCAAAACAGCTTGGTACTGGTACCAAAACAGATATATAGGCCAATGGACTGAACAGAGGCCTCAGAAATAAAGTCGCAGATCTACTACCATCTGATCTTTGATAAACCTGACAAAAACAACCAATGGGAAAAGAATTTCCTATTTAATAAATGGTGTTGGGTAGCCATATGCAGAAAACTGAAACCAGATCCCTTCCTTACACCTTATAGAAAAATTAACTTAAGATAGATTAAATACTTAAATGTATGACCTAAAACCATAAAAACACTAGAAGAAAACCTAGGCAATACCATTCAGGACATAGGCATGAGCAAAGACTTCATGACTAAAACACCAAAAGCAATGGCAACAAAACCAAAGTTGACAAAGGGGACCTAATTAAACTAAAGAACTTCTTCACGGCAAAAGAAACTATCTTCAGCATGAACAGGCAACATACAGGATAAGAGAAAATTTTTGCAAACTATCCATCTGACAAAGGGCTAATATCCAGAATCTACAAGGAACTTAAATTTACAAGATAAATCCAAGCAACCCCATCAAAAAGTGGGCAAAGGATATGAACAGACACTTCTCTAAAGAAGACATTTATGCAGCCAACAAACATGCAAAAAAGCTCATCATCACTGGTCATTAGAGAAATGCAAATCAAAACCACAATTAGATACCATCTCTCCCCAGTTAGAATGGTGCTCAACAAAAAGTCAGAAAACAACAGATGCTAAAGAAGGTGTGGAACAATAGGAATGCTATTACACCATTGGTGGGAGTATAAATTAGTTCAAACATTGTGAAAGGCAGTGTGGTGATTCCTCAAGGATCTAGAACTAGAAATATCATTTGACCCAGCAATCCCATTACTGGGTATAGTCCCACAGGATTAGAAATCATTCTACTATAAAGACACAAGCACTTGTATGTTTGTTGCAGCACTGTTCACAATAGCAAAGACTTGGAACCAACCCAAACTCCCATCAGTGATAGACTGGATAAAGAAAATGTGGCAGATATCCACCATGGAATACTACGTAGCCATAAAAAAGGATGAGTTCATATCCTTTGCAGAGATGTGAATGAAGCTGGAAACGATCATTCTCAGCAAACTAACACAGAAACAGAAAACCAAGCATGTTCTCACTTATAAGTGGAAGTTGAACAATGATAACACATGGACACAGGTAGGGGAACATCGTACAACAGGGCCTCTTGGAGGGCAGGGGATTGGAGAGGGAGGGCATTAGGAGAAATACCTAATGTAGGTGACAGGTTGATGGTGCAGCAAACCACCATGCCACATATATACCTATGTAACAAACATATATGTGCCTTGTATACCTAATGGGTTCAGTAAACAACCATGGGTACAGCAAACGACCATGGCACATGTATACCTATGTAACAAACCTGCACATTCTACACATGAATCCCACAATTTAAAATATGTGTGTATATATACATATATGTATATATATGACTTTCCATTAAAAAAAAAAGAACTGAAGTGAAATGAAATTGCATGACATCTAAATTTTTAGACAGTTTCTTCTCTGATCATAATTGAGCAGAAAAATTGAAATTTGAGATTAGGAAGTTTTCTGTATACTTTGAAAAATTTAGAAAAACTATTGACATTTTGCAAATGTCAAGGTTGACTAAATTTACCAGAATTTATACCGGAATGTTGAACTAACCTACCATTAGAAAGTGTATCTATTATGTGCTTTTTTTAAATAGAAAACATTCAGAATAAATATTTTAGGCACTGTCATAATATGTAAAAATGTAATTTAGAAGACGCTCTACAAAGTAAAATCTCCTACTATTACTATTCTACAGCAACTTTTTCTAAATAAAGGACCATCTTGAAGTGAGAATTTGCTTCATTAGAGAGAAAATCAAAAGCTTCTGGACTTAGGAAAGCGCATTTAGCCAACATGATAATCCTCTGTTGTGCAACTCGGAGGTCACTCAGCAGACCTGTCATGAAAACCCAAGGCGCATTCCAGATTTCTGCTGCCAACCAGCCAACAGCGAGCGGTTCAGAATATTCCAGACAGGGAGCACTGACTATGAAACCGTCTCCACATTTTCATCAATGATATCCCTAGCTGTAAAAGTCTGAGGTGCATTATAGCAAGCATTGGGGTGTCCCAGACAGAAAAAGATGCATCATTCACTCTACCTAGAGGTTTCAGATTGTCTTGAAAAAGTTCACTGTGAGTCCAGAGATTTCAATTCAAGTCTCAGCATCGCTATTAACTAACTAGATGGCTCTGGAAGAGTCTTATATATCTAGTTTCTCCACATGCATCATTCAGGAGTTTGAGATTGGGTGAATGGACACAAGACATTTTTCTAGTCACCTTACTACATTCCAGCTGCAGTTACTTTAAAAAAAATGTTTTTTACTAGCATGAGTATGTATCAGTTTCTAAAAGAAAAAAATCATAAAACTTTAATAATGGTTAGAAAAGCAGACATTCTGAAAAGAAAACAAATTGATGTGGTATTTGAGAGACAAAATATATGCCTCATGGAAAAACACAGAATTTTTAAAAAGTGCTAATTCAGTTTCTTTTTCATCTTCCCTCTAGTAATCCTTCTTTAGTTTTTTACCAGGAATGTATGGTATGATCAAAATTAACAAAAGCGGCTCTCTACGCATGGTTAATTCCTAGTCAGTGATCAAGGATGAAATCCAATGACCATGTATTAAAGGGTCAGAGTGGTGTGTCAGGGGATGGTCCACACTCCCGCTGAGAACAAGGCAAAGACTTGGGACACTGTGACCTTTAGTTTGTTTCTTTGTAAAGTTCAAAAAGAGACTCAGTGAAGTGCTAAATAACAAACTTATCCATGGGTGCCTGAGAATGGATTTACTCCACAGGAAATTAAATCAGAGCGATTGAAGGCTTGAGTTCAGCTTCGTTTTTTTTTTTGTTTTGTTTTGTTTTTTGTTTTTTAATCCAGTTTCTTATATCATAACCTTAGGCCTATTTTCATCGCACCACTCACTTCTTTATTGTGCCTATGGAATGCTGATAATCTTAAGCAGTTTTTTAAAGGTTATAAAAAGGTTTAAAAGAATTTTTAAAAGGTTAAAAAAAGATATGTATCATGAACAAAGCTTTGATTTTGTTTTTCAAGTAAAACCTTAGTGTGTAAAACAAAACAAAAAAGCAACACGAAAACAACAGCAGGAGCAAACTGAAGATTCCCTACCTGAGACAGAGAAGAACTGAAATATACAGCAGCACATTCAAGATACTATATAGTAGAAGATCTCCCTTAGATTCATGTGACGTTTAGTACTTTGATGTAGGAACAGGAACGCTGCACATTTTTATTACTAAAATAAGCAGCTGTTCGGCTTGTACTTTTTAGTCTCAGAATTGGAAAGGTAAAGCCAATAAAGATAATAGAGCATACAATAAAACTGTGCTAAATAGAGTTCACGTTCTAATTTACAAGTTTGCATAGAAATATTTATTCTTGATAAAGGAGACAACTCGCTCTGATTTTCCAACTGTGTTGAGCAAGAACTGTTAAAAAAAGTGAGAAAAGAAAGGGGGAAAGACTATGAAAGAATCTTCCAGTATCAATAAATTCAAGCAGAATTTAAACTTTTGTTATAGAGATGAAAAGCAAATAAACAATATATAGTCCTTTCCATTATACCCTATGAAAAAATTCAATCATTTTATCTTGATTTTTGAGTGAGAAACACTCTATCTGAAAGTATTTGTCACTGTTGAAGACCTTTTCCTTGCTTTCCATATTATGACCTGGTTTTTTTTTTTTTTTTTTTCCCCCAAATGCCTAATTTTTCCTTCCACAATTTCTTTTTCTGGCTTTCCTCCCTCTTCTACCTCAGTTTTTTTTTTTCTGTGGGCATTTAAAGTCAGGGCCACTCTCCAAAGTCCCTAATGGCACTTTAAATAGAAGTCCCCGTAGAGGCAAGTGTGGGTGGGTAGTGCACAAGGAGAAGCCGAGAAAGCAGCCAGGCTGCAGACCAAGGAGAAGATCAGCTAGATTTACATAGTCAAAGAGAAATGAAAAGCCTCAGAGAGAGTGGTAGAGTGACATGTCACCGTAGTTCTAGCCAGTTCCCCTATTTCTTCTATTCCAGTCCCTTTGAAGTGGCCTCTACTTTCTTTCAGTTCCAGAAGATTCCTGAAGTCTCTCCAATACCTTTTTTCAATTTCTGCACTTCTCTTTTTGCTATCTTTGTGTACATTTTTAAAGCATACTTTTTCCAACGTGCACTTCTGACTCATGGTGCTAGAAAAGTAGTTCACTTATCCTAGAGGAAACTAACATTTAAAGGAATCCTCTGTTAATGATGCGTGGCCACACATTATTGTCACTTTAGGCAAGTCGCTTAACGTTTCTAAACATTAATGTCCTCAGTTGTAAACGGGGATAATAATACTCACATGCCTCCTTGGGTTGTTGTGAGATTTAAAAACAAACCCAATTAATACATTGCATGGATATTAGTTATTATTACTAATAGTAGATGAAAAACATCTCAGTTTTTTAAAAATTGAGATTTTTTCTACTTTAGCTCTACCTTTATTGGGAAGCATTTCTGTATTTTCAAAAAGGCAGAAGCCCCACAAATTAGTTTATCTTAACCAATCATTCTCTATCACCTGGCAGTGTTCAGTGATCACTGAAAAATCCCATCCAAGCAGATTTATGAAACTGTTATCTCGAATCTAAAATAAAAAACTATCTTTATCAAAAGATGTTGATACAGTTCAATAATTATAACATTTCAGTCAGGCTAAAGCAAGGTCAGAAAGAAACCTACAAGGCAAACAAACCAAAAAAACTAAAAAGTTTGACTCTTTAGGCCTATAGTCTATTGTGGCAAAGTTTAAAAGCAAGCCAAGTATTAGACAAGAATATAACCAAAAGTAAACCATAGAAGATGAATGATATATGTGTTCTATTGACAGTATCATTAACAAAACACACATAGCTATTAAGGTAATGTATTAGTAAGAAAGATTCCCTTTACTGGTGGTGTTGAGCTTACGTCATTCATCTTTGCTACCAGCCACCAGTAAACATTCGCATTAATTTCCAGATGCAAACATGCATGCACATGCGTGCACATACACACATACACACACTTGGGCCCCAAGGTTTACAAATCTGGTGGTGTGGGCCTTTAGATTCACTCACATAGCCACTTCCCCCAAGGCCATCCATGAATCCAAGATGGCTGAGTCGGGGGGGGAATTAATACCCACACCTAAATTGACCAGAACCAACATTACCCTTTACTTACATCTCTCCTTGGTTAGAGCTTCCCTAGTATCACCGTAAATATGTATAGAATGCAAATGTCTCTCCACTTAAGGCACGCCTGATCAATGGTAGATAAAGCAGAAATAGTGTACATTTGTTTTAGTCATTTTGAACCTCAAAGGGAAGGCATGGGGCCTTCTAAATCCTTTTATCCTAGAAGGCTCTTGTACCACTATTTATATTTATATATTCAAATAGTTATGTAGGAGCAATCAGGTAGACTCTAAGATCCAATCAATATGTTGCATGGGGGGTTGTACAATTCCAAATATTTACAGAGTCTAAGCCCTGCGTTTCTACTGTCAAAGTATTGCTACACACCATTGGCACACCAAAGACAGGGAAGTGGGGACAGTTTTACCCTGGGTACAGGCAATAAGTGTGCATATTATCTATAGTTGTATTCTTTGTTATCCCTCTACACCAGCAATTCTGTACAATATCAGTGTTAAAATGTCCTTCCCTGAAAAAGTCTTTTATTAATTTAAGTTAAAAGCAATTTCTTTTTCTGTAAATGGACAGATAGTAGCCATGGGCAGTAGACAGGATTTAGCCTGTGGGCTGTAGTTTGTGGAACTCTGGCTTAAATTTTAAATAACTGTTGTGGTTAGTGATGAGTTTTAATAATGGATGTAAACTTATAATTACATATTGTATTACTTATCTTTTAATAAATACTATATTCTACATGCACATGAATTCAGAGAACTCCCAACTATTCAGTGGCCCTGAAACATGCAGACTTTGCTACATGGTTTAATTTATAGAGTAAATTTGATGTTTTTGAGATGGAGTCTCACTCTGTCACCAGGCTGGAGTGCAGTGGCGCCATCTCGGCTCACTGCAACCTCGCCTCCCGGGTTCAAGTGAGTCTCCTGCTTCAGCCTCCCAAATAGCTGGGACTACAGGCGCACGCCACCACGGCCAGCTAATTTTTGTATTTTTAGTAGAGAAGGGGTTTCACCATGTTGGCAAGGATGGTTTCGATCTCCTGACCTTGTGATCTGTCTGCCTTGGCCTCCTAAAGTACTGGGATTACAGGCGTGAGCCACCATGCCCAGCTGTAAATTCTTAACAGTAAAAAATTGAACTTGCTTCTGCCTGGTTCCTGTCTCGAATACCTATGGTACTATGTATTTGTAGATTTAGGCATAGATTTAAAACAAATAGTGGGCCAGGAACAGTGGCTTATATCTGAAATCCCAGTACTTTGAGAAGTTGAGGCAGGAGGATCACTTGAGACCAGCCTGGGCAACATAGGGAGAACACCATCTCTCCAAAATATTAAAAAAAAATTAGCTGGGCTTGGTGGGCATGCCTGTGGTCCCAGATACTCAGGAGGCTAAGGTGGGAGCATTGCTTGAGCCCTGGAGGTTGAGCCTGCAGTGAGCTGTGATTATACCACTGCACTCTAGCCTGGGCAACAGAGACAAACCCTGTCTCAAAAAAATTTAAAAATAATAAAATAAACATGGACAACTGTGATGTGACGGTTAAGGAAGAATCAGAAGGTGGATTGTTTCATTTTATTATACTATTCTTGGTAAGTAAACTATGGCCTATGGACTATAACTGGCATGCTAAGAGTGATGTTTACATTTTTTGATATTTGAACAAAATTCAAAAAGTATTTCATAATATGTGAAATTATATAAAATTCAAATGTTAGTGTCTAAATAAAGTTTTATTAGAACATAGACATTTGTTCATGCATTGCTGCAACAGCAAAATCAAGTATTTACAAGGGATCATATGGCCCACAAAGCCAAAATATTACAGGTTCAGTATCCCTAATTTGAAAATCCAAAATCTGAAGTGCTCCAAAATTCAAAACTTTTTAAGTGCTGATGTGATACTCAAAGGAAATGCCCATTGGACCATATTGAATTTCATATTTTTAGATTAGGAATGCTGGACCAGTATAGACGGCAAATATTCCAAAAATCCATATTCAAAATCTAAAACACTCTGGCCCAAAATATTTCAAATAATGGATATCCTTGTCTGGTCCTTTATGAAAAACATTTACCAACCCCAGTTCTATGTCGCAACTTGGGGTTTTCATATGTGTTTAAAGGTTAAAACACCAGAACAGGATGTGAATAGTGATGTATAATATTTTTGCTTCATAAATGTAAACTTTAGCTCATACATGAACATATTTTTCTAATTTTGAACTATATATCTAAACTTGAAAGTTAGTCTTCTCTTTTATCTGTTTAAAAACAACAAAAGAAAACTAGTGATTAATACTGCTTTACATTGCATTAGTGTACGAGGGCTGTCATAACTAGACTGAAGTGGCCTAAACAAGAGAAACATTTTTCCATTATTCTGGAGGTTAGAATCTGCTAGTCTCCAGACTAGGGGGACTGAATATGTTCTCCCAAAATTCATATGTTAAAATGTAATTCCCTAATGTATTTGGAGATTGGGCTTCTGGGAGATATTTAGGGTTATGTTAGGTCAGGAGAGTAGGACCCATATGACGGGATTAGCTCATTCATAAGGTAAGGAGGAGACATGGGGTCTCTCTCTCTGTGCATACACCAAGGATGATCATGTGAGGGCATAATGGGGAAGAGGGAGGCCCTCACCAAGACCCCTACTGTGCTGCCTCCCTGATCTTGAACTTCCACACTCCAGAACTGTAAGAAATAAATGTTTGTTGTGTAAGCCACCCTAGCCTTTGGTATTCTGTTATAGCACCCAGACTAAGACACAGTCCAAGATGAAGACATCAGCAGGATTGGCGTCTTTGGAGGCCTCTCTTTCTTTGCAGATGGCTTCTTGCTGTGTCTTCACACATTTTTTTCTGTGTTCACATCCCTGACATCTGTTTGTTTGTCCAAGGACACCAGTCAGATTGGATTGGAGCCCACACAAATGGCCTCATTTTACTTAGTCACATCTTTAAAGGCCTGTGTCCAAATAAAGTCACATTCTAGGGTACTGGGGGTTAGAATTTCCACATATACATTTCAGAGGGCACATAATTCTGCTCATAACATACATGATGAAACAATATATATTCTTAGTTTTTTAAACCGTCAAGGAAATTAGATGCTAATTGTTCATTTTAAAGCTGAGGGAACAAAAGACCAAGACTTCTTCAGGCAAGGATTGTGAAAAACTGGGAGCCCAAACCTGAGCTCAATGCTTTTTCTTCTAAAGGTTACGGCACATTTTTTTTTCTGGAGGTTTCTTTTGTTGTTTTTTTACGGGCTGCCATTGAAATAGTAACTTTGGACAATGTCATTCTATTATCTTCTGGTGGAAAATTTTTCTCATTTTAGTTTCTACTGTACACCTTTTTATAGGTACAACTTCTGTTACCATAATATGCCAAACGTAAATTTGGAAATGATTGCACTAAATAAATAAAGAGATAAATAAATAAATAAATAAATAAATAAATAAAAGGTTTAGAAGCTCAGTCAGTTCTTTGATAGAAATGCTGTTAGAAACTTGACAAGAAGTTTGTACAGGAAGCCAATACTTCCAATGATTACAAAGGCCTTTATCTTCCTCCTCTGTCCTCTAAGCTGCCTTTTAAGGAACCAAAATATATTTGAGAAATGCTTCTGATTCAAGGAAAAATCAAGCATCATATGTTTTTTATAAAACACAGCAATTTAAGCTCTATTTCAAAAGGATAAAAGTATTTGTGAAAGGAAAATGTAATTTTAATTACTAAAATCAAAGGAATTACATAGTCAAACAATTATTTTTCCCAAAAGAGGTGTATTTTAAAACTGAGGAAAATTTTTCTGCACATTTCCCAATTTTCAAAAGCCATTTAGTGATTGTTCACATATGAAAAACACACATTGTTATCTGGGGTCTGAGGCCAGCAACTTTGTTTATAAAGACCTCAGAGGATTTCAAAATGCTTGATGTTTATCACATACATAGGCTCATGAACTAGGCAGGGGAGGGCGAGAGGAGGTATAAAACCTATCAGAAAACCATCTTGAAAGCATAGCTAAGATTTTTTCAGATAAGAAAAAAGCACATAGTGACTTTTTACAGGATTACGGTGACCCAGACTTTGCAGGAGCCTTTTGGTCTGTACAGATATCCAGGAACTACCCTTGAGTTTTGAATCCATTAACAGAGATGGGCAAGGTGTACTTTAAAATCTCAAGATAACTGGCTCATTTCCCTATAGTGTGCCAGGACAATCTAGTAGCATTATAGACTGTTGGCCTACATTTTAGCTACTGGGATTCTGGCCTCAATTTGGTTCTGTTATTTTCTATAATCTCTGTATGGATGACATAAATTAGGAGGCTTGATAGTAATTATGGAATGCTTTAATGTATACTAATTTGAAATAGCTAAAATTTTTATTATTTCTCATGGAAGTAATATCTTAGTGCTATGTTTTGTCCTCCTTTGTTTTTACTGGACTAATTTGACACTATCTTATTTTCCAGAAGAATTTGGTTAGTCATCTGAAGAAACATCAAGGAGTTTCTTAGCAAAATAAATTTTAGAGATAATCTAACCAAAGCACCAGTTCTTAAAGTAGAAGAATCTGAGATGTAGAACACTGAGGCAATATTCTAATGCCACATAGTCTCAGATTAAGAACTTGAATCCATGTCTCATCATTCTTTATCTTATTCTTCCTGATATGCCAGGCAAAATATAAAAATTTAGATAATACTTAACTGATCCTTAAAGAAAATATAACATCCAGTTTTTTCAGTGGAAAAGGTTTTTTATCTTACTTCTCTAATAAAAGCTTCAGTTTTCTTCCTTCTGCAAATTTGATACTTACTAGTTTTTATTTTAGTTAAAGAGAAAATAATTAGAACTTGTTATCATTAGGTCTTGGGAGGTCAATGGTCACTCAGATGGAATTTTGGCAAAGGAAGAAGCTTTAAAGTGGTCATTACATTCCAGAAATTGGTCCTCCAGTTTTTGAGATCCTTACACGTTTTTTTTTTTTCAATATACTTTAAGATGGTGAATCAATTCTCATGAAATGACATACAATAAACCTACTAGAAGTGAGTTTATAAAGAATGTCCAGTGACTAACTTATAATGAAAAAACTCTCAATAGGACAGAATATGTTTACTGAACAGCAAATAGAAAGAGTGCCAAATTATAATTGAGAGGTTGCTCAGCATGATTTAATCAGGATCAGGCAAGTTCGACAATTTAAATTGTTAGTGTTGGCAGTCTGTTGGTAACCTGATTTTTAACTCAATAAGTAGATGCACAAATTTTTAGTTCATTTGACATATTGAGAAGCTAAGGTAGAGAGAAACTTTTAAAGAACGTGTTTTGTGTCTGTGTATGAGTTTATGATATTAACAAATATCTTTATAAATTCCCAAAATGAGATTAGCATAATAAATGCTTCTAAAACCATTCAAAGAAGCCAACTACACATTGATACTTTCGTTGTTAAATAACTGAAAAAAACATTTAATTAGTGAACTGGTGTAAGTGTTAGCACCATATCTGAAAAGAAATCTTGTGTTCTCAGAAAATTTCCAGATTTTGACACTAAACTCCTATTTCTGGAAGTAAAACGAGCAAGTGTCTCTTGCACACAATCTGAGTGAGAGGAAAGTTAAAAGTTGCATAGTCCCCATAGCACCCATGATTTTCTTTTTTTATCTGCTGTGGATTCTTCACTGTAGAAAGCTTTAGTTTAATTTTAATCACAAACAGCTGTTTCAGGCAGCTGCCCAGGGTTCAAAGACATTATGTACACAATTATAAAAATGTTCATTTTTCAGAAAGGAGTTAAATGATATAGGTATAGGATGCCTAGGGTTTCAAATGACATCCTTTTCTTTTATTTAAGAATCTATTTACCTAAGGTAATTTTTCCCAGCAGCTAAGGAAACAACTCTTATTTCTGAAGGCCTGGAAAAGCCAGTGTCAGGTGCCCCAGGGAGGCTGACTTTGTCTTCTCTCCAGATATGCAAATTGTTTATCTCAGAGCAGGGATATTTACACAGCCTCCAAACAAATGCTGTTTATCTTTACTCTTAGCTCTCCTAAAAAGAATCACTCATAGGGGCTGACTTAATTGCATCTTTCAAAGTAAATTCTTGGTTACTCGCCCTTCCAATAGGCCGCCAAAAGATACTAGAAGGAATTTCTACCTTCTGCTAACATTTCTGAACCACTGAAAATCCAGCTGAGAATTCCAAGCACTTATCCTCCTGGGATATGAATGCTTGCCACCTGCCTAGCAGATGTGATGTCACTTAGCTTCTATCATTTATTATGGCCTGATGTATTGGTTATTTCTGAAAGGGTGACTCAATACTTAAGTAACACAAGTGAAAAGGCAATATTTTTGCATTAGATTCTGTGCTTAAATTTAAATAAGTTCAGGTATGCATTGCACACCTCTGGAAATCCAATAAATATTGAAAATTCTTTAATAATCTATTTTAGAAAAAAATAAGTTCAACATTCTGGATGAGAGATGTTTACTTATAGTCTTCAAAAATGTTTTATTAATGACAGTTGATAAATGACCCATGATAAGGTCCTAGGCTAGGGGCTGCCACTGAAGATATTTAAAGAAGATATTTACTTCTCTGGGTCTCAATTTCATTCTCTGCAAAATGGAAAAGTGAGGCTAACATAGAACTGAAAACCTTTGTAAATTTTGCTAAATAAGAGCATTTTAAAAATGCAAACTTCTACAGCTATTATCCTCGTTTTATTAAGAAGGATTTTGCATACTCAAAAGTAGAACAACGTAATCTCAGAATACCAGTCTTTAAATAAGTCTAGATTTAAAAAACAACTACATTGTCCTCATTTATCTTATTTTTCTACAGACTTGTAAAAAAATAAAAGCTGAGTACTTATCCTCCAGCAGTGTTTTGAAACCACAGGTGAAAATGATCTCCAAGATTTACTCCCCTTCTCAATCATAGCCTGAAATACTATATTGGTTATTATTATGCTAGAATTTCATCATTAACTGATTACTTCTTTGTCTATTGTTTTCATTGATTTTCAATCCATTTTCCGCCACAGACACTCTTACTTACCTAAATTTCTATGTTAAGGGCATATTTATATTTCTACAGTTAAATCTACAGGTTTGTAGTAAGTCACTTCTTTATGTAATTTTATATGTGCTAGGTGATAGTAGTTATCTACTGTGTGAGACCTTTATCGTGTCATTATTGAGTGTATAAAATTTAAGAAACAGACTTCAAGGACAGATGAGATCCTCTTCTGTAAATGTTGTGTAAGACATTGGAGAATGCCATAGTTTGCTTCCCATATAGAGCTATATTTCAAAAATCTATCTGATTTCTGGAGAAATTACATTCTTTTTCTAAAACCATGTTACACTCAAATAAAATTTAGTTTTAACACTTTTTTGAAATAAAGAACTTTTAGAGGAAAAAAAATTACACTTCTTTGCCATCTTAAAAACAACAATGTGCAAACTTTACCTTCTTTTTATAACTAACGTCATGCCTATAAACTCCAAGTACTGTGACTCTGGGCTTCACCGAGGCGAGCAGTGTGCTTTCTTCCTCTGCTAAATAACTTTACACTACTATACTATGCTACTATAACGAATATCCTATATACTAGAAACTGTACTATTTTGCAAGCATTATCTAATGAGATCTTTGAGGTTCACGATTCTGCCTATCACAGTTACCCAGCTTTTTAATAAGGAGACCAGGTGAAATAATTTGCGTTAACAAGAAGGTAGAAGAGTCAGACCTGAATACGGACTTCCCATCTTTAGAGCCCATCTTACTGACCACTGATTTGTCCACAATTTCTATGGCTCTCTCTCTTTCTTCAATATTTGTCTCATTCATTTCCTATTATTTTAACAGTACCATGTCTATGCACATACAAGTAATTTGTAGCTTGTGACACACAGCTAGCCCCAACCAGAAAATCAAGACTATTAGAATTAAGGTTCAAATAGGAAAAAGTTTTGAACACTGGTAGGCTTCTCTGCAAATATAGTTTATGATTTGAGTATTTGATTTTATGACATTGTGTATGTCTTCTTACAGAGCTTATTACTTATTTTCAGATTCTCTTCCACTTGAGAACACCCTTGATATGAAGCACTATGTGGTACTGCAGAATATAAATTTAGTGCCCATGTATCTGTTTTATTGTCTATTGTTTTATGTATCTTCTGTTTAACTAACCATAGTCTACAGCTATATTGCACTATATTATTTCTCCCATAAAATGAAAGAGGACCAACTCCTTAGTAAGGTCCTTCCATTTTTTTTCCTTATTCCTGCATGACATCAACATTTAACTTAACAGTACTCCCATACAAAAAGCAGTGATAATCATAACTCTGAGCCATACTATATTTTAAAATTCAACCTTAGTTAATAATGACATAGACCATGTTTCCATGAAAACAGATTCTGAGATGAAAATTTACCTGTGGGTGGTTTACTGGTGAGTTCTCTTTGTAACAGCACTTTGAAGAGTGAGAGAAGCCATTTGAGCACACGGAGTAGTTAAATTGAATGCAGTTGTCATGAGGTTTCAGCCAATCCCACGAGAGCTCTGAAAGGGAGATTGCATTTCAGAGAAGCTCCAAATTGAGGCAGGAGGACTGGGCCTTTGCACTCCTGCCTTAGGTAGTTATTGGATGCAGGCTTTCCTTGGAAGAAGGCATGCTCTTGAGGAGAACTCAGCTGAGAGCCATCAATGGGCTACACTACCAACAGATGTGGGAAAGACTGCCTTGATCCTTAAAGGGGGCATGGCTCCCAGAGCATAGGCTTTGATAGACAAGAGCAATACTTTCAAAGGAAAGAGGGAAGCAAGAGGGATACCCAACATCCGATGCAGTTTCTAGGGAAGTTCCCAGACAATCTGAAATGAGGTAAGGTAATTTGTGCCTCTATTTTTCAGTATCTAATAATCACTGGAAGTTAGCAACATCACTTTAGGTGAGGCAGTTCCCTTAGATGGAGCACAAAGTCTAGAAAGAGACTCAGTTGTGAGTCATCAGTGGGCAATGATCTTACCAGCTAAGGTAACATCATTTTCATCTGAATGAGAACCCATGCTTACTGACCCAATGACATCTTTCAAGGTAAGTTCTTGGCTATCTGCCTTTCAGTACACTACCCAAAAATATTAGGAAGAGTGTCTAACTTCTGCAACCACATTATCCATTACAAATAAATATTGATTTAGAGTCTAGAAATATTTAAACTTTCTTCAGACTCAGTCATTTATTTATCTTGCATTCAACAAATATTCCTAAAATAACTAATATGTACTCATTAAGCACTGGGTTGAGTGATGGGGAAATGGTATATGTTACACCAAGACACAAAGACAAGGTCCTTCATTCATGGAAATTGTATTTTTATGAGGAACGCAAGCGATGAACCGCTATTAATTCATTTAGTTAATATCTTTATTAAGCCTCTTCTATTTGGACAGATCCTTCTCTAAATTCTAGATACATCACAATGAATAAGACAGAGTGTCTTTACTCTCAAAGATCTAACATATTAGTGGGAGAGATAGAAAACATGAGTGACCAAATAAAAGAATACAAGCCCTTCAAATAGTGATAAGTGCTATGGAGAAAACAATAATTCGTTGTTATGTTTTTTGTTTGTTTGTTTTTAGACAGAGTCTCACTCTGTTGCCCAGGCTGGAGTGCAGTGGCAAGATCTCAACTCACTGCAACCTCTGCCTCCCAGGTTTAAGCCATTCTCCTGCTTTAGCCTCCTGAGTAGCTGGGATTACAGGCACGTGCCACCACACCTGGCTAATTTCTGTATTTTTAGTAGAGATTGGGTTTCACCATGTTGGTCAGACTGGTCTCGATCTCCTGACCTTGTGATCCACCCAGCTAGTCCTCCCAAAATGCTGGGATTACAGGTATAAGCCACTGTGCCTGGCCATAATGTAAAAATGCTAGGTAATGCTAATGTAATGCAAAAATGCTATGGAGAAAAAAACAGTCATGTGATGAGCAATCAAAGGGATAGAGGATGGTCAAGAAAGAAATGGCTAAGCAGGTGACATTTGAGATGAGGCTTGATTGATGAGAACAAGCATACCATGTAAAGGCCAGAGAGAAATGTGCTCAAGCACAGGTGACAAGTGAATGTCCTGAGTGGAACAGGAAAACAGATGACAGATCTACAGTTGGGCAGAGTGAGGAGATGGGTAGACGGTGAGCTAGTAAGCAGCCGTTGTAGGCCATAGGAAAAGTTTGACTCTCTAAGCATTGGGAAACTACCGGAGGATTTTAAGCAGGGACATACTAAATCTGACAGATTTTGGAAAAAGGTTATTGTGGATACAATGAAAAAATCGGACATTCGAGGATGCATGTGAAAGCAGGTGCTCCTGTCAGAGTGATACTGCAGTAGCCTAGTTAGAGATGTTGGTGACAGAATGGCATAATAATATTATAGATGGAAATCAATCAACGTTTATGCAATAATTTTGGAGACAGAGGTGACTGACTGTTAGGCTAAGCACAGGGGGAAAAGAGGAATCAAGGATGATTCTATTTCACTTGAGTCTACAATAGACAAGCAGAAAAATGAAGTAATAATAGAAGTGGTAAGAACTCTGAGGATGATGTGATAGGGGGTGTTGAGAGACAGATTATTCCACCTGGAGATAGTGTGGTCACAGAAGGATTTTTGTGAAGGTTGCATTTGAACAGAGATCTGCGGCGTGAGAAGGAACTGGCTGGTCATTGAAAACCTGAGGCTGGAGTGAACAGTTGAATGGGGAAAGTCCTGACACCAGGACGAGGAATTGGAATGAACAGTAGTCAATTATAACTGGAGCATAGTGAGAGAGGGGAATCTGCTAGGATACGGTTGCAAAGCAAAGCAAGAACCATAAAATAGCTACTTAGGATTTTGTTCCTAACCCTGTATTTAAATCAGTACATTCATTTATTAGATAAAAAGCTTTGAGTGGAAACTGGAAGACAACCAGCATGGCTGGGGACAGAGTGAAGTTCTCAGAACTCCCAGTATTTGGCAGAGCAGATTTGTTTTAACACTTCTTATTTCCTAGGGCCACTTGAAGATCTTTTACTTGTGCTTCAAGATTCCATATGACTGAATAAATTAAAAATTCATTTGTGGCTTTTAGTTGTAAATTTAGAATTAATTTTTGGCGGGTTTACTAACAATAATAATATAGAACACATGTAATGTTCAAAATGCTTTCTATTTTCAACATTTTTTTGTCAGGTAATGTGAACATTATTATACTCATTTTATCAATGAGCTAAGATGAGTCATTTTGTACTTTAGTGGACGTGGCCAAAATGAACTCCTGATTAATGGAGGAATTAGGATTAGAATTCGGGTCCTTCGTCTCTTAGTCCAGAGTCCCTGCTAACACACCCTTTTTTCTCTGTTAACATCACAGAGAATAATGTTTCACAGACAACATTTTTGGAGTCTTACTTGGCATGAGTAAGATTACAGAGAGACGTTGCTGAAAACAGCTTTCTGCAGAGCAGGGAATGCTTGAAGACAAAGTAGGGAGGAAGAATCAAGCTGGAAAACTCACCAGAAAATTTAAAATGAATATAGTTTAAGGTTTTCTTTTCTATTTTCATTTCTAGTCTTTCCCTTTCCTGGAAAATGCTCATTTTTCTAAGATTGAGAAAAAAATTACTGGTCTCTCACACACCTATTTTACAGCTAGGAAGTTGGTTCTTATACTATTTCTTTTTATAGTACTTCTTTCCATTTGAAACATATAGGGTTACTGTAGATTTGTGTGTGTGTGTGTGTGTGTGTACCACTTAGATTTTTAAGCATTTGCATGTGGAGGGCAGAAACAGTATCATTTAGGTATTTGGTAAATGTTACAGTACATTGTGTGAATACTTGACAAGCATTTTACCAGGCTAGGTGATTCAGCTTTTTTATTTTAAGTAAGAAATTATAAAAGGACAGTTATTATTTCTCATTTGTTCGTTACCTAATAAGTATCTATCCAAAGAATAGAGGCATCCTATCTGAAGGCGAGTCTCATGTGTTCACATGGGTGCATGTTCAAGTGGGCTGGAGAACTTATATTGATCATAAGCTATGGCTGACTTGATTTTTTTAAAAAGTATAGACCAAAGCGTGTGCCCAAAATAAAACTTCTTGTGAAATTATTCTTTGAAAAAAGTGTTAGCTGGAAATTTGGTTGAATAATTCTACAAATAAGGGCAATAGATCTTTTTGTATTAACTGGTCCTTCTGCAGTAAAGGTGTAAGGCTCTTACTTTAAAGTAATCCAATGTCTTGAAAATGCATTATTGGGTTCATATAGAAAAACAATTTGACTTTTCTCATTAGTCCATTTAAGTATATGTAGATTCTTCTGTAGTATGAACTTTTGGGACATGTGTGGATAATTGTGAGATTCTCTTATGTTTTTAATTTTTCCATCTGAAATGGAAAACCATGATCCTTCTTCACCTTGGTAATCAGTTAATGGCTATGGTTAGATAAAAGAACTTTAGATCAATCATGCAAAAAAAGAGATTATTCAGAAGATTTATTAGTATACGTAGAAAAGTTAGATGTGTCTTTATAATAATAGTTTAAAATATTAATGATAATAGCATTATCAAGTAGCATGGAGCTATTTATTTTAACTATCTTTGAAAATATTGATGATAATAACATTATTATTAAGTGGTATGGGGCTATTTAACTATCTCTTTGATGTGGTTGAAACAAACTCTAAGATGAAAGCTAATAACTGCCCATTTCTTTGTTCTCCTCCCCAGTTGATCGCAGCTACTTACAGTTCCTTTTGAGAGAGACCTGAAAAGATATGTTTGAAAATGTCTTCTTTGAGCAGTCCAAATTTTCATATGCTGTATAAGTCTTTGTGTGCTCTCTCTCTCTCTCTCTCTCTCTTTCTGTTTAATGAATGTTAAAATCACAATGAATGTTTTGGTCATTTCAAGACCATGAAAAACATTCATGTATTAAGCTGAATATTTTTCAGTTATGGGTTTTTATCAAAGAGAAATAACACGTTTTTAAAGCTAAACAATCAAATATAGATATGCTGAGTAACAAGAAACCAGCAAATACTTCTTTGCTTACATCTGTTACATCATGTGAGCATTAGACATGCACTTGTACTACTTTACCCTTCCCTGCTTTGAAGTTTAAAATATTTTGCATAAATCATTTTTGGTAAATAACTATCTCAAAATATAAGCTTCAACACACTTTGGTGACACTCCAGGAAACACTTTGGAACCTCTCTAAGAATATTGTCAGAAGTTGAGAGGGATTTGTTTCAGGTATGACATAAAATACAAAAATTGAATTGCTAGCACAAACTTAAAACCAAAACATCATATAACCTCTCTGTGTTTTGGACCCATCATGTCTGTCTATTTGGATAAAAACTATTGGATGCACATTTTTTGGTGAGCTGTCAACAGTGAAGCATGAAAACAGATGTGTTTCTGCTATTTTCATTATTAGGGAAATAAAAGCAGCTGTGCTGGGCTTGTGTGTGAAGAAAGCTCTCAGCAAGGCCTTCACACTCAAAGCTGGAAAACCTGGCAGTGTAGACCAGGATTTACATCATGAACGTCTTCAAACAAGGCCACTGGGGACAAATGCTGGGTGTTATTGAGGATTTCACTCCTGTCTGGAGTTGTTGGTTCAGTTTTTCTGATATCAAAGCTTTGTGTGAGAATATATGCTAAAGCTAGGTAAAGTCATCATGGCCTTAATTTGCATAAGGCAATATGAAAGATTATTTCAGAACTGCACTTTGTCAGAATTTGTGACTCTGTCACTTTAAAAAGTGAATGTTGCTTATTATATTTGTGTTGGGGGATGGTGGGTGAGAGGTGCAAACTGATGAAAGTGGTTTGATACAGTTCTGCTAAGACTATCTAGACAACGAAGATCAAATATGTGTTTTCTAGGCACAGTACACACAATGGGGGAAAATGCAGCATATTTGGGGAAAGAAAAATAAATCAAAGTATAAAAACAGAGTCTTCTTTTATGCACTTGCAGACCTGACAATAACCAGATGCTAAGGTTTTTTTTGCATCAAATTGGTCTCTTTTTTTGTCCAGAAGGGCTATTTCGGGTTCAGTTTGGAAAATCTGTCACAGAAGTTTACTTGTCTCAAGCTTTTGCTTCCTTCTGTAGGTGTCTGCTGTTTGTGTTTGTGTGTGGAAAGAGGGATAGGGAGGAGATTCTGTGTGTGCATTTGTATGTTTATGCATAAGGCTACTTATATATGTGTGTATTGGTCCATTCTCATGCTGCTAACAACAACATACCTGACACTGGGTAATTTATAAAGAAAAGAGGTTTAATTGACTTACACTTCCGAATGGCAGGGAGATCTCAGGAAACTTACAATCATGGTAGAAGGGGAACGAAATACATCTCCACATAGCAGCAGCAAGAAGTGCTGAGCAAAAGGGGAAAAGCCCCTTATACATTCATCAGATCTCCTGAGAACTCACTCACTATCATGAGAATAGCATGAGGGTAACTGCCCCCATGATTCAATTCCCTCCAACCAGGTCCCTCCCACAACACATGGGGATTATGGGAACTACAATTCAAGATCAGATTTGGGTGGGGACACAGCCAAACCACATCAATGTGGCTATGTGCTTTTCCTGCCTTTACGTAGAACAGAAGTTATCTCTTAGCAAAGAGAACAGAGACAAAAATGAGAGAATAATGAAACTGGATTTCTCTATATTGTTCTGAAGCTTGAACTGATGTTATACTAATGATCAGAATTTAAAAAGATTAAAGTGAAGAGACTGATAAAAGGGAACAGTGACATATTTCACTCTATGTGAAATAATATAAGTACTGCATTTATTTACAGTATCTTGAGAAATTTTCCCAAGGGGAGAAATGTAAAAGGACTACAGATAATCAGAAAAAGTACTAAACTTAAGAGTATAGGTTTTGCTTTAAAATATAGATACTATGCTTTCTTTAGGTAACTATGATAATAGCTCACCACTGTAGCTTTAATTAGAATCTCCAAGTGTGATATAGCTACAGGTGTTCTGATAAGAAATGAAACTCTGTGGTGTTTTCATATTCATTTTTACAAACTGCTTGTGTGCAATAATTTACTAAAAGCTTTTGATTTTCTCTTTCTCTCATCATACATATTTTTTTTTTTTTTTTGAGACAGGGTCTCACACTTTTGTCCATCCTGGAGTGCAGAGGCATGAACTTGGTTCACTGAAGTCTCTTAACTCCTGGGTTCAAGGGATCCTCCTGCCTCAGCCTTTGAGTAGCTACAATAGTTCACCACTGCACCTGGATAATCATATATATATATTTTTGGTAGGGTCTCTGTATGTTTTCCAGGCTGGTCTCAAACTTCTGGCCTCAAGCAATTAATTCTCCCACCTCAACTTACCAAAGTGCTGGGATTATAGGTGTGAACCACCTGCACTGGGTCATAAATTTTAAAATGTTGTTTATTGAAGCAATTTTAAGAGGAGAGTAAGGAAGAAGAGCAAATTTAGGTACAGATTTCAAAAGTCTTGGCATGATCTCTAAAACTTCTGCCCACAGAAGAAATTGTAGAGAGCTACTTAGAGTCTTTTTTTCCCAGGTGAATATTTCTGATGCTACAAATTTAGTTCAAATATTAATTTTTATTTTCATAACATTCCCATTATCTCCTTTTTCAGTCTCTCTCTCTCTCTTCCCTGTTATATCTGGCTTTAAAATTATATTACTACTAGCTTATTCTTGACTAAGCTTAGAACAACCTAGTGTGAGAAAATGGTTTAAACATTGTAGTTATGGAATGGTTATTAGTAATGCTGGTTCAAACATGCTGCTTATCTAATCAACTCTCAAAGAAGAGTTTTTAAAAATTTTAACACAAATTTTGTCACATTTTATTGATTCATATTATGATTCTCAAAAAATGACTATTTCTAGGTTTTCCCTACTGAGTATTTTGGACTTGTATATTGAATAAAAACTCAGGGAACATCACTCTGTAAGGGCAGGAGGTGAAGGCAGATGCCGGGGGAGGGAAAGAAAGTAGCAGCCTCAGGCTTTACATTCTCCAAGGAGCACCCCCCAGAAATATAAATGCCCACCAAACCCGCAGCAAGCCGTCTGGAAGTAACTTCTAAGTTTGTGTCTCACTCACTCTCTCACATTCCTACCTTCTCATAGGACATTCACTCTTTTTTTGTTTGAAATCTACAATGTCGGGATTAACCTAAACTTTATATTGGTGTTCAAACCTATTGCTAAATTCAGTTTAACCTATTGCAATCTGGGCTCTTTCCCTTGCCCTCAGAGTAATTCTCTTATACTACCCCATTCTCATCCTACCTCTCTGACTTCTCTTCTTGGTTTCATGAGGGGCTTCTTTTTTTCTGTCTTCTAAACTTTTGATGATTTTTGTTTTAATAGCACATACTTTATCTGAAAGATGTCATTGTATTTCAGGGTTTTATCTATGGCCTGTTAAAGATTTCTCCAATGGATTTCTCCAGTATAGACGTCTCTTGGGGAAAAAAAAAAAAACAAACATATTTATCTCTTTTGAATATCTATGCCTGAAATTCAGTCTCTTTCATCTCAGCCTCCTCAGTCAGCCTCCCTTCCCTGCTCCTTCTCCTATGACCTTCTATACAACCCTTTCTCTTACATCATTCACTGCTGAATGTTTACCAAATCATACAGATGTTCTTTTAAAAATATTCCGTGATCCTCATATCACCCAGAAAAAATCAAAAGGTCTCCTCCCAGAATGTGGCTTTGTTGGGTAATGAGTGTTTTAAATTAAAAACCCTTAGAGATCAACAGGCTTTGGAAGAGACTTTTTCCCCCATCTACATAAAGATAGGACCCATCAAGGAGAACATTTCGTCTTGTTCCCCTCCCCATGTTATCTTATTATCCGTTATAAAAAAGAAGATCAACAAAATGTGACTACACCTGGACAGATACTTTTTCAAGATAATGACTGTCTTCTAGGAACATTTTAATTCCAAATTGAATGACAGAGAACTATTTTTACAAGTTAGTTTCTGTTGTCCACCCAATCTTTTTCTCCAGTAATTACTTATTGTTCCTCAAAAGAATTTCTCTTCTTCCCCCTTCCATAACCTGTTTTACCAGGTGGGATCCAAGCTCCATTCTTTCTGTAACCTCCAGATGGTATATAAGCTCATGTACCACATTTGGAAAGTTAGGTCTTCATTCTAAAGGCTCCCCTGTGTACATGTTAAATAAGTTGTGTGCCTTTTCTACTATTAATCTGCATTTTGCAAGCTGATTTTTTCTTTTTTCTTTTCTTTTTTTGAAATAAAATATTTATTTCAGATAAAATTAGTATTTCCATAATTAAGATAAACACACATTCTTATCTTCAGTCCATTATTTAAGGTGATTTATACTATAAAATGACTTCCATGAATATTATTAGATTTTCTGAATGTCATTTGAATATCTGCCTACATGCTTGTGGGAAGCTTCTGCAGCCTTTTCTTTGCAGGAATTCCAGTTCTTCTAAATTCTTCCCTTTCCTTCAGGTATTCCATTTTGCATTCTTCATAAAAGGCTGGATCAGTATAGTAAGCACTTAGGCATTCTTTCAATGCAGAGTTTTCTTTCCGACATTTTATTACCATAAGAAGTCCAGAGTCCTTGCAACATTTGGTAAAATCTTGAATTTGTTCGGAACACCTCTCTCTGGCCTTTTCTCTCATTTTTTTAGGGATCAAAACATCTTTTTCGACATGTCTGAGATGCTGGTCTGCGGGGTCAAGCACCACCTCGGCGGGCGGAGAAGAAGGCAGCCGCTTAGCGGCTCCGAGGGCAAGCGGGGAGGGCCAAGCTGATTTTTTTCTAGGGAAACTTCTGAGGGCCAACGGGAAAGCTGGACCTAACATGCTTCTCTTATCATTTCTTGCCTGGATTACTATGATAACCTTCTAGCTGGTCTCCCTGTCTAAAAATATTCATTCCTTAAGCCCATGCTTCACATCACTGTCAGAGTGGACCATCAAAAATCCATTTTAGTACCATCCTATTCAAACCATAAAATTGCTCTACTTGACTAAGTATATAAATTTTCTATTAATTAGACTCTTCTACATTTCAGTCCTACTCCTCATCCCAGTTTGGTGCCACGGCTTCCTTTTGCACTTTATTTCTCTTACCTTCATCCCCTTTTTCCTGCTGTTTCCTCTGACTGAATCATCCTTCCCTTGTATCTTCATCTAACTTTTGCTCACTCATCAATGTATCAACTCCTTCACAATGCCTTCCCGACTGCCCTTCAGACTGTCACCTGGAGGGATAAGATTTCCTCCAGTGGTTTGGGCCTCATGATTGAAACAACTGCTTCTGCACCTAAAACTGAAGCAGTGATACAGAGTGGCACTGAATGGGTGGTAATAAGCAGGCAATAAGGCTGTAGCCCCCAAGCTTCTATATTTTTCTAGAAAATTGGAAAACAGCCAAGTGGCAAAGGTTAAATTAAGGGTAATGCTTCTATATTCAAGGCAAATATTTTAAACAGGTAGCATCCATTATATGGAGAAAGTTTAGCGTGGTAAGTTGAGAGGGTTGTGGCAGGGGTGGGTGGTGAGGTGTGTAGAAGAGAGAAGACAGTAAATAAAAAGAAGGAGTGATTTCAGGTTTAAAATTGTGTCCAAAGCTTTGGCTACGATTACTCCCAGACAGAACTGAGTAAGAACAAAACATGGAAGCCTATTAAGCTTTTGAAGACATTGTATTGTCAAAGAATCCACATGTTACGCTTACAAAGACTTACTACTATTCAAGTCCTACATCAGATAATTCTGTAAACTAGATTGCAAAGCTGAGCAGCCATCAAACATACTTTCTTTCTTTCTTCTTTCTTTCTCTCTCTTCCTTTCTTTTGTTCTTTGATTCATTCGTTCTTTTAGATGGAGTTTTGCCCTTGTTACCCAGGCTGGAGTGCGATGGCGTGATCTTGGCTTACCACAACCTCTTCCTTCTGGGTTTAAGTAATTCTCCTGCCTTAGCTTCTAGAGTAGCTGGGCTCATGGGCATGAACCACCATGCGCAGCTAATTTTGTATTTTTTGTAGAGATGGGGTTTCTCCATGTTGGTCAGCCTGGTCTCAAACTCCCGACCTCAGGTGATCTGCCTGCCTTGGCCTTCCAAAGTGCTGGAATTAAAGGCAACATACATACTACTTTCAACATGTCCAGAGAGAATGAA
The DNA here is from genome assembly GCF_009761245.1 of Sapajus apella. Taxonomy (NCBI): domain Eukaryota; kingdom Metazoa; phylum Chordata; class Mammalia; order Primates; family Cebidae; genus Sapajus; species Sapajus apella. The sequence goes on along the minus strand of NW_022436946.1, from coordinate 28,022,947 downwards.
AGATAGACTTGAAAGGAATTTCCAAGAGGCCAAAGCCATGAGGTCATGGAGGACAGGGTGCTGGAGAGCTCCTCACAGAGTTAAAAATCAGGGACAATCAGACTGGTTCTATAAGAAACTTAGTCTAAGGTAAGGAATCATTACAGTTGATACCCAACAGCCCTTGATAATCACTATGAACAGATGACTGACATTTCTCATTTTTCCCTATTTAAAACAGATGTTATGACAGCTCTCCTAGTCTTGATCCACCATTGTAAACTTAGTGTGTGTGTACTGGTGGGGCAGGGGCAGGGGGTAGGAACATACTTGTCTTTCATTTCATGGGTTTCCAAGTGCTAAATGGGACTTAGAAGGGCTTTAATATATTCCTTATATGATACTTAGGTAAGCAAAAGAATGGATTGTGGGAAAGATAATTCTCTTCTTATCCATGGTAATGAAATTTTACCTTTTACAAGGCCATCCAAAATAAAAAGTACATTTCTAGCTTTTTGCAGCTGGTTGATTGTGTTTATATGACTTGGTTCTGGCGTTTAGAACAAAAATAGTATGTGCTTCTAGGTTATTCTCTTAAAAGGATATCCTTCCGTTGCTTCCTTTTCCTTCCCCAGTTGTGGGAAGGTAAGGTCTGGGCATCAATTGCAAGACGGAAGCCACATGTTGTGAAGGTTGGAGCACTGATATAGATGAAGACTTTATCCCTGAGGCTTGTGGAACTATCATACAAGCCAAATGACTTGTTTTAAGATTTGGAGACCTTCTTTATCCCATCATCAACCCCGTATCATAACTACTATAAATTAAATAAATATAAAGAGTATTCAAATAAGCCAACATAATTAATTCCACTTTATTATTAAATCATGTGTTCATTTGGAGAGTTTTGTGATTTTTGCTTTTTCAAAAGCAATTCCAAACTTCCTCTAAAATCTGCAAAAGCAAAGTCATACATGTGTACACAGTTATTTTCCCTTTCACTCACCCTCAATTTGCTTGAGGGGTAGAGTGAAATATGGACTGGAAGTAGGGCACCATTGGTGGACAGATGAAAATGAGATAATCACATTTTATACTCTTTTGATATGTACTTTTGGCTCCTTTGAGTTGAAATGGTAGATACTTATATTATTGCGTGTTTTTGTTAAATACTAACTTATAGTGGCCCAAACCATCAAGAGTTGAATTGCAAATGGACACAAAAATGATGAAAAGCGAACTTAATTTGAGAAATTTAGGGAAAGGATAGGAGTAAGCACATTTATGAGAGAGCTGAGACATTGAAGGCCAGGGATTTCCTTGGTCCTGGAAATAGAGAGAGTTCTAAAGGTCAATCCATTTGAGCTTGGTGAATATATTGCTAGGGAATTAGATATTTCTCTTCTCCCTATCTGTGTCCTCTCCTTCCTTGGCCTGAGAGATTATCTTGGATTATAAGGATGGGCTATTAATGCCATCAAATGTTTGTTATGAGACAGAGGCATGGCCAGGTATGATGGTTCACACCTGTAATCCTAGCACTTTGGGAGGCTGAGGCAGGTAGATCACTTAAAGTTAGGAGTTCAAGACCAGCCTGGCCAACATGGTGAAACCTCAACTCTTTTAAAAATACAAAAATTAGCTGGGAATGGTGGTGCATGCCTATAATCCCAGCTACTCTGGAGGCTGAGGCAGGAGAATCTCTTGAACCCAGGAGGCAGATGTTACGGTGAGCTGAGATCACGCCACTACACTCCAGCCTATGTGACAGAATGAGACTCTGTCTCAACAAAAAAAAAAAAAAAAAAAAAAAAAAGAGAGAGAGGGGTACAGGGAGATTTGACACATATGAAAGAGGATGTAAACACAGAAGCAGAGGTTGAAGGGACGCAGACACAAGCCATGGAATGCCAAAGAATGCTAGCAGCCACCAGAAGCTGGAAGCTGCAAGGAATGGATTTTTCCTCAGAACCTCTATACAGAAGGTGGCCTTGCCCACACCTGATTTTGGATGTCTGGCTTCCAGGGCTGTAACAGAATACTTTCCTGTTGTTTTTAGCCACCAAGATTGTAGTAATTTTTTTATTTTTTACAGCAACTACAGGATATTAATACAGTGGGCAAGTTATAACTAGATGACATACTGAATTGTCTTCTTTTAAATAAGTGTACACATCAAAGTTACTCATCAATTCATTCATTTTATCTGTAAGTAGAGTTCTTTTCTGTGATTAAATGTGGGTAGGCACAGGCGTGTAAGTGTAGTCATGCTGACGTTGCCCTTTCAGTATTTAAATAGACAGAGTGATTCTATGGCAATCATTCCTACATGCCTCATTCTTTCTTGTTCTTTATGCCTTCAGTTTTTCTAACCTGTTTTTGTCAAAAAAAAATAGTTATGAGTAAGCTCATTACTTAAAGTAGTTCTATCTATTACTCCTGCTCTTTGCTGATACATGTAAATAAAATTATTGTTTTGCCTGGCCTGGCAGTAGGATAGACATCTAATGGATGCAACACCTTATAATGTGTTTTATTTTTCTAAGCATTACATAGGACTTTCTTAGGGTCATATCCATGATGAATAGACTGCATGTTTTCAAAAAGTAAACAGCTAAGATTTAGAAGTCAGCAAGTTGGTCTACAGACAAAGTCAGTCAAAGTCTTTGCTGTATTAAGCCTATGCTCTAAGGGGGAAGACATACTGGGGAAGAGAGCGTTGGATAATATTTGACAAATGTTAAATTACTGTGTTTGTATCCCCCTCTGCAATAAACCATGTTTCATCGCAGTGATTCTCTTGGGGTTGCGCATCAAAAGGATGTATTGACAAATGCTTCTTTAGGAAGAAGGAAGACATAGACATAGTGAAAGTCCCTGTCAGAAAGCAGGCAGCCAGAGCACTCCCTTCTTTCAGTGGCTTATAGGCAAAAAGAGAAAGAAAACATAAGATATCACAGGGAGGAAAATAGTCAGACATGTGGTTTTGATGAAGAATGTGCCATTTAAGGAAAACCAAGGGAACAAGTGTTTTGGCCCAGCCACCCATTAGGTCTCATGGGAGCCCATGAACAGAGTGGCCACACAAAACGAAATGGCCCACATCAGGTAAGAGGTGGATTGGCATACACACACCGAGTCAGAGTTCTGTTTTTCCTCCTGAAACTCCCTGAAGTATGGTGTAATGTGAATGCTGAGTTGACAGCTCGGTCCCTGGCCAAGCCAAGTACACTCAACCACAAGCTCATGCGATATAGATGTCAGCAGCAGACACTAGCCAAAAGCCCAAGGGTGGGACTGAGCCAACCACAGCTCACTGGATCCCAGCCAACTACACAAACAAGGCAGCACATGGGTCATGGAGCAGTCTACCTGGGTACAATTATTGTCTCTGTAGTAATTTGCATAAAAAAATTTCCTCTCTCTGCCTCAGTTTCTCCAACTGAAAATCAGGTTACTAAAGGTACAGATGCTTTTCGACTTACAATGAAATTACATCCAATAAACGCAGAGTAAATTGAAAATATCATAAGTTAAAAGTACATTTAATAAGCTGGGCACGTTGGCTCATGCCTGTAATCCCAGCACTTTGGGAGGCTGGGGTTGGCCATTACTTGAGGTTAGGAGTTTGAGACCAGCCTGGCCAACATGGTGAAACCCCATCTCTACTAAAAACAAAAAATTAGTCAGGCATGGTGGTACACACTTGTAGTCCCAGCTACTCAGGAGGCTGAAGTGGGAGAATCACTTGAACCCTGGAGGAGGAGGTTGCAGTGATCCAAGATCGTACCACTGCACTCCAGCCTGGGCAACAGAGAAAGACTCCATCTCAAAAAAATGCAAGTGCATTTAATACATTGCTGAACATTATAGCTTAGACCAGACTACCTTAATTAAATGTGCTCAGAACACTGACGATAGCCTATGGTTAGGCAAACTCATCTAACACAAGGCCTATTTTATAATGTGTTGAATATCCCATGTAATTTATTCAATATCCCATATAATTTACTGAATACTGTAGTCAAAGTGAAAAACTGAATGGTTTTATGGGTACTCAAAGTAGAATTTCTACTGAATGTGTATTGCATTCATATCAACATAAAGTCAAGAAGTTATTTTTTTTGTTTGTTTGTTTTTCTTTTGAGACAGAGTCTCACTCTGTCTCCAGGCTAGAGTGCAGCAGTGCGATCTTGGCTCACTGCAACCTCCACCTCTTGGGTTCCAGTTATTCTCCTGCCTTAAACTCCCAAGTAGCTGGGACCACAGGCATGCCCCACCATGCTCAGCTACTTTTTGTATCCTTAGTAGAGATGAGGTTTCACCATGTTGGCCAGGATGGTCTCTAACTCCTGATCTCATGATCCACCCACCTCAGCCTCCCAAAGTGCTGGGATTACAGGTGTGAGCCACTGTGCCTGGCCAAGTCAAGAAGTTTTAAGACAAATTATTGGAGGACAGGAACTGTCTGTGTTTACCTCACAGAGTTGTTGTGATGATTAAATTAAGCAGTGCATGTAGTCAACTTAGAACAATTCTGGGATTACAATAATCATTCACTAAACATGGATGAGTTACCCAAGAACCAGCATGAGGCCTTGAAATTTCCTTTCCATATTGCTATGATGACACATAAATACTTCCTTCTCCTACTTGAGGAAAGAAGTTCAGAAGATACATGTAAAAGATGAAATAATTATATCAAACAAATCTAAAAATTATTTAAACCATTGGATCGAATTAAGTTTTAAAGTGAAATCTACTTCATAGAATTTCTTTTTCACTTTTCCTTGCTATTAGCTGGTGGGTCGGGGACAGGCTCATGAATAAGACCACATTAGTTAATAGACTAGGAAATAAAGACTTCATTTTCTTTGCCTTAAATAAATTGATGTGTAGGTAAAAGCCTGGTCCTGGGCCCAAGGAAATGAATGACCATTTTCTGATAGTAATGATCTGTAACAAAACTTCAAGTGAAATAAAGTCATGTGTAATGAAGAGTCAAAGCGGGAACAATAGAGCCAGGGAAGAACTCCCTGAGATGGTAACTTTGGAACTTAGACTTGAATTTGAGAAGGAGCCACACTGACTTATATGTGGAGGAAGAGCTTAGATGGAATGGCAATGCAAAGGTCTGGTGGCCACAGTGAACTGCTATGTTTTAGGAACAGAGGGAGAGCCCATGTGCCCAGAATGATGGAGATGGAGGCACATGCTATGGAGGTATTTACTGGCTGTGGTAGGGAGTCTAGGTTTTATTCTAAAATTAATGAGAAACTGTAGTGAAGTGACAGATGTACATTTTTGCAAATCATTTATATGCATGGAATACAGATTCCAAAGGGACATTAGTGGAAGAGATGTAGACTATCCACTGTGGGTAATCCAGACAAGTGAACGTGATTGAACTAGGGTGATCGCAGTGGATATGGGAGAAAGCGGATGGATACAGAATATATTTGAGTAACAGAGACAATAGTTTGTACTGTTGAGAAATTAAGGACAGCTTCTTAAGTTTTGGCCTTGGCATTGGTGGACAAAAATAGATAACCCTTACTGAGGTAAAGTACGGTTCAGGGGGTTTGTGGCCACAAGACCAAACAGGCATCAAATATCCTGTTTAGAATATATTTAATTTAAGGTGCTTAATACATAGCCAAGTACAAATACCAAGTAAGCAAGGATTATGAATAAGTCTAGAGCTCTCAGTAAAATTCATGGTTTTAACATCTAAATGTAGGTGTCACTATTCATATGGAGAGATTTGGCAACATGGAACTGAGGGACTATGTTAACTTCTCTTCCCAAGTCCACAAGGGGAGTGGTTTCAAAGGCAAGAACTTCCCAGCACCATGCCTCCATCCACCTCCCCATCCCAGAACCTAGAGTTCTTTGTTTAACTTCCCCCTGTGTGGGCTAGGTAAAATTTCAGGTGTGGGCCTTTGTTTAAAAAGCCCACAAAAGCTCTGCCAGGGCCTCTGTTCTGGGCCAGTCAGCCAATCCAGCATCAGAGTCAAAGATCAATCACTCCAGAGGAAATTTGAAAGACCTCCTCTCATTGGACAAGAACATGAATGGGGCAGGAATAACTTCAAAGTTAAAACACTGCTGCCCCTTATCTGTGCAGATTTCCCTCTCTGAGATCCCCTCCCACAACAACATGGTAGTTGTTTTTACCTCTCTACCTGTGCCATATCCCCTTTGGATTCCCCTCACACAGCAGCATGGGAGCTTTCTCCCTCTCCCTCTCTCTCTCTCTCTCTCCCTTCCTCCCCCCCTCTACTCTCACCCCCACCCCCACCCCTCTGCCTAATAAATAGCTTTCTGCCAAACCCTTTGGGTCCAATATTTGCTTGAACTGTAAGCTCACGGAGCTGCCAGGCCCCTTCCTCATTCTTGGAGCAAGGGAGGCCAAGAACCTGAGGGCACACCCAGTCAGGGAGGGCGCTCAGGCCCGTCCTGTCCTCGACCCGGTTACAGGACCGTAAGCAATCATCGATTTGGAGAATGTAGGTAAAGAACAGGAGAGTGCTCAGATCTATATAGGATGAAGCAAAACCAAAACGCAACACAAAATGTTTCTTCATCTGTCTTTTCTGTTTCTGTCAATACAGTGGAGAAATGCACGGAAGATACAAGCTAAACTTGGAACACTGATTCTGTCCTGGTTGTAGGATTGGAGGAGGTTGAAGGAAAATGTTATTATTATTACGATTTTTTTTTTTTGGTGTATGCATTCTGTGTTATTTGAAGACACATGGCTTCAAACATGGAAAGTGCCATAACTAATACATGTTCCTTAGAGACAATTTAGAAGATAATACCAAGCCAAAATTAAAAGAAAATTTGGTATATTTTGCCATACTCAGAAGCAAATATTGCCAACATTTTAACATATAGCGCTCTGGACTTTTTCTTGTATAAATGTGCTTAGATCTAGAACCTTAAATATTTTATTTTTAGTATTTCACAAAAAAACGTTCTCCAGAGTTTGTGTTGTCAGTTTTCATTCTATCCAAAGTTGATTTTTCTCAGCTCCTAAATTTTGATACCACTTATACCTATGATCCAGAGTTTAATTCTGCTTATCCTACTTTTGTATCCTTTGACTACCTGTAATTCCACGTACGTGCCCTCTCAGAAGCCCAGATTTAATGTATTACCCTTGAAATGTATGTTTCCACAATCTGAACATTCTGAGTTTTGGTAACTGGTACCACTCTCCACTAAACCAGAATTTTTAGGCAGGTTCTTATCCTTGACCTATTCCATTCTCTTACTTTTCATATCTAAGGAGTTAACATGTTCTGTATATTTTACGGCTTATACGTCCTTTAAATCCCAATTTAGATATCTTTATTGCCACTGCTTAAGTTCAAGCTTTTAATATTTTTATTGATATTTAATTCTTGTTTGCTCTGCTATAATCTGATTTTTCTAAAAAAGCAAACCTGAATATGTCACTCTCATTTATAGCTTCTCAATGACCATCTACTGCCTTCAAGATAAAAGCTGACCTCCGTAGTTTCACACAAGCCATTTCCTGATGGGTTTCCTCTGCCTTGGCTCCTTGTATCTTGTCACCTTCCTTCTTGCATCTTCATCTCTAGTCACAGGGAGGCACCTGCAGTTTCCAGAATATATTCCAGCCTCCAATTTACCTACAGTTTCTGATAGACGCCCTGCAACCAAAGAGTCATTCAGTATATGCTTATTGAATACAAAAATACAAGTTTAAAAAGGCCTTCAGGGCATACAATGTGGACATGTGAAGTAGTTGACTGTGTAGAGATGAGAAGTTCAAGTGAAAAATGAGCCACAAATATCAAAAGGATTCCGAATCAGGAAGGGATATTTGAAACTATAGGGATGTAGTATCCAGGGATTCATATTCTAGTCCAGTGCTGTCCAATAGAAGTACAATGTGAGTCACATAGCTAATTTTAAACTTCTTAGTAGCCACATTTTAAAAAGTGAAAATGAATAGGTAAAAATTACTTTCTTAATATAGTTAATATAGCCAATATAGCCAAAATATTTTTCATTTCAACATGTGATTAACATTTAAAAGTTAATATTAAAATGATTGAGATGTATTACTTTTTAAATACCAACTACTCAAAATCTAGTACATGTGTATATTTTATACATATGGCACATCATTACTTTTCTTTTTAAAGTTTTATTTTTCTGATCAACTTGACTATTAAAATAATTTTTTATTAAGTTGAAACAGTAAAATTATTATTTTTTTTGGTTGTATTGTTATTTTAAAAATTTCTTTATTTTGTTTTATTTTTTTGAGACAGGGTCTCACTGTGTCACCCAGGCTGGAGTGCAATGGTGTGATCAAGGCTCACTGAAGTCTTGACTTCTCTAGGCTCAGTAGTCCTCCCACCTCAGCCTCCCAAGTGACTGGGAGTGCCACCACACCTACCTAATTTTTGTATTTTTTGTAGAGACAGTGTTTCACCATGTTGCCGAGGCTGGCCTTGAACTGGGCTAAAGCAATCCTCCCACCTCAGCCTCCCAAAGTGCTGGGGTTACAGACATGAGCCACCATGACCAGCCTGGTATATAGTTTCATAAATTTAACACATATGTAGATTCATGTAATCATCCATAAAAGAAGGATACAGAACAGCTGTGTCACCCTAAAAAAATCATTTTAAAAAATTGACATGTAATAATTGTACATATTTCTGGGTTACATAGTGATGTTTTAATATATGTAATATATAGTAATCAGATCAGGATAATTAGCATATAAATCTCAAAATTCTCTCATTTCTTTGTGTTGAGAGCATTCAATATCCTCCTAGCTATTTGAAATTACATAATATATTACTGTTAACTATAGTAATTCTACAACTTACAGCACACAGTGTATATATATATATATATATATATATATATATATACACTCAATATATACAACATAATTAAGCCAAATTCTCAATGTAGAGTAGTCACATACATTGTACATATGTACAATAGATAGTATAGCACACCATAATGCAGATTAGGGTTCCATAATCGCATGTGGCTAGTGACTACTGTATTGGTATAAAATCTCCCAATCTTCTTCTACAGAGAAGAAGCTTGGGTCCAGTGCGGGGGGATCTCTTTAACACTGTGTGGCTGTCATTGGAGATAAGAGCAAGCATCCAGAAGTTCAAGTTTGAGGGCTTTAGGAACACTCTAGTTCACCGCCTGTGGATGTGATTTGAAATGAGTCAGAAAAGTTGAAAGCAGTGACAAGATTAAAAGAATTAGGAAGAAATTTCACGGTGAAGAGTAGCAATAATAACCAGGATGCAGAAACGGGAAGTCCTGAACTAAAAGTTCTATGACTGTGGTACAAGAAAATAGACCTACTTCAGGTAGGTTATCAAAAAATTTATGTGGCTGGTCATGGTGGCTCATGCCTGTAATCCTAGCACATTGAGACAATAAAGCAGGAGGACTGCTTGAAGCCCGGAGTTCAAGACCAGCCTGGGCAACATAGTAAGATCCTTGTCCTACAATACATTTTTTAAAAGATTCTCCAGGCATGGTGGTGCATGCCTGTAGCCCCAGCTACTTGGGAGGAGGATGTGGGGAGATTACTTGACCCTGGGAGTTTAAGGCTGTGGAGTCGGAATTGTGCCACTATGCTCCAACCTGGGTGACAGAGCAAGACCCTGTCTCAAAAGAAAATAAAATATTTAAAAATGTTTGTGTATTTAGGCTCTGCAAAAGCTGAGTGTATTTGCTATTTTTTTTTTTCTGGTTTGCTTTTCATAGCCTCATGAAAACAACTGACCATTTCAGAGGTTCTTTAGTTTATTGTATATTTAACAGCACTTTCCATGTGTTGTTACTAAATATCCAAAGCAATGGTTTTCATTTTTGTCACCTTGAATATCAGTGAATCGAAATCTCTAAAATAGTACAGGGTGGCCATGATCTCTAAAGAAACTTGATGACAGTATCCCACCCTTCCCTTCAATAAATATGCTGTGAGCCCAGATAGAGAAACCCAGCACCTTTATTAGATAAGGACACTAATTATAGTGAGGTAGAGCACATTCATTCACATCCTCTGATGTGTCTGAAGAAGCACGAGTAATGTTGTGTCAGAGCTGATAAAAGGTGCTCAGAAACATGTTGCCTGTTTTTTGTCCATAGGGAACACATATCTGTGACTAAAGACATATTAGACTTTCTGTGAAAAAACTCAACACCTAATCTTTATAAGGAAATTTTTCATTATCAGGTTATCTATTTGTTAATAAGTAATACACCCAGAGTTTAGTTTATGTATTTTTTTCTGATGTCATGTTTCAACTCTCGGAAAGATAGTTTATAAAATTTTTTAAAACGAAGCGTAAAATATTACACTAAAAGCAGAAAATCCTTTTGCATATTAAATTGATTGGCTATTTCAACAATGTTCTAGGATATCTGCAAGCATCTCATCATATAATATACAAGTATTAGCAAATGTTCTTCTTTTATATAGTCTTTTATGTTACTTCTTCTGATTTTATTACCCAAAAGGATAAAATACTTATGGTATTATTTAGCATTTTTGTTTTTTAGCATTCAATAAGCAATTAATGAGTTTCTCCTATGCCCCTTTCTGTAAAGAAGCTAGATTTTGTTCATTGATTTTGATTTGATTTTTTTCTACCAAATTTAGACATCTTTTAACATATGGCACTAAAATAAGAACAACAACAACAATACTTAATTTTTATTGCAAATAACAGAGATTGATGCATGTAGACCACAAAAAGTTGGCTACGAGGCTAGGCTTTTGGGGCTAGTAGTATAAAGTCTCTCTAACGATGTATAGATCTTTCTGACCCATATTTGGCCCAAACTTAGCCCTTTACAGGTGGTGGAAGGTGGGACTGAAAGTGGGGAACAAATTGGGTTATATTAGCAGGTTCGGGGCTGGATGTGGGAGTGAAGTAAGTCTACCAGCTTCTGCTGGTAGGGTTTTGAATATTGCAGGAAAAATTGTGGTTATTTACTGCAGGAAAATAAGTACCTGCCATTTCTGCATTTGTTCAGGTTAAATAAATGTTTAAATATATTTTTAAGAAAGGCATGTGTTCATTGAAACTAGTAATTTTAGTTCTACTTGGAAAATCATGACATAATTTTCACTTTGTTTTCTTCTCAAACAAACCCATACTTCCCAGCTGATCTTAAACTGGGACTCCTTCCTCCCAAGTTTTGAACAGGTCTGATTCATGACAGTTCATAGCCACATCTAAAGTTTATAGTGGTGAATCTCCATGCCAGTGATCACTATCACATGGCCTTATTCAGTTCCCAGACGGACAATGGTTAGTCAAACTCCGCTAACCCCCATCAGGCTTCAGGGAGAGAAAACTTTCTCATTGAGAAGATCTTTGAGAGCCTGTTTTAAAGACATCTCCCATCACTTTGAACCTACAATTTTGCTACAATGCATCTGCTAATTATCTCATACAATCATACACATTAATTTTATTTAGAGAACTGTTTCCTCTGCTTCTTCCAAGTTAACATTCAATATGCAATTAATGAGTTTCTCAAAGCCAGTCCACAATAATAGAGGAATGAAGTTTGGATTATTCATATTGGCCAAGGATTTACTTTTACTTGTAGAAAACGTTTTTTTAAAGTTGCTTTTGAAGACTTACTGTATTGGGCCTATTTGTTTATTTCTCTATTTTGCTTTTTGTTTGTTTGTTTGTTTATTTATTTATTTATTTATTTATTTATTTATTTATTTATAGATGGAGTCTCCCTCTGTCACCCAAGCTTTAGTACAGAGGTGTGATCTCAGCTCACTGAAACCTCCACCTTTAGGGTTCAAGTGATTCCAGTGCCTCAGTTCCCTTGCGGCTGGGATTACAGACGTGCACCACCATGCTCAGCTAATTTATATATTTTTAGTAGAGATTGAATTTTGCCATGTTGGCCAGGCAGGTCTGACTCCTGAGCTCAAGCTATCCACCCACCTTGGGCTCCCAAAGTACTGGGATTATACGCGTGAGCCACCGCATCCAGCCTGCTCTTGCTTTTTTAAACACAAACATATAAAGCTACTTTCTGAGGGATTAGATAATGTACTAGGTGTATTTAAGAAAACTAGTTACTGTATTTGGTTAGGCACTCTGTAGCCACTAAAAGTACAAATCCAATATGTAATAAGACTTTAATAAGAATAAATAACAAAAAATTAAAATTAACTTATAGCATTTAGACCAGCTATAGTTGGGATATATCCCAATAAAGTTTCTTTTAAAAAGGGAAGAAGGCAGGGCACAATGGTTCATGCCTGTAATCCCAGCACTATGGGAGTCCGAGGCAGGAGGATCACTTGAACTCAAGAGTCTGAGACTAGCCTGGGCAACAGAGTGAGATTCTTTCTCTACAAAACAATAAAAAAAAATTAGCTGTACATGGCGGCATGCACCTGTGGTTCCAGCTAGACGGGAGAGTGAGGAACAAGGATCACTTGACCCTGGGAGGTTGAGGCTGCAGTGAGCTGTGTTTGAGGTACTGAACTCCGGCCTGGGCAATATAATAAGATTCTGCCTCAAAATATTAAAATAAAAAGGGATAAGGAGTTATTATCAAGGCCAAAAGTAAAAATTGTAGTAAGACTGAGGTTCAAATTTAATAACACCTATAATTTTAACATGTTCTGATGTAGGCTTTACTATCAAGTGGTTAAAAAAAGACTCAATCTCCATTTATAGGACAGTTAGTGGCCTGTGGCAATCTGTAAGGATGAGAGAGGGAAAAAAAAGCAGGATTAACGTCTCACTCTCCCATGGGACTGAACCATGGGACCTGCAAATCCCAAAAGAGAGGGAGACTCATACAAGGTCACTTTGGATTAGGCATGCAAACTAATGGCCTTACTAATTGTTCCAAGGGGTCCTGTGATTGGGCGTGAAGCCAGCACACTTCAGCCAACAAAGCCTTTTAATTAGGTACAGTCACAATGCCAAGTTCCTCAGCAAGAGCATGTGAAAGAGCTCCTTTTGACTTTTGATCAAATCCATTTAAAATCTTTGCCATGAGACCCTGAAAATCACCCCTATAAAATATGTCTGGAATGTCTCATACCTGGGAACTAATATTAGGTATTATTCTTACTATGGAGCTTATTACCAATGAGTTGGTTCATAAGGCTCTCAAGTAAATGGATTTCAAAACAAAATATTGCTGTAGATCAGGCTGGAGACAGGAAATCCACCCACATTTGCCCGCAATGTTAAAGGCTATCCACTTTTGAAGGCAGGATCCTTGTCCTATACCTCTGTGCAGGTGTGGAGCCCAACATAGGATAGACATTTAATGAATGTTTTTTTTTTCTGATTGTATTGATAAGATAAGCAGTGGATTTCTTGAGTTTATAAAATATTCATCAAACAAATACATGGTTTACTGTTTGGAAGGCTCTTTTCTGTTCTATTTTCTTGGCTACCCATGGTGAGACTTGAAATAGTTGTGCTTTTAGGACAGCAGAAGATCTTTTTTTCTACCCTGGGAAATCCATTTCAGTGGCAGTGTGCCGGCTTCGTGGTGGTTGTTTAATCCCTCCTGCTTTGGAATGCTCGTTTGTGTCAAGATGTGAAGTCTCCTGCCTTGGATGTGATCATGGAGCTATGGAGAAGGGCTTTCACTTCAGTACACTTTATTTTCAAGTGTAAGAAAAACACGGTTGGACCTACACGTAGTCCTGGATACTTTGTTTTCAGCTCTTATTTGTCTTTTCTATTGAATTTTTGGTGACAATAATAATTCACAACCAAAAGAAGGATTCAGCTTTATTCTCTTCAAAAGGGATACTCCCATAATTTCAGCTCTCCTAAGGTAGATACAATAAGGGAAATGATAGAACCCCAAAGCAAAAAGTTAGGACAGACTGTAGCAATTTCCGTGGCCTGTGCAACAATTATCTGCCTGTTCTGCCAAGCTCCCCTATGTGGACTCAAAGAAGTCTTTAGAGAAAGGAATTCAATTTGTTGTTTTTTTGGTGAGGAATGCAGGAATTTAGCAGACATTGAACACTTACATCTTAACCGTGACGGTTTGGAGACTGTCACCTGGAAAAATATACTTTTACAAGTTTAAACAATAGTTGTACATTCAAATGCCTATAGGGACCAAAAAGGTAAGAAAAAAAATTGTGAAGTGGGGCAAGTATTAGATGAAAGAATTGTTAGGGGCTGTGGCAGAATGGTAAATTAATGCTTGTTCCAAAGTTATTCAAATTATTGAACACACACACACACACACACACAGTTCTTAAGCCAAACATGTCAGTGGCTATATGTAGTTTTTGGCCATTATTTTAACCCATAAATCTTATCTGGCATTTTGTTTAGGTTTTCCATGTCAGGAAAGTTTTTCCACGTGTGACTTAAACCTAGATCTGCTTACTGTCATGTGACATTTCAAGAGAGATATGATTTTAAAAGAACTAAAGACTGAGCCATATGGAAGCAGGACCTTCTTAACCCTTCCTAATTCAACAAAAGCTCAACCGGCTACTACAATGACCCAAGGACGACTGAGTCTGGACCCTCATTCAGTACTCCTCTCCTTGAGCTCCCCCTAGAGGTCAGAGTCCTTCATTAACAGGCCCCCAGCTGTTGCTCAGTATCTTCTGAAAGGTGAGATAAATTCTCTGGAATAGGAGTGGTACTTGTGGTGCTGATACTATGAAAATAACAATCAGAGAACTAAGAACAATATTTATATATATTTATTCCTCGTGTCTTGTTCAGTAAACATCAAGGGCATACTACGTGCATAAAATTATGATGGGTATTCCGGAAAATACGGAAATCACCAATGCAATACCTATCTCTTTGGGGAAAATAAAAACCACATAAAGCAACCATCCTTTCTGTTATCTTAACCATTCTTTCTGACATCTTACAATTGTCTTTTACTAATTTTTCTACTACCTTCTTCTTAAGTAATGATGTTCTTAAGAATTCTTTTCAAACTTTCTTTCCTCATTTTACATACCTTTATTAAGGTACTCCTGTTCTTTCTTCTGATTTCAGTTACCACCTGTTTTCTGAAGATTTTCACCTTTATATCTCTATACCTCTGGATTGAACCCTTCCTGAGTGACAAACTTATGCTCCAATTTTCTGCTGAAATTCTCCCCAAGCATGTTTCAAAGTCAATTCAAATCCAATATATCCTAATGAAAATTCAAGGCCATAAGTATTTAGTGCCGTATGTGCAATACTAGCAATAAGTGCTATGAATCTAGATCATTTTGAGCTGAGATGTCTGAGATAGACATGGGCAAGACTTCAAACAAGAGATTGTTATTGGGCAATAGTAGCATTGTTTCTTTCTACCTATTGTTTCTTATTTTGTTTATTTATTTATTTTTTTTAAGACAAAGTCTTACTCTGTCACCCCCGGCTGGAGTGTCATGGGGCAGTCCTAGCTCACTGCAGCATCACCTTCCTGGGCTCAGAAGATTATCCTGTCTTAGCCTCCTCAGTAGCTGGAACTACAGGTCAGTGCAGCCACACCTCAATAATTTTTAAATTTTCTGTAGAAATGAGGTCTCACTTATTGCCTAGGCTGGTCTTGATATCCTGATCTGAAAGAACCCTCCTGCCTTTGCCTTCCTAAGTTCTGGGATTATAGGAGTGAGCCACAGTGCACAGACTTATCCCAATACTTTTGAGGTTCAAGCTCAGTTTTGACCTCTATTACAATCCATATTTTCTTAAAAGTGAAAACTTCTTTCACGGCAATCTTTTTCATTCTATCTGTTTTATTTTTTCCTCTTCTAACTGAGGAGATTGGAGATTAAAGACCAGATATGCAGAAGTCCCAGCCATATTCAGCTCACCTAAAAAATATACATATTTTTCAAATATTTGTAGATTTCTTGATGCCTAGAACCCCAAAAAGACAATCATGAATCCCAGTTGAGAGGCAGCTTTTGAATGCCAGGCATTTTCTTTATTCAGTCTCCATCCACTTAAGTGTGTGGCTCTGGCTCTGCCTTTGTCCCAGCCAGTAGCTGAATGCAGCCTCTCAGGCTCACAGCACTGCCCTATAATCCCCTGAAAGAACTGGTGTTCTTTCTGTTCCCTCCCTTGCAATGTGGCACTTCCAGCTTAAGCAACTCTCAGCCCAACTGAACTCTTTTATAATTCCATCAGGCAAGCTCTTTTGATGCTTATTTCAAAATAAAATAGATGTTTTCTTCTTTATATCTTATGCAATGTTGTTTAGAAGGAACACAGAGAGCCTTTTCTGTTCCCTGAGTAATCACAGTAGTTGCTTTTCTTCCTAGAATTGTAGATAATTAAGAACACAATTTTTTTTTTTTTTTTTGTAATGTACAGCTAGGTACACCATGAAAATCTTAGCTTTGTGGTACTTTTTCATGAGAAAAAAAGTATCCTTTTGACTTTGATAGCCTCAGGGGTGAAATAAGTTATAACATGACAGCTTACAAAAAAAGGCTATACAGTTGTGAAAATTCAATAGGAAACAATAGACTCTATTGAAGAGTTCTAATGTCTTGTGGCTTTTCCTTCTACAATGACAGTTATTAAATTTTTTTAATTTCTTTTTTTATAGCCTTTCAATAGAAAACTGTCCATTTGCAAGGCAGGTAAATAGCTTTAAATATTTATCAACCAGTGTTGTGAAAGAGATCTTTTATAATTACATCTACTGAAGTTAATTAGGCATATTATATATCATGGCTTGTTTGGCATAATACTGGCTTTGTTCTTAATTGAAGTGTTATTTGGTGAGTCTGTTTAATGAAGGGTTATGTGTTTTCTTTTGTAATTCTGAAAATCACAAAAAAATTTAGCCCCGATGAATAAATGAAGTTAAGAAGCATTTGAAAAAAGAACAGAAGTTTCCTAATTTTTGTTAGTTTATTAAGCTAGTGCTTGAATTGGAAAGTATCAAAAAATCTGCTTTTGTTTTTGAAGGCAAAATCAGATGAAATTGCACTTGGCTTAGGTTTTGATGGGATAATCATTTGGCTTTTAGTAATGCATCCTACAGATGCAAGAGCATGCACAGATTAGGAACCAGCATGACTTGGTTCAAAGTTAAGGGCACAAATGTGGTTATAATACAGTCATCTCCACCCTACCTCCACCAATCAATCACTTATGCTTCTGTACCTCTTTTTAGAAAACAAAC
This sequence comes from Sapajus apella, assembly GCF_009761245.1. Classification (NCBI taxonomy): domain Eukaryota; kingdom Metazoa; phylum Chordata; class Mammalia; order Primates; family Cebidae; genus Sapajus; species Sapajus apella. The sequence goes on along the minus strand of NW_022436946.1, from coordinate 28,005,766 downwards.
AAAACAAAATGATATCTTTCTTTAAGACCCAACTTCACTTTCCCTGCTTGGCAAAAAAAAAAAAAAAAAAAAGAAGAAGAAGAAGAAGAAAACCCAAGAACCCTAGGAAATGTAAGACTTGTCCTGATTCCAACACTAAGCAGAAATGGAACTATCTGCCCGATTAGACTCCTTCTGCCATTGTTCCCTGGCACACAATGTTGATGCTGAGGCCTGAGCCTGGAGATTGATGGACGGTGGGTGTGTACCATCGTTGAGGAATTCCTGCTGTTTTATATACATGCCATGCCATACAGGTGTCCTATATTATGTGTCAAGGTGACCGCTCTTTTTGGTTCATATCACCATGCTCAGCTATTGTTGCTGAAAGCGCATAAAATGGGAGGAAAGAGTATTTCAGAGATGTAAAATAGCATGTGTTACACCTTGAGACAAAAGAGATATGGTTATGTCTAGACAGAGAAATACACTGGACAACATCACTTTCTAACAGCAGTTAACTTTGGACTATAGGATCATAGATGATTTTGTTTCAACTTTCTTAGTGTTCTACAAGAAAACCACATTACCTTATTATTAAAAAATGTTTAAGTACCCAAAAGAGTCAAAAATCAGTGACACAGGAAAAAACAAAACCTAGAAGTGATATTATTTTTATCTCTCTCTTCTTCTTTTTTTTTTAGAGAGGTTCTCACTGTCACCCAGGCTAGAGTGCAGTGGCCTGATCATAGCTCACTGCAGCCTTGAACTCCCTCACTCAAATGATCCTTCCACCTCAGCCTCCTGAGTTGCTGGGACTACAGGAACATACCACCATGCCTAGCTAATTTTTAATTTTTTATTATCATTATTATTATTATTTTATTATTGCAGAGATTGAGTCTCCCTATGTTGTTCAGGCTGGTCTTGAACTCCTGGGATCAAGTGGTCCTCCCATGTCGCCCTTCCAAAGTGCTGGGATTACAGGTGTGAGCCACTGTGCCCAGCTAGTACTATTTTCAAAAGTGTTACGGAGCAGTACTCAAGCTGTATGAGAAGAAGAAAATGAAAAAATGAATTGATCAGATTTAAGGAAAACACTGATGCAGGAATCCAGGTCTAAAATGAAGTCTTGATCTGGGTACTGGCAGATTCTGTGGAGAAGGTTATAGAGAAACAAGAAAGAATGTAGGACTGAATTCAGGATGGAAGGGTTTCTCACCTGTCTTATCTGTCCCAAAGGTGCCACCCACAACAGAAGCCTTATAATTTTTTCTAATCCTTTACTTCCTTGTATTTCAAGATTTTGTTTTATGTCTTTGTTTTCCTGCATCTTGACTATGATATACCGAAGTATAAATTTTTTTATACTCCTTCTGGTTGGTGTTCTCTGAAGTTCTCGGATCTGTTGTTTTGTGCCTTCAAGGGGAGACAACCCTCTTGCTCTGCTCAGGTGCCACAGAGCAGAAAAAACATGCAGATTATCAACTCAAGTAACTAGAATCAGCCATTAGCCACACCCCTTTTCCCTCTTCCTATCTTCTTTTGGTTTCAATAGGTTTTATTACTATTAAGGCATAGTAAAACCAACAGACCAGGAGAAAACTGCTGTTGAAAAGGTCATTTATTATACCCTTAGATCTCAAGAGAAGAATTATAGGTCATGCCACAGAGGCCACACAGGGAAGTGCCAGGGTCAGTCCCAAAGCAGAGGGAGAGGGGAAAACTGGCGCCCACAAGCCTCCACCATGGTTTCTATGGGAAAAATGGGCAAGGCAGGGCAATTGGACTTAGAATTGGTGAACTTGAAAATCCCGGCAAGTTCTGGAGCATGGCAGTTGTCCTAGTTGTCTGACATCTAGACCTGGGCTGATTAGAGCAGGTGTATAGTGGCTTGGAGTGTGAGATAAGGGAGGTAGTAGACTGAATTTGTTCTTTCTTTCTTTCTTTTTTTTAAAGACTCATTCTGTCGCCAGGCTGTAGTGCAGTGGTACGATCTTGGCTCACTGCAACCACCGCCTCCTGGGGTCCAGTGATTCTCCTGCGTCAGCCTTTCAAGTAGCTGGGACTACAGGCACCCGCCACCATGCCTGGCTAATTTTTGTATTTTTGTATTTTTTGGGTTTCACTGTGTTGGTCAGGATGGTCTCGATCACCTGACCTCGTGATCCGCCTGCCTCAGCCTCCCAAAGTGCTGGGATTACAGGCGTGAGCCACCACGCCTAGCCGGTTCATTTGTATTTTAACAGTGTGCCCCTGGGGAGGAGAAACCCCATTGAGAAGAGGGGGGTCAAAGGTGCCTGGAGGCTAAGGCAAGATGACTCAGGCATATTATCAAGTTGTCCAGAATATGATGTGTCTGGTATATGCATGTAATATAAATAAATCATCTAACTTAGAGAAGCTGGCAACGTGGCTAATATGCCCTTCTCCCTCTCATCCTCTTTCTCCCTCCCTCTGGCTTTCATGCTCCTGTGAAGAGGCTTATGACAAAGGTCCAGTGTACTTTGATAATGCATGGTGGGTGGAGCGCAGTAGGAGAGTTGAAAATGGGTTGGGGCAGCAGGATGAATGTCCACTCTTGGGTGTCTCACAGCATCCCCAGTTATCTGAAGAACTTCACTTTATTGGAGAAGTCTTTGGAAGGATTTTGTATGTAAAATCATAGCTAAGAAAGATGTGTCATTAAACTAGCGTTAGCTTTGTTATCAAAAATTACCCTAATGATGATGAATAATTTTGAAATTATTAAAATACCTTAATGCATAATTTTTACTCCAAATTTGAATATTTATTAAGCTATGTGTGTGTGTATATATATATTTATTAAGCTATGTGTGTGTGTATATATATATATATATATACACACACACATATTGTTTAGAAAATATGTGTTTAGAAAATACAAAGTATATATTTTACAATCTTGATTTATATACTGAAAGTATAAACCCTATATTGTATGTTTTATATTAAAAATATATTTATATATGAGATATTACAAATATTATAAGATTTAAGTGACAATGCATTTATTACACATGGTACTGACCATTCTTACCAAACTCCAACTTTCTAAATCACGAATCACCTTTAAAATCTATTTAAAGTACCACAACCTTGGGGAACTTGGGAGTAAGCTTGCTCCTGGTCATGTATTGCAGCACTGATTATACTTGCTAATCTATTTCAGGTCATGGCCAGACCTGGCCACTGGGCTGCCACAGTATTCTCCAAATAAAGGTGTTTTTCCTGAATATTCCTGATAACAATACTCCTAAACCTGAGTTTTTATCTTTAGTGTCATTTTCTCTCTCTTCCCCAACTCCCCACATCCTCACATTCTGTATGCTCAATTGCTAGAATTCTATCTTGACCTATGTTTTGAGTTTTTGCAATGGTATCTTGCCTTGCTGATTAGACCTACTGAAGAGTTTCTGCCAGTACAGAAGCCCAGTCTTTGTACAGCATAGATTTCCTAGATGGTGTTGACAAGCCTGTCTCTAATGCCAAGTATCTCCTTCTACTATTATTGATGTGTCCTGCCCCCCACCAACCTGCAATTCACTAACAGATGAGTCTATTTCTAAATCCTGGACATTGTCTTAAATTAAATCTTAACCTTGAGTAACTAGCCATGCCTGGATGATGAGTTATAAATTAATGTACTAAGCATTCCAGCTATTTTTACTCTCTTCTCACACACTTTGTATCAAGCACATTGACTTGTTTTGCAGCCAACTAGATTCAGGGAATCACTTCTCCTGTTACATTTGGAGGAGCCATACTTCATCTTGTCTACAACATCCTTCCACTTGAGCTTTGAATTCTCCCTGCTCCCTGCTTCTGAGATCTCTCACATGTGATTATTTGATAAATTTCTACCTCCCATGGTAGGCCATAATTCATAGGAGATCAGTGATCTTGTTCTATTTTTTATTCCTATTGCACCCCTAATGCCTGGCAGAGTGCCTGGCACATAGTAAGTGCTCAATAAATATCTGTTGAATAAATGAATGAAAATGCTAAGGCCCTTGAAGTATGGGACTGTGTAATGTAAACTCCATCTTAGAATCTACTGTTATGTTACTCAGACTCAAAATATATGTAAATGATGAATGAAGACACTCTTGAAAAAATATATAATTTAATGCTATGTTAGAATTCATAAGCTTCAGAAGACTAATCTTCAATTTCAGAGAAAAATATTCTTCATAGAAATTTAGACCTAAATAAAAGAGGATAAAAGTTCAGACTGGCTCTCATGATATGGTACATTTCTAAGCTCATTTTGATGGTCAATATCCACATTCATTTTTTGAAATCTGTTTAGATAATTTTCTCCTTTTCGCATTGGCAACAAAACTGAATCGGTTTGATCAAAAGACTCAATGCAGTTTCTAACCATTGCACAAGCCAACAAAAGGCTCATTCTGGGTTCATTTTTGGGTTAGTCCACATCTCTATCATTTATTGTGGAATGTAACTGGTATTTCCTGCTTTTACAAAGAAACTCAAACCCCAGTTGAAATATCAAGAGCTCAAAAGGATGGGGCTCAAAAGGTCTCCATTCGTAAAACAAGGAATCCTCCCTCCACAAAAATCCCAAATAAGACCTGAGGGCCTAACAACAGCAGTCCCAATTCTGTTTGCTTTGTAGCAGTGCTGTCCAGTAGAAACTTAATGCCAGCCTTAAATATAAGCCACATATGTAATTTAAAATTTTCTAGTATCCACATTAAAAAAAAAGGTAAGAGAAACTTTGAAAATAATTTTAGTAATATATTATTAAAATGTAATGCTGTTCATTTAATTCAAAAATATTTCAGCATTCTAAACATACAAAAAAGCAACAGAATGTTAGAAATCATGTTTAAGTACAGAAAACTTTCATTGATGCAGTGGCTCTTTGCTTTGTTGACAATGAAAAGTTCTACAGTTTGTTTAAAAACAAATGGTTTTAAAACTACGACACTTAACTGAAAAAAAATTATATATATATATATATATATATATATATATATATATATATATAAAAACGAAAAGTAAACACTTCCCAAGCCAACTGACCACCTTTTGTTCACAGCTAGGAATGGTAGCAGAATGCTATGTCACTAGATACAGAAGCAAGAAAACCTGAAGCTAAATGGATACCCACTGCAGTTAACAGGCCCAGCCTCATAGTGCATACCATCAGCTATGACCCCTTTCAAAGGCATCTTCTATCGCAGCCTCAACATCAAGCAAAGAGCATCAAGAGTTTGTCTTGGTTATTTTGTTCTTTTTACGAACTAGAGATATATACAGTTGATAACTCAGGATTTCTAGCCAGTAACCATGTAGTTAACACTATCTTACAAAAAAAAGAAAAATGCCAGAAGCACCTTTAAATGCCTTACCACACTAACAGCAAAGTGCACAGAGTAAGGAGGGCATGAGGGTACCTTTTCATTTTAAAAATATTTAGAAATATGTACAACTTTGATACAGTTTCAGGGTGCTCTGGACATGCACGACTACTTCATGTACACCTTTGATAGTTTCTAGAGCGCTATAAGAAGCAACAATATGATCATAATCAAATTTTGTAATTAAACCTAATGAGGGCAACAGATACTTCTCAAATAAAAGATGCGTCAGTGACAGCTCTCCCCACTTTAAGATAGAGGTCCCCAACCCTTGGGCCATGGATAGATACCAGTCAATGGCCTGTTAGAAACCAGGCCGCAGAGCAGGAGGTGAGCAGCAAGTGAGCAAAGCTTCCTCTGTATTGACAACCGCTCCCCATGGTTCAAATTACCATCTGAGCTCCACCTCCTGTCAGATTGGCAGCAACATTAGATTCTCATAGGAGCACAAATCCTATTGTCAACTGTGCATGTGAGGGATATAGGTTGTCAGCTCCTTATGAGAATCTAACTAACGCCTGATGATGTCACTGTCTCTTATCACCCTCAGAGGGACCGTCTAGTTGGAGGAAAACAAGCTCCAGGTTCCCACTGATTCTACATTATGGTGAGTTGTATAATCATTTCATTATATATTACAATGTAATAATAATAGAAATAAAGTGCACAATAAATGTAATGTGCGCAAATCACCCCAAAAACCCATCCCTCCACCATCCATGGAGAAATTGTCCTCCACAAAACTGGCCCCTGGTGCCAAAAAGTTTGGGGACTACTGCTCTAAGGTATTCACAAGGAGACAGATAAACAGTTTTTAAATTTGTACTTCTCCTCTTCCTCCTCCTTTTTTTCTTCCTCCTCGTCTTCTTTGTTGTCCTCTTCCACCTTTTTCCACACAACTTTAGTGGAACTCTTTGGGCCATCACACTTTCCTTTAGACTTATAGTCAGCAACATCCTTCTCATACTTTAGCTGTGCCACTTTACTGATGTAAGGCTGCTTTTCACTGTCACTTCAATTATTCCACATCTCACCCAGCTTTCCTGATACTTCATAGAGATGCCAGGGTTTGTGGATTTGATCTTGTGGCAGAATTTTCCACAGAACAGAAGAATCCGGATGGAGGCCTTTTGGGGGCATTAGGGTTATTCTGGCCTCCCTTAGCTAGTTCATAGTCTTCGATTCCCAATCATAGAGTACTTCATCTACTTTTGCCATTTCATCAGATTTAGACTTCTCTTTCCCAAACATTGTCATTTACCTCTTGGAGCAATTCTTGGAAAATTCTGTAAAATTGATAGGGAACTCTATATTTTTCTTTTTATGTTCTTCTCTGCACATCTGCACAAAGAGGGCATAGGCAGACATCTTGCCTTTTGGTTTCTTGGGCTCAACTTTAGCCATCCTAACTGTATTGTTCCAATATATTTTATTTAGCTTAAAATATCAAAAAATCACTTCAACATGTAATCAATATGAACATTATTGAGATACTTTATATTTGTTTCCTATACTAAGTCTTTGCAATCTGTTGTGTGCTTTACACTTCAATTCAAACTAGCCAAAATTTAACAGCTTAATTGCAAGGTATGGCTAATTGTTACATATTAGGCAGCATAGTTCTGGAATATGCTTTTGTGCTATTTTTTCCCACATAATTGGAAGAGATGTCCCCATTTATTTCTACTGCAACCATTGGCACCATAATGAGGAAAGGCCAGCTGTTGAAATCTCTGAAAAGTTTTAATAGATTCAGTAAGTAAGATCTATCCAAGTGCTTCAGTTCTCTCCAAGCCTCTGCTCATTGCAGCTGAAGTTGCTGGATTCGGCTCAGCTTTGATACAGTGTGACTGGGTTCATGCTGCTGCTTTTATTGCGGCCATCATTATACAACCTTGTCCAGGCTCACTGTGGCCAGAAACAGGAAGGACTCTCTTCCCTTTCATGTCAAGTACAGCCAAGTGTGCTCAAGCCGAAACTGACTTAATATCTCAGTGCCACACCTTTTGTAAGATTCACTCACATGTATTCTTTCTGTTTTTCTTACTCTGGATAACTCTAATGATCAAGAAGCATCCTTCTAGGTCAAGTACCTATAAATGCTAATACCTAGCATAATACACATATGTATTTTTAAAATCCTTTTTTTAGGCAGGGTCTCACTGTTGCCCAGGCTGGCATTCAGCGGTATGATTATAGCCACTGCAGCCTCAAATTCTTGGATTCTAGCAATCCTCCCTCCCACCTCAGTCTCCTGAGTAGCAGGGACCATAGGTGGGCACCACCATGTCCGACTAATTTTTAATTTTTTGTAGAGATTGGGTCTCCCTATGTTGCCCAGGCTGTTTTTAAACCCCCTGGACTCAAACAATCCTTCTCCCTTGAACTCCTAAACTGTTGGGAATATAGGCGTGAGCCTCCCCACAATGCCTGGCTGAATTATACATATATATATATATATATATATATAATTATTATATACATATGTACACATATATATATGTGTATATATATACACACATACAGATATATATACGCATATATACATATATATATATATATATATTTTTTTTTTTTTTTGAGTCAGAATCTCACTATGTCACCAGGCTGGAGTGCAGTGGCACAATCTTGGCTCATTGCAACCTCTTCTTCCCAGGTTCAAGCAATTCTCCTGCCTCAGCCTCCTGAGTAGCTGTGACTACTGATGTGTGACACCACACTCAGCTTATTGTTTTGGTTTTTTTTATTTTTAGTAGAGACGGTGTTTCACCATGTTGGCCAGGATGGTCGCGGTCTCTTGACTTCATGATTCACCAACCTTGGCCTCCCAAAGTGCTGGGATTACAGATGTGCACCACCAGGTCCAGCCCTGAATAATATTTTTTAAATAAGGTTTTAACAGACGCGAGAAATAAATTTGTGGAGAATTAATAAACCAAGCTTTAGTGTCATGAGAGTAGCATGTTTCCTTAAATTTTCATGTGTAATAAACCACAAAGATTATACTGTGGATTCTGATAATTTCCAGCTCATCTTTACTGGGAGTGATTGATAGTAGATCTAACCTAAGATGATTTTGTTGATTTTTCAAATTGTGTTGCTTGGACCTAATGCATCTGCAGAGCCTGCTGCTGGGAGCGCTGACAGGGGAAACAGGCAGGTGTGCATAAAGGGTGGCAGGCGGCAGAGTATCGGCTTCTCATTCTTCTCTTCCCCAAACCCTGTCATTGTTTTTCATTGTTTTTCTTTCAATGCTTCTGGGCAAAATCTGGTATGGATAAACGGTTTCTGTGCCCAATTTTTAAAAACCCACCTACCTAAGGGAATTGTCTCTGTTTTGATTCAGTCTGCATATTTTTTGTGCTCCCCATATTACATTTTTATCCTGCTGTCTGTGCTGAAATGTCCACTTTTCCCTTAGAGGCTGTACTACTAAGTACTGTCTTTGGTTGTGCAACTGTTCAAAGAAAAGCCTTTCAGTACCGCATCTCTTAAGCTCATTTTTATTTATTTATTTTTGTTTGGTTTCTGTTTAAGTAATCTTCTTACTGTGAGGGAAAAAACTGAATAGAAAAAAAGGACATAAAAATCATCCATAATTGTATCACACAGAGATAAAAATGTTAACATTTTGATATATTTCCTCCTGAATTATAGTTCATACATATTTTTAATTAAATTTGAATAATCTTTTATGTAGTTTTTATTAATGTGATCTTGTATCTATTTCATTAAACCATAATTATTATTAACTTTTAAAATTTTAATCCTATGTATGTCTCATAATTTAACCATTCCTCTGTTGGTGGAAATGTCAACTGTTTATAATTTTTTCTTTAGTAAAAATGATGCGTGGCCAGGCGCAGTGGCTCATGCCTGTAATCCCAGCACTTTGGGAGGCTGAGGCAGGTAGATCACGAGGTCAAGAGATTGAGACCATCCTGGCCTACATGGTGAAACCCCATCTCTACTAAAAATACAAAAAATTAGTTGGATGTGGTAGTGCGTGCCTGTAGTCCCAGCTACTCGGGAAGCTGAGGCAGGAGAATTGCTTGAACCTGGGAAGCAGAGTTTCCAGTGAGCCGAGGTCACGCCACTGCACTCCAGCCTCACTCCTGGAGCCAGAGCGAGACTCTGTCTCAAAAAAAAAAAAAAATGATGCTACAGTTAGCATTTTTGTACCAAAAGAGTGGTGCTTCAATGAACATCTTGTACATAAATATTTAACTACTTCTGTAAATGTATTTTCTAGGAATGAAATGACTAATAAATAAACTTTACAAATAGTAATAACTGTATATACTGCCAAACATTGCCTTCAATATTAAATGCAGCTCCAGTAGTATATCTGAATATCAATTTAACCTCACTCTTTCTGATTTTGAGTTCAAATCTTCAGAAGAATCTTTTCAACTTTGATTGTTAAAAAAGGCAATTTGTTTTTTATTATTTGCAGATCATTATAGCTTGTTATGAAACACTATTTTTTTTCTTGGATTTCTCTCTCTCTTTATATATATATATTCTGGGATTCTCTATATATACATATATGTATACATAAACACACACAAACACATTTCTGCATGCTGTAACACAGTTCCTTTGATTGCTGTAACAAAATACCATAGACTGGGTGGCTTATAAACAACATAAATTTACTTCTCACGGTTCTAGAGCCTGAAATTCCAAGATCAGGCTGCTAGCATGGTTGGGTTCTGGTGAGGGCCCTCTTCACAGTTGCTGACTGTATTAGTTTGTTCTCACACTGCTATAAAGAACTACCCGAGACTGGGTAATTTATGAAGAGGTTTAGTTAACCTCTTCGTAAAATACCCAGTAATTAACCTCTTACAGTTTTGTGGACTGTACATGAAGCATGGCTGGGAGGCCTCAGGAAACTTAAAATCATGGCAGAAGGCAAAAGGGAAGCAGGCACAACTTACTGTGGCAAGACAGGATAGAGAGACCAAAGTGGGAAGTGCCATGCACTTTTAAGCCATCAGGTCTCATAAGAACTCACTATCATGAGAACAGGAAGGGGAAAATCTGCCCCTATGATCCAGTCACCTCCCACCAGGTCCCTCCCCCAACACTAGGAATTCTGATTCAACATGAGACTTAGGTGAGGAGCCAAACCATATCACACTCACTTATGCAAATTTCTGCTGCCAGCTCCCCAGAAAAATGGATTTTTCTTTTTTACCACATGGTCAAGCTGCAAATTTTTCAAACTTTCATGCTTTGTTTCCCTTTTAAATATAAATTCCAGTTTTAAATAATTGTTTTGTTCACACATATGGGCGTATGCTGTTAGAAGCAGCCAGGGCACATATTTTTTATTTTTAAATTTTTTATCTTTTTTTTTTTTTTTTTTTTTTTCAAAAATCAAGTACAGTCATATTCCTTAACTCCATACAGCAACAGCAGAATGGCACAAGTCAATTGTGCAACAAAGAAAGCCAAGAATTGTTTTGCACTACAGCATAACCAAGAATGGGGAAACTTCCCATCCATAGGTTTAAATGTAGTGCTGTAGATCACATCTTGAATGCTTTACTACCTAGGCATTTCTTCCAATAAATACCCTAAATCATCTCTCTCAAGTTCAAAGCTCCACGGATCTCTAGAGAAGGGCACAATCTCACCAGTCTCTTTGCTAAAGCACAGCAAAAGGGACCTTTGCTCCAGTTAGTTCCCAAGAAGTTCCTTTTCTCCATATGAGACCACCTCAGCCTGGACTTTGTTGTCCAGATCACTATCAACATTTTGGTCAAAACTAGTCAACAAGTCTCTAGGAAGCTCCAAACCTTTCCTCCTCTTCCTGTCTTCTTCTGAGCCCTCCAAACTGTTCCAACCTCTGCATGTTACCCAGGTCTGAAGGTATCCACATTATCAGGTATCTTTACAGCAATGTCCCATTTCTCTGGTACCAATTTTCTGGATTAGTCCATTTTCACACTGCTATAAAGAACTACCTGAGACTGGGTAATTTATGAAGAGGTTTAATTGGTTCACAGTTTTGCAGGCTGTATGGGAAGCATACAGGGAGGGCCTCAGGAAACTTGCGATCATGGGGGAAGGTGAAGGGTAAGTGTATTCACATGGCCAGGAAAGACAGAGAGAGACAAGAGGGAAGTGCCATGCACTCTTAAACCATCAGATTTCATGAGAACTCACTCACTATCACAAGAACAGCAAGGGGGAAATCTGCCCCCATGATCCAGTCACTTCCCACCACGTCCCTCCACCAAGATTGGGAATTACAATTCAACATAAGATTTGTGTGGGGACAAAGAGGCAAACCATATCACAGACTGTCAACTTCTCATTGTCTCTTTACACGACAGACAGCAAGAGAGCTCTCTGAGGTCCCCTTTATCTCACTAATCCCACTCATAAGGGCTCCACTCTCATGACTTATTCACCTCCCAAGAGTCTAACCTCCTAATACTGTCACATCAGGAGTTATGATTCCAACATATGAATTTTGACATTCAGTATATGGCATTCTTATGGTAATTTTTCCTCACAAATGTCAACAGTTTCAATTTTATTTATAAGGACATTTTATGTTTTAAGGATGAAACATAACTCTTGACCTGTCATATTCATTGTAAATGAAAATGACCCAGATTGTCTTAAATTTTTAATTTTATTGTTTTTTTCAAAGGAGTTGAGACATAGGTTTGGTTATAAGCACTCTATTATTCTGTCACTTCTGGCAGCTTCATCCACATATGGCTTCTATTACACTGAAGATACACAAACTTACATCTCTAGCCTAGAGCCCAAGATAGAGAGGGACTGTCTTCAAGATATATGTTGAAGGCTTTTATCTAACAGAATAGAAAGTACTCTGATTAAATTGATAAAAAAAAAAAAAATAAGGCCCATAAGGTTTTATAAGAAATTGTATCAGCTTGAACTATAAGAAACAAAGGCAGTAAAAAATTAAGAGAGGCCTTTGAAACTCCTGAACTACTACAGGCAAAAGGAAGTTAGCAAAGATAACTGTGAACATGAAACATTTTTTAAGAAAAGTATCACTCAGAGGAATAAGCCAAAAGTCCAGAATGTAGTCAAGAGTCATGGAGGAGTATTCCTAGGTAATAGGATTGAGCCTTCATCAAGGGAATGGAAACATGTCTCTAGATATATTTCAGAATTGCTATGGACCAATGACTGTTTTCACCCCTTTTGAATGGAAATGTCTATTGCAGGTATACTATACTTACCTTATCATTGTATGTTGGGTATACTAGGGATGTGATGGTTAATTTTATAATTGACTGGGCTGTGGGCTTTCCAGATATCTGGTCAAAGATTTTTCTGAGTGTTTCTGTGAGGGTGTTATTTGATAAGTATAACATTTAAATTCATGGACTGAGTAAAGAAGGCTGCCCTCCTGAATGTGAGTGGGCCTCACCCAGTCAGTTGAAGGCCTGAATAGAACGATAAGCTGACTATTCCCAGAATAAGAGGGAATTCCTTTTGCCTGAATATCCTTGAGTTGGGACATCTTTTTTGTTAGTTAGTTAGTTAGTTAGTTAGTTGGTTTGTTTTTATGCCTTTAGACTTGAACTAAAATATCAGCTCTTCCTAGGTCTGAAGCCTGCTGGCCTTCAAACTGAACTATACCAGAGGTTCCCTGGTTCTCAGGCCTTTGGATTCAGACTAGAACTACTCTAATTGTTAGCTCCCCTGAGTCTTCAGTTTGCTGGCTGCAGATCTTGGTACCAATCTCATGAGCCAATTTCTTATAATTTCTCTCTCTCTGTACACATACACACACACACACACACACACACACACACACACACCCTATTGGTTCTTTTCTCTGCAAAGACCTGCCTAATACAGAGGGTAAAAATCTTGCATCTTAACTTCATACATCTTCAATTGAGAGGAACTATACTGGAGAACCTATACCAAAGGAACTACACTCAGGGACCCTCATCTGCATATAGACCTGATTTAGAGGACTTACACTTTCAGCCAAAGCCTGATGCTCAATGAGAAAAGGCTTTTCAGGGGTCCTAGCAGAGGCTGAATGTATTTTGTTTTTATTATTATTGTGATTTCAATAGTTTTTGGGTAACAGTGGTGTTTGGCTACATGGATAAGTTCTTTAGGTGTGATTTCTGAGATTTTGGTGCACCCATTACCCAAGCAGTGTACACTGCACCCAATGGGTAGTCTTTTATACCTCATGCCTTCCCACCCTTCTTCCCAAGTCCACAGAGTCCATTATGTCATTCTTATGCCTTTGCATTTTCATAGTTCAGATCCCGTTTATAAATGAGGACATATGATGCTGGATGTTTGAATTTCCATTTCTGAGTTACTTCACTTAGAATAATGGTCTTTAATTCCATCAAGGTTGCTGCGAATACCATTATTTTATTCCTTGTTCTCGTTGAGAAGTATTTCATGGTATATATACACTACACTTTATCTGCTCCATTTGCTTCATTGATTGATGAGCATTTTGGCTGGTTCCATATTTTTGCAATTGTGAATTGTGCTGCTATAAACATGGATGTGTAAGTGTCTTTTTCATATAATGACTTCTTTTCCTTTGGGTATATATCCAGTACTGGGATTGCTGGATCAAATGGTAGTTTACTTTTAGTTCTTTAAGGAATCTCCACACTGTTTTTCATAGCGGTTATGCTAGTTTGCATTCCCACCAGCAGTGTAAAAATGTTCCTTTTTCACCACATCCACGGCAAAATCTATTACTTTTTGATTTTTAAAATTATAGACATTTGATGAGCCTTTAAAAAAATAAATAAAATAAAATAAATAAAAATAAAAAAAATTGTGGACATTTTTGCAGGAATAAGGTGGTATTGCATGGCGATTTTCATTTGCGCTTCCCTGATAATTAGTGATGTTGAGCATTTTTTCTTAAGTCTGTTAGCCATCTGTATGTTTGTATATCTTCTTTTGAGAATTGTTTCTATTCGTGGCCTACTTTTTGTTAGAATTATTATTATTTTTTCTTGCTGATTAGAGTTCCTTGTAGATTCTGGATATTAGTCCTTTGTTGGATGAATGTATTTTGTATGGAAGAAACATGTAAATAATTTATGGTAACCCATTATTTTACATTCTTTTCAGTATGTGATAGATTTATGTCTCTTCCCCTTGAACTTGGATAGACTAGTGATTTGCTTATAACCAGTGGAAGGTTGCAGAGATGATCCTGCATAACTTTCAAGTCTAAATCCTAAAAAATGGTGACATTTCTACCTTGTGTCCTTAAAAAAATGATTCTCTCTTTGAGCTCTGTATAATGTGTGAAGACTGACTGCCCTGAGGAGTGCTGTGAAGAAGCTTAACCATTTGATAAGCCCAATAGATACAGGTTGAGTATCTCTTATCTGAAATGTTTGGGACCAGAAGTGTTTTGAATTTCATATATTTTGTTAAAATATTTTGGAATATTTGCATTATACTCACTGAGCATTCCAAATCTGAGAAAAAAAAATCTGAAATGCGCTATTGATGCTTTGAGCATCACATTGTCACTCAAAATGTTTTTAATTTTGGAGCCTTTCAGATTATTTTCAAATTAGGGAGACTCAGCCTGTAATTGCTCTCACAGAAAGTCTCAACTGAGGTCTCTGCTGACAGCAAAACCATCTTATACAGTGAATGAAGACACCTCTAGTAGATTCTGGCTTTCAACTGCTAAGTCACCCCCAGCTGTAAAGCCTTCCAAGCAGAGGGGACCCAGACATTGCAGAGTAATAAAAACCCATTCCCTGCTATGCCTTGTCTGAATTATTGACACACAAAATCTATGAACAAAATAAGAGGTAGTTTTATATCACTCACATTTTAGAGTCATTTGTTACATGGCAATAGCAGAGTCCCCTTCATGATCAACAAGACTAAAACTAAAAGGGATCTCAGTTTTCCAATCTATTGAAAAATCTTATCGATTTCACAGTTCATGTTTCTCTTGCTTCCATTCAATTTTCTCTACAAGTTTCATTCAAACTACAACTCTCTTCCTGGATTATTGCAGTAGCTTCCTAAATGATTTGTCATTCTCCACACTGAAGCCAGATGATTGATTTTTTTAAACATAAAAATTTGATATTTCCCACCTCTTATTCCCCACTCCTACTCCCACAAAACTCTAAAGAATGTGAGAGTTTTCCATTACAGTTGTGTTTTTCCCTAGTTACCTGTATTTTTAAGTTTTGGCTTTTTATAATATGATCCTGTATGCCAATGTTTGTCATGACTCATAATGTTATTGTGAATTGTATATTATTTAATATATGAAAACATTCTTGATTAATAAGTTCTTTTACCTTTTCAAAATTATCTGTTTTAAAAAATTCAACTTTTATTTTAAGTTTAGGGGTACATATGCAGGTTTGTTATATAGATAAACCTGTGTCATGGAGGCTTGTTACGTAGATTATTTCATCATCCAGGTATTAAGCCAAGTACTCATTAGTTATTTTTCCTGATCCTCTCCCTCCTCCCACCCTTCACCCTCTGGTGGGCCCCAGTGTCTGCTGTTTCCCTCTCATCATTTAACTTCCACTTATAAGTGAGAACATGCAGTATTCGGTTTTCTGTTTCTGCGTTAGTTTGTTAAAGATGATGGCCTCCAGCTCCATTTATGCCGCTGCAAAGGACATGATCTCATTCTTTTTTATATCTGCATAGTATTCCATGGTGTATATGCATATGTACCACATTTTCCTTTATCCAGTCTGCCACTGATGGACATTTAGGTTGATTCCATGTTTTTGCTATTGTGAATAGTGCGGTAATGAATATATATATATGCATGTGTCTATGATACAATAGAATGATTTATATTTCTTTGAGTATAAACTCAGTAATGGGATTGCTGTGTTCAATGATAGTTCTGTTTTTAGGTCTTTGAAGAATCACCACATTGCTTTCCACAATGGGTCAAAAATCATCTTTTTATTTTAGAATACTTTTAGATTTTTAGAAAAGTTACTAAGATAATACCTTTTCCCCAATTTTCCCTATTACTAACATCTTATATTAGCATAATATATTTGTCACACTAAGAAAACAATATTGATACATTACTACTAACTAAACCTCAGAGTTTATTCAGATTTTGCAAGGTTTTCCTTTCTTTATTTTTTCCTGGTATCCTTTCTCTATTCTAGAATCCCATCTAGTAATACCACATTACATGTACTTGTTGTGTCTCTTTAATCTCTTCTGATCTGTGACAGTTTTTTAATCTTTTCTGTGTGTGAATGTGTGTGTGTGTGTGAGAGAGACAGAGAGAGAGAAAGAGAGAGAGAGAGAGATCTTGAAAGTTTTAAGGAACAGTGATAAGTTATTTAGTAGAGTGTTCCTCAGTTTGAGTTTGTCTGATGTTCTTCTCATGGCTAGACTGGAGACATGACTTGTTACTCATGATGTTATCCTTCATACCTGGGCAAGGTAGTTTGGACAGTTTTCTCCACTGTAAAGTTTCTTCCCCTTCCTCTCTCCTGTCTTTTTCTCTTTCTTCATATTTGATTCTTCAGAAGCAAATAATTGAGAACAATCCATATTTTAAAATTTGAGGTAGGAATGATGAAGTTTCACCTCCTGGAAGGGAGATGTCTGTCACAGTTAATTGTATTTTGAGAGTTCCCTCATTTGCACTTGACTTGTGAATTTTTACCTGCCTTTTAAAAATTGTTGTTAATCTGTATCTTTTTTTGTATGTTACTTTTACAGTTGAATTCTATTTTACAAGACAATGTGTGCCTCTTTGTCTTTTATCAGAGGAATTTCTCAAGATTTGATCTTTATTGATTGATTTCTAAGGGATGCTTTTGCTCCTGACATCATGTTAATCAGCAATGTAGGCTCTGGCATAGCTTACCAACCCTAGGAGTGGCAGTGAGTTGCTCTGTGTAATGGTGGAACACTCAGCTGTCTTCTCCACAGTGGCTGAGTTCTCTGGAAGGGGTCAGCTTTCTTCTCATATCACTGAAGTGAAAGGGGACACTTAAACCTCTTTTGACAGGGTGAGTCATTTCTAAGCAATCAATGTGACCTAAAAAGAAATCTCTTATTTTGTAATACCATAATATTTCTGGTTCAAATTTTAATAGCTACCATTTGTGCATTTGGCATTCTCCTGGATGCTTTATATGTAACATTTTGTTTTATCTTCCCAGCATTCCTAAGTGTAAGCCTTGTTCTTCACATTTAAGATGACAAACTCTTCTTAGGAAATGGCAGAAGTTTGAAAACCAGCCCTTCTTCCTTTTCCACCTGTGCTCTTTTCTACTGTACCAATCCCCCAGTAGAAAGAAAAATCCCTGACAGCACGTTCCTTCTGCTTCCTACCCTTTCCTGGAGCTTTCTAAAACGTTACTGTTTATTTGATTCAGGTTGAGAGCTGAATTGGCAATTGTAGTACTGTCCTGCTCCCGTTAAGTACTGTAAAAATCAGTAAGTGGTGGTCTAATGCAGAAACATGACAAAGAAAACAGTAAAAGTCACAACGTGAGACTGTAAGAAGAGAAGAAAGCGTAACTTGAATAAATTCAATTCAACGAACACTAAATTAGCCCCCTGCTATATGGAAATTCTTGGGAAGATAAAAAAGTGAATTAGAAGCAGTGTTTGTACAGTAGGAATTCTCAGAGTTTGACTGAAGGAAACCAAAATATTTCTCTCCAAAATAGTGAGTATTGTTGAGTTACAAACACTGAAAACATGGGAGAACACTCTGTCTCAGCCTCTTCTTGCCTGCTGGCAGGCCATCAATCCTTTCTTGAGATAGAACTTGCTTATTAGCCAAGAGAAGTTACCAACAGACACTAGAAAAATTTGCAGATACATCTTCCTACATTTTCCTACTGTTTGAAAGACTGAGACTTCTCTCTCCTTTGTCTTTCTACTATATTGGGTTGAGACTCTTTGTTGAAATATTATTTAAGCAAGCCCCCTAAGCCACTGCCTTGAGATAAATACTTTTGAACTGAGGCCTCTCCCCCGTGATGGGTACAGCATACATTAATAAACGTCCATTGCCTTTTTTGTTAATCTGATGTTTGTTTTCAAGAAACTATCTCAACAAAGAACCTAAAAAGGAAAGAAAACAAATTATGTTTTCTCTTCTACATAATAAATAAGTGTGAATTGCTTTTTATAAGAATGGGAGAGTATTCAGAACATGAGATTGTATCATAGCAATAAGGATCACAGTCAGAGGGCTTGTTTCCATTGACATTTAAGCACCATGCTGTGCCCTAAGTCAGTGACTCAGCTGGAAGGAATGGCCTCAAGTGGCACATTGTGTTTTAGGCAAGAAATTGCAAATTTTAAAAGACTTAACAAGTTTTATAGACCATTCAATTTCTCCCTAGTATACAAGGGAGAGAGTATAAAAAGTATACAAGACTTTTTGATTGATTTCAAAATTATTATATTTACCTAAATTTGTGGAAAGTAGACACTTCACAGATTTTTCAGAAAGTTACTAAACATTAGCTTGGCATAGTAAAAAAAAGATTTCTAATATGATTGTCTTCATATTACCCACACATATTGATTATAATTTTTTTCTCCCATTGTGAGGAATAGAGTGTTATTTTATTTAAACCTAATGCATTTCAAGGAAACAGAACATATTTTTGGTAATTCAGCTCATATTTGCAATGTACACGTTGACTAGGAAAAATTGAAACCTACTATGCCATTATTCCAAAATTTGATGTTAACTGCCCAAAGTATGTTTAAATCTTAGCTTATAAAGTGCATTTGAAACTAAAATGTTACAGATTTATTTAACTCAAGACTATATATACGTATAATCTTCTATCTGATTTGAAATACTTTATTTCAGATTTCAGTGAGGTTATCTTCAAATCTGGTATTTGTTGAAATGGTATTGTTCAAAAGTTGGACATTCTGTTTACATATTATCTAATTTGGTGGCATTAGTAGTCGTACCAAGTTTCCTGTGTGCAGTCTCTGTCTCTCTGTAAAACTTGTAAAGGGAATCCTAGCAGACAATAGAAGTTTAAGATTTTTTAAATCTTAGCTTACTAAAATTTAAAAACATGTAAGTTCTATTAAAGAAGGTAAGTAGAAAAGTACTGTAATTAGTTTCAGGGATATGATAGGAAGCCCTGCCTTATGTTTTTTCTACATTTCAAATTGCAAGAAGTCAGAAAAGATAAAACTTTATAAGACTAGTTATTTCTCATGCAACACTTGCTAGTAAAAATTGTTGTCTGCCTTCATTTATCTTTATTTTTAGTTTAAAAGCTAAAGCCAAGCCAGGAAGAGAAAGATAACATGAGAAACCCCAAATCAAGGTAAACACTGCTTTAGCAAAGAGCAGAACTGTGAAATAAACCAGAAGGAATATTATCATGCCTGTCATCTAGGTATCTCCCCATCTCTCCCCCTCGCAAAGATAAACTTGCCTTACTTCGCTTGATATTCTCCCTATAAAATAGATACTGTTAGAGAAACTATTTCTGCATACTTGTCTTTTAGAAAAAATGTGTTTCATATGGAATATGTTTCTTTTTGTCATTTCCAGCTGACAGAAATATGAAAGATATTTAAGCCTTGCCCAGACATTGAACAGATTTCTTAAATAATACCATAAAAGCTAAAACAAAACAAAACAAAACTTTAAATAGGGCTTAAATTTGAAAAGCACCTGCACATTTTGGACAACATCTGAGTTTCAAATTCATATGAAAGTATTATGAAAGTTTCAGAAGATTCTCTATTTCTTCTTATTTTCAGGTATATATATCTAAGTAGAAGGTATTTCGAGGGCTTTTTTAGAAAAGATGGCTTTTTGGCATCTTTGCTTCCAGCACAAGTTGGTCAAAGAGCTTCTTTACAAAAATTCTGTTAACTTTGCATTTCATAAAAGAGGCTAAAAAGAGTAGTCAAAAGCACAGCATTTAAAATACTTTTATTCTAGTCAATTCTGGAAAAAAAATGTCGATGGCCTGAAAGGCAAAGATAATTACCACGTAACACTAAATATAAAGGATTAAGTTTCTTCAATTAAATTGAAATTTTTGATTACTTTAACGAGGGAATCAAGCCAATGAATTAGTTAACACAAATAATTGACCAATTATCTATTACAGGAACAAAAAAAGCTAGAATTTCAAAATAGTTGTCATTGGAATATTTATAGTAGTAATAAACACAAAGTTTTAATGTGCAAATTATTAGGATTATAAAATATTCCATTATTGCGTATTAACTGAAGATGATGAAATGTGGGAAAATCACTTTGAATTTAGTAACATTGCTCCTCAATGTTCCTTTTTTTGAGGAAAAGGATGCTTGGTAAGATAGTTTCCTTTTCTCTTCAAGTTAATGGCATATAATAGACACAGAGTTGCGATAACTCACATTAAATACTTACTTTGCTACTGCCTCCTGCATATACACTGCCTCTCAAATAAACCTGGTCTAGCCCATTCATGGAAAAAAATAATAAATCATTATAATGTAACTTGGTAAATATGTGAAGCTTAAATCAATTAAGTTAGACTTAAATCAATTAAGTTCTAGGAAAATTTCTATCATGTACCCGTGAATTTGCAATGAATGACACTGCCCAATTGTTGCCTATAACCTTACCCATCACACATCTCCACATGCAGACACTTGGCAGTTTTGGTGTGATCAAATAAGCAACAAATTAGTTGTGTTTCAAAAAAGAAAGGAAACGAAGAAGAAAAAAGACTTTTCTAAATCAACATAAGTCCCGTAGTAGCTTAACAAACTATAAAATACAAGGATTACAAAAGGCATAGTGGTGAACATAAACCAAAAGACTGTAAAAGTTTGAAGAGTGGCTGAAATTAGATTACTTTGGTTGGTTTCTGCCACGTGTTCCCTGTCTTTTTTCTCCTCCATCCTCCTGCCTGCCACTCTAACCCCTAGTGATTACATACAGGCTGTCCCAGAAGATCATGGTAGGCTAGGAAGTAGACCAGGAGGCTCAGTCCACCACTGAGTAGCACTTAAAATGAAGTTATTTCACCAAGAAGACATAATGTTTAGTGGGCCTGGATTAAGCCCTATTAACCAGTGTGGGATTTTTAACATTCCCTTCTGTTCTAATTTTCCTGGATATCTGACTTATTTAAAATACCAATTCTGACTCAAATCATCTTCCTTTCCCAAGCACTTTATCTCAATTGCTGTGCCCCATCCACTGCCTGGTGCTCTGTTGTGATTGGACAGATTGCCCAGAAATCAGGATGCAGCATCTCACTATCACCTGAAATAATAAGTCAAAGGACCTTTCACTGTTATCCCTTATTTATTGATTCATCCATTTGTTCATTCATTCATCCATGTATTAATTAATACATTTATATATTTATCTAGTATATCCAACAGAAATTTTAAAAGTAGAATCACTAATAATTAGTAACTTGATTATTAATTACCTGATTGGATATAGGTGGAAATAAATGGAGAAGACTTTACCAATTCTAGTTTTGATAAAATCCAGACTTTGCCAAACAAGCGTCTGCTACCAGGGAATCAGATTACATCCCTCAATTTTGCACCCCTCTCCCTCCTGATTCCATGATACACCCTAGAAAGGGAATCCCTCTGTCCACAGCCTGCTATTCTCTCTCCTCTCCATGCACTTCTTTTATGCTGCTTGGGGAAGCTGCTTCCATTCTCAATTTGACTTAAAACTTCAGAGTGATAATTTCATATTAGAAGTTAAACCTATGTGAGTTGCACAATCTTGTTTTTACTATTTAGTGTAAATGGCAAACTCCATATTCCAAAAGCTTTCCTTAAAAGGAATAGTTACTGGATAAGCTAAATATCTTTAGGTATTTATAAAGCATAGCAAAATATTTAATCAGCAAATAGAATTTGGTGTATATTTCTTATTTTCCAAAAAACTTCCTTTCTGTGGCTATTCTGTGATTTTTATCATGTTACCCTTATAACATAAAGGAAAAGCTGAATTTGTAGAATAATTTATTAGTCTGTTCTAATGCTGCAAATACAGACATACCCAAGACTGGGAAATATATTAAAAAAAGAAGTTTAATGGACTCACAGTCCAGCAAGGCTGGGGAGGCCTCACAATCATGGCAGAAGACAAAGATAGAACAAAGGGATGTCTTACGTGGCAGCAGGCAAGAAGGTATATGCAGGGGAACTCTCCATTATAAAACCTTCAGATCTCATGAGACTTATTCACCATCATGATAACAGCATGAGAAAAACCTGCCCTATGATTTAATTACATTATATACTGGGTCCCTCCCATGATATGTGGAGATTATTACAATTCAAGGTGAGATTTGGGTGAGGACACAGATAAACCATATCTTTCTGCTCCTGGCCCCTCCCAAATCTCATGTCCTCACATTTCAAAGTCAATCATGCCTTCCAACAGGCCCCAAAGCTTTAACTCATTGCAACATTAACCCAAAAGTCCAAGACCAAAGTCTCATCTGAGACAAGGCAAGTCCCTCCACCTATGAGCCTATAAAATCAAAAGCAAGTTAGCTACTTCATAGATACAATGGGGTTATAAGCATTGGGTAAATATACCCATTTCAAATGGGAAAAATTGACCAAAACAGAGGGGCTACAGGCTCTATGCAAGTCTGAAATCCAGCAGGACGGTCAAAGCTTAAAGCTCCAAAATGATCTCCTTTGACTCCGTGTCTCACACCCAGGTCACACTAATGTACAAGGTGGGTTCCCATAGTCTCGGGCAGCTCCAACCCTGTGGGTTTGCAGGGTACAGCCCTCCTCCTGGCTGATTTCATGGGCTGGCATTTAATGTCTGCAGCTTTTCCAGGTGCACAGTGCAAGCTGTCAGTAGATCTACCATTCTGGGGTCTGGAGAATGGTGGCTTTTTTCTCCCAGCTCCACTAGGCAGTGCTCCAGTGGGGACTCTGTGTAGCAGCTAGCATCACACATTTCCCTTCTGCAGTGCCCTAGCAGATGTTCTCAATGAGGGCTTTGCCCCTGCAGCACACCTCTGCCTGGACATCAAGGCATTTCTATACATCCTCTGAAATCTAAGTGGAGATTTCCAAACTTTGATTCTTGATTTCTGTGTACCTGCAGCCCCAACACCATGTGGAAGCTACCAAGACTTGGGGCTTACCCCCTCAGAAGCCACAGCCCAAGCTATATCTTGGCCCTTTTTAGCCATGGCTGAAGCAGCCGGAACACAGGGCACCAAGTTCCTAGGCTGCACACAGCAGGGGCCCTTGGGCCTGGCCCATGAAACAATTTTTTCCTCCCAGGTCTCTGGACCTGAAATGGGAGGGGCTTCCTTGAAGTCTCTGACATGCCCTGGAGACACTTTCCCCATTGTCTTGGTGATTAACATAGGGCTTCTCATTTCTTATGCAAATTTCTGCAGCAGGCTTGAATTTCTCCCCCAGAAAATGGATTTTTCTTTTCTATTGCATCATCAGCCTGCACATTTTTCAGACATGTGTGCTCTGCTTCCTCTTAAACACTTTGCCACTTAGAAACTTCTTCATCAGATCCTCTAAACCATCTTTCTCAAGCTCAAAGTTCCACAAATCTCTAGAGCAGGGGAAAAATGCCACCAGTCTCTTTGCTAAAGCATAACAAGAGTCATCTTTGCTCCAGTTATCAACAAGTTCCTCACCTCCATCTCAGACCACCTTAACCTAGACTTCATTGTCCATATCACGATTAGCATTTTGGTCAAAACCATTCAACCAGTCTCTAGGATGTCTCAAACTTTCCCACATTTTCCTGTCTTCTTCTGAGCCCCCTAAACTGCTCCAACCTCTGCCTACCTGGTTCCAAAGTTGCTTCCACATTTTCAGGTAATTTTACAGCAGCACCCTACTCTACTGGTACCAGTTTACTGTATTAGTCTGTTCTCATGCTGCTAATAAAGACATACTTGAGGCTGGATAATTTATAGAGGAAAGTTTTAGTAGACTCACAGTTCCGCATGGCTGGGGAGGCCTCACAATCATGGTAGAAGATAAGGAAGAGCAAAACAACATCTTACATGGCAGCAGGCAAGAGGACATGTGCAGGGGAACTGCCCTTCATAAAACCATCAGACGTCATGAGACTTATTCGCTATCATGAGAACATGGGAAAAATCCACCCCTATGATTCAGTTTCCTCCCACTGGGTCCCTCTCATGATACGTGGGGTTGATTACAATTCCAAGTGAGATTTGGTTGGGGACACAGAGCCAAACCATATCAATAATGAAAAAAAATGTAATGAAGAAATTACACTTTTCAAAAATGTGAGCTACTTTTTAAAAGCTATTCTCAGTGCACATCTTTTATTACTATAAAGTATTTAAGACAAATACTTTGTATGTAAAACAGCTTGCCATGGAAAGTATGTGATTGATTGCCAGACAAGTGATAAAGACCAGCTTTGACATGGTCTTTTTGTTTTTTCATACATGAGAGAACCCCATGTTTGAACTCACTAGTTCAAAGCCCACCTTGTCAGCTAAAAATTGGTGATTAGAGGAGACTTAATCCCAATGTAACTCCCAGAGGTATGCTGGCAAAAAGCAAGCCCTGGTGATTCTGCACTTCCTTCACATAAAAATCTATTCTGAAGAGGTTATTATAAAAGTCTTTTTTCATCCCTGTATCTTTGAAGAAGTTAGAAATGATAAATCTTGCCTTTTGATTATGAATTGACAAACAAATACTAAGTGGAAAGTGTTCATTTTGTTGACTTAGTTATGTCCAGACAAGGCATAATCTTTTTACACTGGCCTATACAAAGCCTAGATCTTTTTTCTAAGATGTTGGGAAATGAAGTGAAAAACCATTTTAACAGTCCATGTTCTAATTTTCTCTAAATCTTCTTTATTTATTTCTGAAAACACTGAAAGCTAATAAGAAGACATAAAGAGTTGATCTTAGTTTCAGAAAAAGTAAATTCACACTCAATTTATTAGGCATCTACAATCTGTTTTAATGATACCTACATTGGCCAGTGCCACCTCCTAACACTGAGATTATCCAAAATTTCTGCGTCCTCTATGTCAAAAGGATAAACAAACTCAAATACCTATGTAGGGCAAACATACAGTTTCCCTATAAACATGTAACTATGCAAACAAATAGAAAGTCAATGAAAGGAAAAATACTAGTGCTCAGTATACTGCAGTATGACAGCCTTATTATCCTGGCCCCACTGTTGGACGCCTAGGATGACCAATTTTATTCAGAACCTGATGCCCTCTCTTGAAAGACGAACATCTCAGATAGATCTTTGCAGCCAGTGTCTTTCACTGTAAGTCTCAGGATAACCGCCAACCTTATTTTACCAATCTCTGGCCTCCAGCACCTTCTCTTTGCTGTCAGCTTCCTCGGCATTCCACAAGTGGAAACAGAATTCAGATATGTTTTATTTAGATGAAAGGTCAGCAAACTTTTTCTGTAAAAGTCCAGATAATGAATATTTTAAGCTTTGTGTGCAAAGAGGTAAAATCGTGGAAATTACATAGATGTTACATAATCAGAGAGAAAACAAATTTCCACATACTTTGAACTTGATGAAATTCAAATATAATGATTATAATTGAGTACTACAGCATTCAGGTTATTATGAGAACTACAGTTAGATAGATAGATAGATAGATAGATAGATAGATAGATAGGTAGATAGATAGATAGATATACTTTTTACCCAAATGAGCTGAAATAATTTTAATACATGTCTACTAATGAGAAGAATGGAATTCTCCCTTTTAGGGGATGCAGGTAACATTTTCCTGACTGAAATTCATCGTGTTTCTTCTTATCAAAGTCAGTTATAAATATCATCTGTTAATGCTATTTATAATGAAATTTTATGTTTTTATCTTCCAAAACATCTTTTTGCACTGATGGCACTGCCAAATACTGTTATCAATCCACTAACATATGATTTTAATCATGTTCAAAACTTGAAATACATTAACACAATCCTATTAGATTCTTTTGATATTTGGCTTTTATGTGTTACTACATTTTGGATAAATAAGTTCTAATTGAAAATTAGGTGAACGCTTCTCAATTTCTTAGTTAAATAGATTTTGAAATATGAAATTTCCTTTTCACTTGCATCAAGGTCTAAAGAGTTCTGCTGAAATTATAGTTTGAGATCAGAGAACATATCCGTTAAATATTCATATGAGGATAAAAATCTTGACTCTTGCTTTAACTTTTGCCAGCGTATGGTTCAAAATTGTTGTTTGAGAAAACATTAGTTGCCAAATGACATTATTGCAGTATCGTTCACCTATAAACTTAAAATTCCTGTGTAGTTTTAGATTGAATTAATTAAGTAATCAAGTCTGCAGTAAAAGCAAATTTCCGAAGCTATTCAGTATTCAGTAGTACTGATTTGGGGCAACTATTCTTGTTCAAGGCAATGTCAAAAGCTTAGTAAATTTGTCCAAATAAGTCATTTTCTGCTGTGCACTTTTTTCCGCTTCATTAGTTATAGCACATTTTAGCAGATACCACTTCAGATTTTACTAAATTGTTGCTTTCTCAATTTTTTTGGAAAATATTCTCTCCTATAATTATTCCATATGAACTGTTCATACACACTAATTCTTCAGCTATCTCAAACATGGCATTAATTCCTCAAGTGAAAAACAACTCAGCAGTATTGGTAATCCCTCTTAACTTATCAAAAGCCAAAGAAAACCACTACATGTAATTTCCTTTATTTTTTAATTGACTATTAACATTGTTCCCAATGTTCTCAACTCTTTGAACTGTTATTCTCATTAGAAGGCTAATAATCTTAAGCAGAGTTTTCTCTAGGCAGATATTAACTATAGCTGCAATCAAATGTGATTTAAATAATTCACCATTTGTAAATGAATTTCCTTGCTTGAATAACAAATGAGCAATGTGGACATGTACTTTGGTCACAGCCTGATTTCCATTTTTTTAGTTTTGTGAAGGAATTCTGCTGTGACAAAATAGTTCAAGGTAAATTTTTTGATTATTGCCTTTTTTTTTTTATTTGGAAAAATACTGTAGTACATGCTTAGTTTTTGGTGACGCTGATGTACATTGTATTTTATCACAGCTGTAGGGTCATTGCATAATAAATACAACCCTTCACAATTGAATTCAATAATAAAATAGCCCACATTTCATTGTGCCTCAAGGGTACAACTTTCAAAGCCCCATTTTCTCTTCTTTTCTTCTTTTAACATAATAAATACCCATTGGTAATTTATAAAAATTATGTTGTAGTGGAGCAATATGCATGACATTTGAAATACTGTTGAGTTACAATTACATCACTGTGGTCTGTATCACACTGAGCAGGAGTGTGAAGTCATGAGAGTGTCACACATGGTTTCTGTTGTCATTACTTAACTTTGCCAGCACAGCACAAAAGCAATGGTATATAGTACATAAACAAACCAGTGTGGCTGTGTTCCAATATTGTTTTATCTAGAGATAATGAAACTTGAATTTCATGTTTTTTTCAAGTGTCACCAGGTGTTATCCTTTTGAGTTAATTTCAACCCCTTAGAAATATTAAAAACCTGCTGAGTGCATTGGCTCATGCCTGGAATCATGAGGCGGGCAGATCACAAGGTCAGGAGTTTGAGACCAGCCTGGCCAATATGATAAAACTCTGTCTCTACTAAAAATACAAAAATTAGCTGGTGTGGTGGCAGACACCTGTAGTCCCAGCTACTTGGGAGGCTGAAGCAGAAGAATCTCTTGAACTTGGGAGGCGGAGTTTACAGTGAGCTGAGATTATTCCACTGCACTCCAGCCTGGGTGACAGAGCAAAACTCCATCTCAAAAAGAAAAAAAAAAAAAAAAAATTAAAAACCATTCTTAGCTCATGGATGTACAGAAAGAGGCAAAGGGCCAGGTTTAATCCACGGGTCAGAGTGGGAAATCCTATTTAAACAAGTTTCACATTGCTGCCATTTCTACTTTCATTCATTAAAAAGAAGGAGGAGAAAAGAGGAGGGAAAAGAGGAGGAGGAGAAAAAGGATAATTTTCAAATATCTAAGCTAGTTAATCTTACTCCTGTCCATGTTATGGAGAGGAGAGATAGATGGGAGGAAGCAGTAGGGGGAAGATTAGGTATTTATGTACCACTCACTAAAGCCGGATCCTTATGATCAAATATAGTTCACTTTCTATCTCTAGAATCACACTTGAGCCCATTATTATTCTAGTTTTATGCTGAGAATATGAAATAACTCACTTCTATAGTTGCAAAGTCAGATTTCAAATAAAAAACGTTTTAGGATTATTGGTCATACAATACTTACTGACTTGTTTTCCGTACCTCAATATAAACCATAAAATAAAGCAGTGAGATGTTCGTAAATTTTCAAATGTCTGAACTGCTCATTCTTATCTATGTCCACATTGTGGGTATACATTCTTGTGCATGCGTTGTATATAAACTGGAGCTCTCTTCATCTCCACCTCTGCTCTCAAACACATACCTTAAGAAGGAGAAATTATAAGGAATTTGATTGGAAATACTATTTTGCAGGAAGGGAAATTAAGGCTAAGCAATTTATACTTAGTATGATGTCTTTTACAATGACAACACACTCAGTGGAGGATAAAAGAGAGAAAAAAAAGCCTGTTAAAAAAAATGGAGTCTATTGTCCTAAAAAAGACACGACAAAATAAAGTTAAATAACCATAGCCTTTCATTTTACCTGGGCACACACACACATATCACACACACATCCATATATATATATCTGTTGTGAGACATGTCTGTGTATATATATATGTGTGTGTGCTTTGAATGTGAGATTTGGTTTTATAATCTTAGTGACCACTTTGATGAAGATTACCTATGAGATGACTTAGCAGGAAAAAAAAAATGAGTTTTCCTCTGGAGTACATACTGAACCTGCACTGAAACTCGTATTTACTTATAATCATGTAATTAGAATGCATCCCATCTTCCTGAACAAATGAGAGCCTCATAAACATTTGAATTGAGTCAGAGGTGCCATTTGAGTTGCTAGACATGGAATAGATCAAAAAGAGAAGCTTCTACCTGCTGAGGAAAGCGACAACATTTCCTTGGAAAAGGGTGGAGAGGACTGAAATAAGAAAAGTGAAAAATGACTTCTTTAGGAAAACGTGATTTTTCAAATGAAAGAGGGAAGTTGTGAAGGAGAAAATTTTGTGAGGCCCTAAGTGTGAAAATATAAAGAAGTAACTGCATTAACTACATTGGAAACAGTTCCAATTTTCTTCTTTCTCATTGTATTACCACCCAGAAACTTGCCCACCTCCTTATGACCTTTGCATATCAACATGTTTAATGTGGTGAAGGCTGGTGATCAAAGGTGGTGGAGGTTAAGGCAATAGAATGAGAAATGGACAGAAGAGATGATAGGGCATCCTTTCAGTGGAGTACTGGGCGATTTTAGACCTTTGGGGGATAATCCAATTTAAGAGTGTACTAAGCTATTTTGCAACTCTGTAAGGGTAGGAAACTGATCTCTTACAGGAAACTGCAAGTAATTCAGATGAATCTTCTCCATAACTATAAAAATGAAATTGGTCCTTTGGAAATACAACCAATTTAAAAGTTTATATTATATTTCATAATCTCAAAGTGTGATTCAGAGTCCACATGTGACCCAGGGATCCGTTCTAGAGGCTTAAAAGGTCAAAACTATTTACATAATAATACTATGAAATATCTGCCTTCTTCGCTTTTACTCTTTCACAAGTTTACAGTGGAGTTGTCCAGCTACATGACATATGATATCACCACAGATGATTGCCAAGGCAAATATGAGGTCCCAGATGTTTTCTATCAAGCCAGACATTAAGGAGACTTGTAAAAATGTAAGAAAATGCCACCCTTCTCACTACATTTATGTTTGCTTTAGAAAATATGGCCAATTTGCATAAATATGTTACTTAAATTATGATATAAAGAACTGTCTGCAACCTCAAGATTATATAGTCATCATATTTCTTCTAGTATTTCAGTGTTTCAATTTTCTATTATTAATTTTCAATACATTTGGAACTTACTCTGCTACATGGCATGAGGTAGGGATCTAACTTTTTTTTATTGAAGCCATCAGCCAGCTCATTTACTAAATAATCTACTTTCTCCATCATTTAAAATGGCATCTCTATCATATATTAGAGTCTTTTATATACTTAGTTGTTTCTGGATCTTCTAGTGTATTACATTAATTTTTGTCTATACTAATACAAGTAATAAACTTTAAAAATTATTGATTGTATATTGTATTTTAATGTATAGTACAGCAAGGAAATCCTTACTATTCTTTCTCCCATTTCTTTTCCAGAAAAACCATTCCTCAGAAAGAAAGTAAATATGTTCAAAAATTGCAAGTAAATATATGAATTATGTGTAAGCTGTTAGCAAAGCATTGAATAGTCTTTAGATGGAGTTGAAACTCAAAACCCATAATGAGCAGCCACTATGTGCCACATAGGTGCTTTTTAAAGCTTTAAACAGTGCTTTTTATTAACATATATGTTGGTTTTGGTATAACTCATTTTTCTTAGCATCTCAACTCATGTTTTAGTCTTGCATGGAATACCAAATATCCAAAAAGTGTTAACATATCATTTCAAAATATATCTATATTTGGTTTTTCCCAAATCACA
This sequence comes from Sapajus apella, assembly GCF_009761245.1. NCBI lineage: Eukaryota > Metazoa > Chordata > Mammalia > Primates > Cebidae > Sapajus > Sapajus apella. The sequence continues at coordinate 27,974,704 of NW_022436946.1, read as the reverse complement.
AGCCACCATTTTTTATAATTAATTATCAGTTTGAAAAGAACAAGAGTTCTAGTATATTTTTTCATTTTCAGCAAGATTGCTATCTGCTGTGCTAATTATAATAATTATTGTTGTTCAAAAACAAGCACCACAATTTTCTGTGCTCCATTTTGGGCGATTAGGTTGTCAGGATTATGCAGAAACTTATCTTGGAAGTTTCCTCACCTATTCCTTTGTAACAGCAATGAAGAATGGCTTGATAAGAGACAACAGAAATTGGCAATGTCATAAAAGATTTCATTCTCTAAAGTCACATGTTAATTTTTTGCATAAAGGATGATATATATTAATAAATAACAATTAACTACCTTAGGTATGAACAAATGAAGAAAAGCACCAATAGTAACAGCTGTACCATTTTATAAACATTTTAGTGGCTACTCTATAGTTCCCTTTCATTCAAATTATTCATCTATTTATTTGTAGAAAAGATTTTCTTAATGTTTCTTTTAAAAGATTTTAATGGTTTTCTCTTTTCCTTTTCAGTTCAATTTACGTAATATGAAGCTACATGTATAATGTCTATATGTTTCTTTACACACGTTTTTTTCCTTTACTCACTTCTTGGACTTTCTATATAAAATGTCTTCGCATAGCTAAGTTATTCCACATTTTACAGACTTTGAAATTCCAAGAAGGGTTTCCTGTGCTCTGTCGGCCATTTTTCACTTTCTTCCTGTTCTTTCAGATTCTCCTGGGCAGTAATATCAAATAACCATAAGGACATATGATATTTCCAGAGAGAGGATTTTCTTGTTGGAGAGTGGAGGGGGAACAACAAAAGACCTTTTTGGAAACAGGAAATCATTTTAAGTTGACCACAGAGTTCCAAAGCTAGAAGTTTGGAAAGTTTTATTTTATTGCTTTTTGATGTCAGCGTAATGTAGGGTTTCATGCTTAGTCTGGATGTCTTTCTTAGAGTTATTACTTTAGAAAGCAATGCATAATAATGTTCTGCAGAATGCAGCTTTATGTATATGCCAATAGTTCTACCCACCTATCTATCTAGTTCCTCCTAAATAAGCTATTTATATAAAACAAGAGTTATATATTGCACACAGATGCAACAAGTGATGATAAGCAGTGATTTATAGTATATGATGAAGGAAATTATACTGGTACTCCATGGAAAATTATTTTAATATATGATATATTTGAATTTATGCACTTGCTTCTAGATATGCAAATTACTTCTATTAATTATCAAATGTTTAGAAGAAGACAAGAAACATGACAACACAATCATAATGTGTTAATTTTGTTTATATGGAGACAATTCACAATAACATCACTTTGACCCAAGTAATCCACATTTAAGTGATAGACTCTATAAAAAACTGATTGTAATATAATTAAATAAAAAAAAGATAGATAACATTCCCTCTATTTGTTGGCTTCTCTCTACTCAAAATGTGAAGTCTCAGATAACAGAGAAGAAAATTAGTATATTACCCTTTTCCCATTTTTTAGAATTTTTGGTTGCAATGGACAGAACTTGTGGAAAAAGTTGAAACACAGGCTAAGTGCTCATCATTTTTGGAAGGTCTTTCTTTTATGCATTCTAGGGTGACTTAGTTCCTTTGACATGATCATATTGGGAAACTAAAAGAAAACCAAAGTTACCTCAGCATTTATTTCCTATATGTATCATGCATACATGAGGCAAGTAAAGAATTACCATCTCCTCTGGTGAACTGAGTTTGTACCTGCCTAAGAGAGAATGAATGATTCTACAATGAAACACTCCAAGCTTGAGCATCCTGGCATCAACAACAGTCACAAGAGCTCACCCAAAGGGAAAGTAGAGTCCAGAGCAGCCTAATCTGCTTCCAGCCATGAAAGGCACTGAAGAGAGCATCAGGCCATGTGTTATTGCGTAGGTCAAATTCCCAATGCTACTATGGGGAGCTCTGAACACAGTGTTTGTTTGAAGGAGTTCCAGTGAAAGTGCTTCCCCTTACCCCATTGTATGTCCTTGTCACAGAGATCCCATCTGTAGTATTCACTATTGCATCCACAGTGTGTATAACATTGTGATGTCCAATGAATTGAGAATATAATAAATGTAATAAAGTGCTCCATAGTGATAGTCACACTGAGCATTCCACTCTTAAAGAGACCCAGGGTCAAGCTGAAGATTTTAGAGGCTATCACATTTCTAGAGAGCTCTACTGGGAGGTGACTGTCACAGGAGCTGATGCCTGGCAAGAATCCACTGAGTACAGAGGGACGTATGAAAGACAGCAGAAGGAGACCTGCCTTGAATTGCATCTTTTGCTAACAGGAATTGCTTTTGAAAGCATAAACCCCAACACACAGTTCCTAGCACTTTGCTGTGTTGCAAAGTTTTTAAGTGGCAAATTTGGAACTGAAAGGACAAAGAGAAAAGTACAGAAGAAGCAGATGACTCATAGTGTACCACTCAATTTAGAGCAATCCAGCATGCACTTTTTTCGTGGATTCACTACGAGTTTGGCAAAGTTGTTAATCCACATCGCTTTGCACCTCAGTTTTACACATTTATAACTTCCATTGTCAGCTCTCTGAGGTTTGGGGGGAAAGACTGGCTTAACCTACATAAACCTGGGTTATACTAGAATCAATAATTCCATCACTGAAGAATTTTTAAGATCAGTAAATTGCTCTGGGTTAATTACACGAGGAAATGCCTAAACATGGCTCAGAGTATCCATTTCGTAATTTTTTCCTGAAGGGTTCCCTGGCTGGGAACTACACTCATGTTCATTTTCTCCAGCTCATTACCTCACAATGGGTACCTACATTCAAAAAAGATCCATTTATGTAAAGGTCATTTTCATGATATTACAATGAATTCATTCTAGGAATAGCTGGTATTCACAGGGTGCTATAACAGGTGTTGCAAGTGGATTTCCTGCTGAAGAGTCATATATTCCTAAAAGGAGTTTACCAATTTCAAGAAAAGCAAGTGCTGCTAGCTGGATTGACAAGTCCTAAAATGGGTATTGCCAGGTGAAATAGTCTTTTTCATCTCAAACCACTGTTTACCAAAGGATGTAGACTGCCTGTTGAAAATTACAGCCTCAGAGTTTCCTTGGACTGTGCTAGAGGCAGCTTTTCCAAGTTCAGTGTTTTCAGTGTGCCAGCTTACCCGCTTAAGTTCATGCTGTGTGATAAGTAAGAAATCCTGTTGGCTTCTTTTTTTTTTTTTTAAACTGAAAAACCCACCTCTTTACACTTAAAAATGAGTTTTATGGGATTGTGAGCTGCTCCATCATTGGAAATGTGTTCACAGAACTAATCAAATGAGAAAAAAGTGGTTGCTGTAATGAATTTAATATAAAACCTCCAGAGAGGCTACGTCTGATTTCTTGCAAGTGAACTCAGACGGATAACAATATCAACCTCTGCATGCTGAGATTTCTTGCTATTGCCAGCAAGATGATGGCTTTCCTTAACCAAAATTCTCTTTTTCTTATTAGTGAAAATTCTAGAAGATATAGAAAATTAGAATTTAAAAAAATCCATAATCTTATATTCTCAGTCTACTATATTGATATATTTATACTTGTCTGTCTAGCAAAATCCATTTTCTATATATGTGTTCTGTGTTCTCTGTAGTTATATTGTTAATACTTATGAAGCATTTGTTAGCTATAATCCCTAGATTTTCTACTTATTACTTTATTTTATCATCATCTAAATCCTATTAATTAGTTATTATTTTTTATAGGTGAAGAAACCAAAGTTCATATAAGTTCAGTGAAAGCCCCTTACCACAAAGTTAGTAAAGGAAGGATTGAGATTCACATCCATGTCTGTCTGGGTTCAATAACCGTCTGTTAGCTCTTACTTTGTATTGCCAATAGTGTAAGGAATGTATCAAACACAAAAATGTTTGAGAATGGATCGTCTCCAACAATAACAGTCACTTTTTTAAGGGCAAAAGGACTGAGTTGCATTCCTTGAAAAATGTTAATATGTGCATCTATGGTTATATTTAACAAGGCTAGAGACCACTGAGACCTAAATCTCCTCCTAAAGCAAATGTTGCCTTTCATAGTCAGAGATATTTGGCAACCCTAACAGAGTCACATGTGTTCATTTCTTCCATGTGCAGAAGCGAACAGATGTACATATACTGCAAAGCACAAAGGAGCTTGTCCTGAAGACTATTTTGTCCCAATCTTGACATTCAAGTCCCCTGGGAAAATATTAAGTCATCAGCATTGTATGTAGTTCTAGCAAGACCTCAAAGGGTTTTAGTAGTTTAAAAAAAATGTGGACAATTATTAAGAAACGGAATAAAGCCCAAATATACTTACTTTGCCTTAAAATGAAATAGAATCATTGGATTCAGATATTCCCAATGACAAGGGTGATCATACACAGTTTAGCTTGAGCTCAGGAGTTAGGAGCTCAAGGCATGTGTTGAAAATTACACCTGTCTCAACACCTGTTCTTTGCCTTTCTTCCTCTAAAAGTTGGGATAATAATACCTCTGAGCACCATTGTGAGAGACAGGTATAATTTATGTAAAATACTCAGGACTGTGCCTGACTTAGAGTTTGCATTTAAGAAACGTTAGCAATTCAACAGTAGAACAGATTACTTAATGGAACCCTTACCTTGAGCATATATTTTTTTCTTTCTTTGTAATGGATTTTGTATAGTGTAGAATTGCGTTTCATCTTTCAGTGTATGACTTAAAATTCTAGAAAAGAGCTCTAGACATACATAATTTAAAAACATTGTTTGTAGACTTTCATCTTATTTTTCTTTATACCAGACTTTCTTAAGTCTTCATGATTTGATTCAACATTAAGAGCTCTCTCACACTCTTTTCTCCTTTGCATCAGTTGCCCAAGTCATTTAAAATACTGATCATACATCTTTATTCTGTTTATTAGCTTTGTATTTCTATGATCTTATAGTATCAAGTCATTTTTTTCCTCTGCCTTTTTAATACTTTATCGAGAAAACTCCAAATCACAGTGTTTAAAACAACAAAATTAAAATGGTTAGCACAGAAAATATAATTAAGCCAAGTGAGCATTAGAGAATCAGAAAAGAAGCCTCTGCACCTTCATACTGCCCCTTAGTTGGTATGTGACCTTGGGCAGATCACTCATGATTCCCTGGTTCAGCTTTCTTATCTGTAAAATGAAGATTATAATACATCAGGCCTTTCTCCAAGGATATTGTGAAACAAGATATCAAATGTAAAAACCCTCTGTGTACTCTATAGATTGAGAGCATGAAAGCTTGTTTGTTTAAACTGAGATAGGCAAAAGCCTCTGTAAACTATGGAGTGCAAAAGTGCACATGACATTGTATGGGAGTTTGTTTATTTAATCCCTCCTGATGGAGGCACAGTGCTGTGCTTTTGGGTTTTGCAATATGGTAGCAGCTTTCCAGGAAAGGGAGTTTGCAACTCTAAGTAGAATCTGATAAGAGCCCAAGAAGTGATCTTTAGAGTGTATTCTAGGTGTCCTCTAGAGTGTACTCTAGGGAGGGAAAGGAGAACCAGGGACTGACTGAGCTCTTCAGGAAACACGTACAAAAGAGGTGGGTTTCTGACTCTTGCATTAAGTATCGGGTAGGATGGAAATAAACGGAGGACAGAGAGCATGTTCCAGATGGGAGGAACAGCCTGATCAAATATGTAGAGTGGTGGAAGAGCACAAAGGCTGAGCAATGGACTGATTTGAATGTGGCAGAACCCTCCTGTAGGGAAGCAGTGAGAGATGAAACTGGCAAGGCTGAGAGAGGCTCAATGGGATGCCAAGATAATGATGCACTTTGTTAACATTTGAAAGGAAGGCCACAAGGATTTTCGAACAGGAGAGTGACTTGGTAAAACCTGTGAACTCTAGCTTCACACAGACTCATTTTTAATCCAAATTGGCCTGTTAGCCAATATTTTCTTAGGCAACACTTACTGGACACACATGGTACAGTGGAAAAAGTGTGAGACTCGGAGCCAAGGGAGGATCTTTGGAATGTGAGGCCTCATTTCTTTTCTGGACCTACCTTTGGGCCAGCGTGGCAGGCAAAGCCATTGCATCATATCTTGCTCCTTCCCAACTCTTCTGGAACCATTTTTGCAACATTCTTACTTCACTGTATTTCTATCAGTGTGCTCCAGGTTAAGAGCACAAAAGAAGGTTAAAAGATGTTTTCACTGAAAAGTCTTCAAAGAGATTTGAAATTGTCCTGTCTGCTATTAATTCTCTTTCTATTCCTTTATTGCTCTTATTTCGTTGGTCATGTTGCCTTTCAGCATTGAGTGTGCTATTACATCACAATTAGAAGCATATGATGACATTTTAAATGACCATTTCCTGTCCAGATTCATCATTAAAATGGCCTTTATCGTTAGTAAATTCCAACTCACATCTAATGCTATTTTTAAATCAGATAAGTTCTTACTATTTAGAATTATCTTAAGCCACGCTTTTACACAGAGAGTTTGACAATCATTTTTGTATATGCAGGAGCTTAGACTAATGATGGCTTTGGCCCTTTCTGGGCCAGAAACATTTGGTTCTAAAGGTATTGGTAGATTTCACATAGATTATTTAGGTTATAACATGCTGGCAATAAGATTTTTCTTTTCCTTTAATCAGGGAAAATAAACTCATTCTGCCCATCTGCTCTCTGTTTCTCAAAACCGGAAAAAGGAGTAGACTTAAGTTTTTACATATTCCTTGATATTTACCTTGGCATCTATAGAGTGGCAGAAACTTGTCATTCTATACACACGTGTATATTTGGAAACTGCATCTTAAAAATCATGCTCCATATAACCTAATTAGTACACAAAGGGCAAGTCTGCTATAACTGCCAAGCCAATAAACAGGATTGAGTATAGTCTCCTGGTAAAATGATCAATCAGGTATCCCTTTACAGTATAAAATAGAATTGTGGGGAGCCTAAATCGCTATAGTAGAGAATCAGCCATCTCAGTTTCTAAGTTTCTATTTCTTTCTTTCTCATAGACATTAAGTATAACTTTAGTTGAATTGTCTCAATTTCAAGAATATATTTTATTTTTCACATTGTGAAATGATATGGATATTTTGTGTCACAAATAATCATGGTCTGTCAATGGACCAGTGTAAGATACTTGGAAAACAAGTAAATAATAGTGGTAATGTCTATGGTAATTTGAGTCAGGACGCCATGATAATATCATTGTCATCTGAGTTTTAAGTTGTTATAAATGAGAATGGATTTAGAATAGTGTTTCTATGAATTTATTCCCCGTGACATAATCAGTAACATTTTACAGATAAAAAGTTTGTTTCAAAATGACCTTTTAGCCAGGCGTGGTGGCTTACGCCTGTAATCCCAGCACTTTGGGAGGCCGAGGCAGGTGGATCACGAGGTCAAGAGATTGAGACCATCCTGGTCAACATGGTGAAACCCCGTCTCTACTAAAAATACAAAAAATTAGCTGGGCATGGTGGCGTGTGCCCGTAATCCCAGCTACGCAGGCGGCTGAGGCAGGAGAATTGCTGGAACCCAGGAGGCAGAGGTTGCAGTGAGCCGAGATCGTGCCATTGCACTCCAGCCTGGGTAACAAGAGTGAAACTCCATCTCAAAAAAAAAAAAAAAAAAAAAAAGGCCTTTTAGGGTAGTTACCTTGTAGCTTTTTGTTCTTACACACAAAAAAATGCTCAGAGCTGAAGTTTTCTGAAACTGGACAACAAGATGGTCAACATGCATTCCTGAATTTTCAACTACATTGGTTATGCTCTGTCATGATATCTCTTTGGAGAATTGTTCAGATAAACCCACTCTCTGTTTCAAATAAAAGTTTGAAGTAATTAAATGAGATTTTTGTAAAAACAACTCTAATCCCTCTTAAGAAAATCAGGAATCATTACTGACATGAGATGAAGAAAAAACCTCATGGACTCTTCACAAGACTAAAGACCTCTCTTGCCACTTTTTGAAAGTCTTAATTTCAATTACATTTTCAAAGCCAGCACTTCCTCCAGATGATGAAATAAATTGAAAACTGAATGTTTTCAATCAAAGAAAGAATTCTCATGCTGGAAGGGAGAGGAAAAGGAAAGAGACAACTCTTAGGATTATACTTAATTCCAAATACAGTTATCAGTTCTCACCTTTTACACTCAAGAAGGCATTAATATTTGTATATACCTATGGCATGATCTAATGACACAACAGACATGGTCACTGGTTACATTCGAATTGGGGGGAAAAACTTAATGTGTATATTTGTGCATACATAAAAGTATGAGAATGAATATGTAATGGCAGGGTGCGTGTTAAGGACATAAGAAAAAGGGTACATTTTACTACTGTTACAGAAATGTACATATAAATAAAAAACTAGAGTCTACAGATTAATTAAACCAGCTAGTTCAAGAAAAGGCAGTACTGCATAATTTAGAAGAAGGATAAGGCCAGGTGTCGTGGTTTACACCTGTAATCCCAGCACTTTGGTAGGCTGAGGCAGTCAGATCTATTGAGGTCAGGAGTTTAAGACCAGCCTGGCCAATATGGCAAAATCCTGTCTCTATTAAAAATGCAAAAATTAGGCAGGCATGGGGGTGCATGCCTGTAGTCTCAGCTACTTGGGAGAAAGGCTAAGGAATGAGAATCCCTTGAACCTGGGAGGTGAAGGTTGCGGTTGGCCAAGATTGTGAATAGTCTTTGTACTCTCAGCCAGGGCAATAGGAAAGTGATTTAGCAGAGAGGAAGCAAACAAATATCATTGTGTCATTTACCTCTGTGTGACCCTCGAGCCACTCTCTCTTCTTCTCCATCTGTTCTTAGCCTCAAAAATGGACCTGCATTGGTCACATCCACAGGCCCCCATGTTCTCTGGCTCTGCAATGTTTCCTTTGAGGTTGTGTTCGCTTCTCCCTTTCCTCATCACTTTTGGATTAAGCATGGTAACAGTATACTGCTGCTGGCCACCATTTGTGATCTGTTTGTGAGAGGTGATTCACTTCCTCTCTGCTCAAACATTCATAATCTGTTACTTTGTAAATAAATACTCATCTAATTATTTCTATTCTGCTGGGACCTTGGCTGATACATTAATTGGTACCAGAAGTGGCCCCAGGAAACAGACCTCTTGAAAGGAGATCCTAGGATTGGTACATCATATCTTTCAGAAGTACAGAGAGAACTTCTTTGCTGAGGTTGGGAGGAGTCAGATAGGGTATATGGGCATATGATAACATCATGAATATTCAAGCTATCTCTGGAGGTTGGATGGGATAATGTGCTAGCAAGATCAAGGCTGGGGCACTTAGCTGCTCTAACAATTAAGATTATCGAGTCATTTAATTTCTTCTTACAGCTCTACAAAATACACATAGGGAAAAAAGAGTTGTAACTATAAACATGTAATTAAGAATGTATAAAGAGAGCCCGAAGGTTTCCTGAATAACTTGGGAGAGGCACTTCTCTCCCATAGTCACAGGGCAGATGCAGCTGACAACCAAGCTCAGGGTATGATTGTAAGAGTTGCAAAGTTTTAGCACTAATTATAAATTTGACCTGCCAGATCTCTTATGCAAAGGAAAAAGCAATTGTTGAGAAGCAATGAAACTGCCTCACTGGGTAGGGACATTCTGGTAGATATAGATGAAGCTAAGAACTATGACTCTCAAATTCCCATAAACTTTCCTTGCCTCACAAGCAAATATTGACTCTTGTTTCAGACCCACTTCACCAGAAGGTCTAAAATAAAAGTTGGAGCCTAGTATAGACTGGACTGAGAGTACAAAGACTATTCACAAAAGGAAGAATGAATATTCAAGTCATCCCACTAGGTAAAAACCTCTCATCCAGCAGAAGTACTTGGAGATGCTAAGAGAGCTTGGAGTTGGATGGTGGAAGCAGGCAGTAATGATCATCAAATTATGCTAGTGGCCAGCTATAGAGGGAGAATTTAGTAGTTATATTTTAATGATAGTCTATTATGTTTTTCTTTCTTTCCCTTGTATAGCAGGTCAAGCCTGCTGGTTCATGCCTGTATAGCACTTTGGGAGGTGAAGGTGGGAGGATAGCTTAAGGCCAGGTATCTAAGATCAATCTGTGCAACATAGCAAGATCACATATCTACAAAAAATAATAATAATAACTTAGCTGGACATAGTGGCATGCATCTGTAGTCCTAGCTTCTCAGGAGACTGAGGCAGTAGGATCTTTTGAGCCCTGGAGATCAAGGTTGCAGTAAGCCATGATCGTGCCACTGCACTCCTGCCTGGGTGATAAGCAGGAGTTGGGCAAGACCTTGACTCTTAAAAAAAAAAGGAAGAAGAAGAAGAATTAGAAGAGTTAACGTTTTAGACTTCAGGAGGGAATGTGATTGAATTGATATTATCCCATAATGATATGACAGTTGATGAAACTTTGCCTTTTCTCTGGTTGCAGGCACAGGCTTTCCATCCAGGCAAAAACATTATTGAGCAGAAAAGACTGTCTTGTAGTACAACAAAAAGCCTCCCATTCTTCCTGACATCAGTCAAGGAGGAGCCTAACACAAGGCAGGAAGTAGGGAAGAGAGTGACATTGGGACTTATTTCTAGGGCTGGCTGTGTCCTCAATGGGAAATTCCTGCTTCTCTCCAGGTGGCTTTCTGTTCTCACCTTTTTCCTGGCGAGTTCCTCCTCTCACCCCTCTAGACTTGGGATGGGAGAGGAGAGTGAGAATTCTATTGATGCTAGCCTGCTGGGTCTCTGCATGATCTGAGCTGTTTCTTAAACTATATTCACATCTTGGTCATTAGTCCCTTTGTAAACAAATCCTTCTTAAGTTACTCTGATGTGAATGGGCCATCTGTTTCCTGTGAGGAAGGTCTCTGAATGACACTTAGATGTCTGATAACAAATATGCCAAAACCAACTTTAGAATAAGGAGAAGCAAACTTGGCAAGTTTCACTGCTAAGGAGAAAAAAAGGTCACTAAGAATTTTCCTCTATTGTGTATCTTTTATGAAAAAGGTATCACTGGGTCATCTAAGAGAACGCATCCAACTATTTCTGAAATGATGCTGAGCTACTGCTGACATTATCCATGAAGCATGCTAATTGTCCCAGTCATGGAAAAGCTGGGATCCCAGGCAACACTTTGGAGAAAGAGACAATATCCTAAACTGCTTTGCTTCCAGTATATCTAACAATCGCCCCCTCCAACCCCATTTAGCAAAGGCGATATCTTTTTGAAAAAGATTTAAATAAAATTTTTTAATTTAATATAAAACTTCCACAATAATCTTTTAAATTCCCCCTCTTTTTATTTATATACTCAGTCTAAATCAGCATGATTTTACTGTGTAAATCATGTACTTTGAGATTTTTCAAGTTGTGATAGTGGATTTTTACTGATCTGTTGGATGTTTCTTGCTTATTTTGTCTGGTAACTAATGACAGGTTATCAGAGAAGGCAACTCATCAGTAATTACATTTTCTATCTGGTTACCAATCTAGTAATGGATTAGGTTAACAAACTCTACCAAACTGTGGAAACACATTCCTAGTGATTAAAATCCATTAGGTTTGCTGGCTCCTATATAAAAACCTAAAACAAACAAAACTAAACCAAACAAAAATAAGAATAACATTGTCTTATGCTGGAATTAGTGTTTTTTTTTTTTTTTTTTTTTTT
>NW_022436946.1:27956092-27962931 GCF_009761245.1 Sapajus apella | reverse complement strand
TTTTTTTTTTTTTTTTTTTTTTTTTGGAGGTGGTGATTTTACCTGATACATTTATTAATTCTGCCAACATTTCAACACCAAATGTTAGTTTAGGTACTGACGATTAAAAAAAAAAAAAGGCAAAGCCAAATAATGCATGAATTCTCCTTTTGAAGAGTTTCTAGTCCGATTGAGAAGAAGCAATTATGAAATGATAGGATAAGTACTGTGGGAAAGATAAACCATGGACGCACATAGGAGGGACAGTTATGTCAGGTAGGAGATGGTGCAGAAAATCTTTTGGGGGGCGTCACATAGAAAAAAGGTATAGAAGATAAATAGAATTAGATAGACCAAGAAAGGAAATGAAGACATTTCTAGAAGAGGGACAAACACATACAGAGGACTAATGTGAAGATCTGAAAGAGCACAATATGTTCACATCATCATGGTACCTCACATCTGGAGAAAAAGGTGAGTATCGGAAGACCAGTCACAAAGCAAGAGAAGTAGGAAGGAATCAGATCACAAAGCTTGGATCAAGCTAAGAAGTTTACAGAGGTTATAAATTTATAGAAGGTTACGAGTTTACAGAAGTATCTCAGTTTTTCCATGACTGGGACATTTAGCCTAAGGAGTATGTCATTTGGAATACTGTTCATTGTAAGGGTCAGATTATCTTATGGTAAATGGCTTAAAAATAAGGAAACACACTGGTTGTATAACTAAATCAAGGAGCTCACTAGGACTTTCTGAGGATGGGTTTTCCCTGTCTGCTGGGTCCAATGTCAGGCTTTGAAAATAAGTTATCTAGTCCTTGGACTCCCACATACACACCACAAGGTCTGGAGGAGGAGAGGGAAGCTTCGATCCCAGCATTTGAAATACAAGTTGTGAGATTCACCCTAATTGAAACTTTTTAGGTCACATACCCACTCATGTACCAACTATGGCCTTCTCCTGGGAGAGGAAAAATTTTTCATGAGACACATATGTCAAGTTCTCAAAACTTAAGTAGTTCACAAGTAGTGGAAATACTCTCACTCCCATTTTCTAAACACATTGCATTTTATTAAGTAGCTCAACTAATGCTTTCTTAAAGAGATGCTTCATTTCTCTCTACCATAAGCGTTTGGGAAAAGAACTTAGTATCATTTGATCATGAACACATTAGAAACCAAATGGAATTTTATTATGTTAGTATTCTTTTATTGAACCAAATTTTAACAGCAGGCTTTCCATGTATTAAAAACCTTTGTACATACCATACGTAAGTAGAAAGTGTGCTTTTGGAAGATCTGAATTTTAATTCCTACCTCATTACTTACTTCCCTTGGGCCTGTGAGCCAAAGACTCAAACTTTCCAATGTCTTAGTTTCTCTCACTTGTAAAATACAATTATCTGTGACCTGAACACATCACAAGATTGTTAGAATCAAATAATTTCATTAGAAAGTGCTATGTAATGGTAAAAAGAAAATAAATCTAAATAGTATTATATTTTCAAATTATTATTCTGTGTAGCTAACTCAACAGGCGAAAATAATTCATTTCCCACTATCTTGCTTTTAAATGAAGATTCTAGGAATATGATTTAACAAAATAAATCTCTGACTTTATATTTTATATCCAACTCAGATAAGAGTAAGCTTTAAAAGGGCTTTGTAAATGATGCCTTCTTGTCTTACCAGAAAATACAATTTGTTTTAAAACACATACTTATTGCAGAAAATTAGGAAATACTAATAAACACAAAGAAAAACAAATTCAAGCATCCTTAATTTCACCAGCTGTACATTATCGGCATTAAAACCTAAACATACTTTTTAAGAATGTTTTTCACTCATATATATAAATATGCTATATATATATATATATATATATATATATACTATATAAATATATATAAGTTCACACTATAAGGTTTATATGTTCTTATAGCTTAATACATCAAAACATCTTTTAATATTAATCAGATTTAATTTCAAATATAAACTGCATGAGGACATATTTTGTTCATTTCACATCTAGCATAAAGTTTGTAATAGGTGCTTAGTAAATATTTGTTGAAAGGAGAAATGACTGAATAACAATCATTTAAATGTTTCTCCCAACACAAATCAGGCTACATAATAGATTACAATGAGAAATAATAAAATATATTCCTTAAATATATTATTTAGTCTTAAAATATTCAGAATGGTTGTGTATATTCACATATGCATCAGCATTTCATATAATCTTGACAAATTTGCTCTTATTTGAAAACATATTTGCCATTTTGTAAGGTGAAAACTGACATCTCATGTCAATTTACATTATTTGAATCTGATGAGAATTGTACATTTTTTATGGCACTTATCCATATTTAGTTATTTTGTAAATTGCTTATTCAAATAATTTTTGAAGTGACTCTGAATATCTAAAACATTATCATCTACCAATTCAGGTGTCCATATTATAACAATAATAATAAAATTACTAAAGAGATGTGCTGAGAAATATTCAACCGCATTCTATAATGAGAAGCATAAACAGGATTTTATAACATTATGTGCAACAAACTTAATTATGCATTGAGGGCATCAGAGTTTCAATGCCTGTTCCCCCCCACCGCCTTTTTTTTTTTGAGACAGAGTCTTGCTCTGTCACCCAGGCTAGAGTGCAGTGGCACAATCTGGGCTCACTGCAACCGCTGCCTCCCAGGTTCCAGCGACTCTCCTGCCTCAGCCTCCTGAGCAGCTGGGGTTACAGGCGCCGCCACTGCTCCTGGCTAACTTTTGTATTTTTAGTAGCGATGGGGTTTCACCATCTTGGGGAGGCTGGTCTCGAAATCCTGACTTCGTGATCCACCCACCTGGGCATCTCAAAGTGCTGGGATTACAGGCATGAGCCACCGCGCTCCGTTGCCTGTTCCCCTTTTCTAAAGAATAGGTGAGAATTTTATCCAATATAAACAGTATAGTAAGAACATTATCAGTCTCATATGCTCCTTCAGTGCGGGTGATACATTATTCATCAGTCCAGGCAGAGATGTTCACATTTTATTTCAGGCATTTCTTTTTTTTTTCCTTTTTCTTTTTTCTTTTCTTTTTTTTTTTTTTTTTGACGGCGTCTCCCTCTGTCGCCAGGCTGGAGTGCAGTGGCGCGATCTTGGCTCACTACAACCTCCGCCTCCCGGGTTCCAGCCATTCTCCTGCCTCAGCCTCCAGAGTAGCTGGGACTACAGATGCGCACCACCCTGCCTGGCTAATTTCTGTATTTTTTAGTAGAGACGGGGTTTCACCATATTGGCCAGGCTGGTCTCAACTCCTGACCTCGTGATCCGTCCTCCTCGGCTTCCCAAAGTGCTGGGATTACAGGCGTGAGCCGCCGCGCTGGCCGTATTTCAGGCATTTCCTGTGAGATCCTTGTCTTGCCTTGGTATTTCTTCCACAAGCAGTCTTTGAGGATGTCATCTTTGAGGTTTCTTTTCTTAGAAGTTTTTGTAGTACTGATCCATTCCTCTAATGTGTTTTGCACAATGTTGCCTCGCCTAGTCCACACTTTGTCTTTGGCTGCTACATTGTCTCAGGGGTAATTTGCTTGCTCTCATCTCAATGTTCTTATCTCTGGGGTAATCTGGTTGTTCTCATCTCAAATGTGATAAATGCATTTAAGCCCCTTTCGTGAGAAGTTATTTATTTGTAGGCGTTTGAGCTCATCACAGTGCCTTGATAATTTATGAAAATGAATATTAAACTCAAAAAGATAATGCCCTGTTGAGGATTATTTAATGTACAATATTGTCTAGGCTATACCTCTAGCAACTAATTAATTTTGTGAATGTTTATATTCATATTTATTAAAGTTCATTTTTCATTTGCATGAATATAATAGACTTTCCTTTCCCTTTCAAGCTGGTTTCTTTTTGCTCTGATTGTTCATTAATGTTGTTCTGCATCTGGACAGGACTGATTAGCCTCTTCTCAGGTACTGTCTCATTTCTAAGTGTTTGGGTCAACTTTTGCATGACTCACATTGATATTACATTAGTTGTATCTCTTCATTAGATGACTCATACTGATATTACATTAATTGTATCTCTTCATTGGATGAAAAATTTCTTAATGATAGCATTAACGTTTTCCTTCTCAATCATTCTACATACTTTCTAGTGCTTGGAGGGCTATATCTTCATGAATATTCAATATATAGCTGATAGGACATGCTCTTAAAATTAGTGAGAAAAAGTGCTCTTAATCGTAGTCCTTTGCTTAGATAAATGATTAAATCAAGTGTCCTGTCCACAGATGAACTATCAGTATGAAATAATGTGGGATTCACTAACGATGTTCATGATTTTTATTCACCATCTCTGTTGATTACTTGAATTACAGAGTTGAAAATTTGCTTATAAAATTTGTTGATAATTCTAAATTTACAGGGGTAGCAAAACTTGATTAAATGTGAACTTAATTTTTTAAGTTATTAATTTAAGATATGCTTTGATAATTTGGAAACATTAATCTATGAAAATCTAATGGAGTTTTTATATTCAAGTATGTAAAGAATTTCTAAGGGCACAAGTCATAAGATTTTATCCAAAGGTGACCAATTTAATCACAGAGTACAGAATCAGCAAAGGGCTACATTACGCAATATGTTTTCCCATTACTTTTGGTTGTTTGAAAGTAAAAGTATTTCTTTACATTGCTATCATTCAGAGTTTTTAACAAAATAGGCATTTATTTAAAAGAGAGTACTGTTTCATTGTAGTATCATATCAGTTTTACCTTTTTTTCTTCAATGAGTAAACCTCATGCTCTGAAGAGTCCTACATCTTAGGGCATGAGTTGCTCTCCCTTAATTTGGAGAGGCACATGATGAAGTTGATGGATTTTCTGAGGTCTTTTTCAGGTGTCTCTTCTATCATAGTCATAAAAAAAGGATCATTATTATATAGAGTAATGAGAAAATGTGGAAAACTTCTCCTCTCCATCTTTTGAACCCCATAGAAATTTATATCTTCATTTGCTTTGTATTATAAAAGATTTGTCTTATTTCTTTATTATTATTAAAGGTAGGGACTTTCTTCTTAAAGGTAGGGACTGTGATATATCATCACACCTCTTGCATCAGTAGGAAACTTTTCTTTCATGTGAAAAGTAGAACCAAAAGTTTGGTGAATTGAACTGGCTGTCAGAAAAAACACATTAAAATCCCCCTCTTGCTGTGAACTAGCCATGTGATATTTAACGAATCACTTACTGACCTCAGTTTTTTTCATCTATAAAATGAAAGGATTAAACTAGCTGATCCTGAAGCTGAGCTCTACTCCTAAAATTTTACAAAGTTTATCGTAGTAATAACCAATCCTTAGTCATACCCATTAACATAACACACTGGGAATGTGTGGAACATGTTTATATACTAATATATTTGGATTTCCTTTGCTGCTAATCACCCACAATCTGCCAGAAAGTTTGGATTATACAGTTTTCTTTAGGCTCTTTTAATTAGCAAACATGCCAAGTTGTATTTATTTAATGTATACTGATAACTGCTTCTAATTGCTGCCAACTCTGAGCAAGGAATCCTCTGCTATATAAATGACTTCAGAGATGCACCTTGTGTAAGAATTGATTAGATCCTGCTATTTGCATGACTTCTCCATGTTCCTCCAGAGGCTGAGAGACTTGTTTGTTGATACAGGTAAAATAATTCAAGCTGAAAGTTTTATTTTGTACTCCTGATTTATATCCTGACTTTTAAACCTGTTGCTAGAGCAAGTGAACCAGCACTTTTTTTTCCAGTTTACTTAATTATGAAACAATAATAAGGATATATGAAAGCTGCTGATACTTAGGTGTACATAAAGATCAAATTAGTTCATTGTAGATAAAATTTTTACGGAAACAATGTTCCCTCAGTTTCCAAAATGTTATGTACATATATGTGTGTGTATATATGTATACACTGATGCAAGAGGTGTGTTTTAGAATGTAGAGCTAACATATATATGATTTATATAACATATGTTAGCTCTATACACAGATAACATAAATGTTACATATGTTAGCTCTGTACAAATATAACACAAATGTTATATGTGTTGTATAACATATATATGTTAGCCCTACATTCTAAAACAAAGCTCACATATACCCAACCCCCACCACACACACACTTTGCTGAGCTGCACTTTGACACAGAGGGTGTGACTGCAAAGACATAATAAGCAGAACAGCCAACAAAAACCATTTAACTAGGCCCACCTATGTAGTATGACCGAGTTGAGGATAAGCCTCACTCAAATATTTCACCTGGCATGTGTTCAAATTTTGAGGTCGAATGAGTCTGCTTTTGTTTCTCACTAAGCCTGGAAGAAAGGGGACTTGTTAGGGAGGAGGAGAGGAGAGAAGGGAGGAATGAGTTAAGTCCTTCGCATCTTTACTGCTTTTTCTTTGCTTCTTTTCAAACAAACACACCACATTGAATAGCATGTGGAAATTTGGCATTTCCAGTGAATAGAAATTAACTGGCAAACAACAAAAGGGAAAACGGAGGAATACTGCTGGATGCTGTTTGGCTTGTCTCTTCTTGTCGGAGAGGAACACATGTGAATCCAATGTTTTAAGATGAATTTACCTACATTTTTGGCTCCTGTTCAGATAGTTTAGATTTCTTAGTAATTTTGTTCACTTTGGAGGGTTTTTAAAAGTATGATTCTTCTGTAAGTTATGAATAAAAAACAGAAGACTTCGAAGAAGTATGGGTGAACAACTCTTCAAATATTCCACTTCAGAAAATTTGCTTATTTGTTTTCTTTCTAACACACACACACACACACACACACACACACACACACACACACACAC
>NW_022436946.1:27887149-27956082 GCF_009761245.1 Sapajus apella | reverse complement strand
ACACACACACACACACACACACACACACACACACACACACACACACTTATTTAAATAGCCAGAAAACCAACACCAGTATCTACAGTGTTCTGACTTTTGGAAAAGATTGCTAATCTGGTATTTTGAAAAGAAACTTGTCTTTTTAAGAATAGAAAATCTTCTCCATTATCAAAATCCTTTTATATTCATATACAGTAATTTTGCCCCCTCCATAATTTACTGTATGCACTTCAAGGTTGGAAACTAAAACCTCATTTTATTCTAGTATATTGTAAAAGTTTACTGTGAACAAGCTGTGTTGTGACATTATCTACTGAGTGAATGCGTATGGATTTAGTACAAAGCCGGAAGCCAACCACATGCCTCACTTGTTCTTTGCTCTTTCTTCAGAGAAGAAAACAATCTGATACAAATGACAAATCATATTGTTTTTATTCAAATCAATGTTTTCCTGAATATGGAACAGATACTCTTTGTTGTGACACCTCAGTCATGGCTTGTGATTGGAACAATTAGTCAAAGGAGGTTATTTGGTAAAAGAACAATGTCCAGTGACAGAAATCACCTTTCATGGAGGTTACTTCTAGAAAAAGTTATATAAGCTTATGTTTTAGTGACAAGGCTGTCAAACAATTCATCACACATGTGAAGTAACATAACCATGACCTTTCCAACAATAGCAAGTTCTTAGAGTTTTTACAATTCTCAGACATTGTCATTAAATTACGGTGACCAAGTTGAAAAAAGTTTTAGCTTTCATGATAATTGAGCATTAACCTCAAGGGAAAATATATCATGAGGAAAAAAATACCTACAGATGATACTGCTCAGTGAAGCTGGACGTCATTATTTTATATCAGGTTATAGTCATCTGAAAAGCAGGGACTTTCAGAATTATAGACTAATTGAGCTGGAAGGAAACTTACTTCACAGTACAACAAGGCATACCTTGTTTTATTGCATTTCACAGATAAATGCATTTTTTTTTTTTCAAATTAAAATTGTGACAACCTTGTGTGAAGCAAGTCTGTCAGTACCATTTTTCCAACAGCATGCACTTACTTCATGTCTTTTTGTTATGTTTTGGTAATTTTCACAATATTTCAAACTTTTTCATTACTTTTATATCTGAGATGGTATCTTCGATATTACTATTGTAATTGTTCTGGAGCATCAGGAACTGTGCCCAGAAGCATTAATCAATAAATCATCTATGTGTTCTGACTGCTCCACCAGCCAGCTCGTCCCCGTCTCTCTCTCTGTCTCTCTGTCTCTCTCTCTGTCTCTCTGCGTCTCTCTTTGTGTGTGTCTCTCTCTCTTCTCCACCCCTCCCCCGCCCCCTGGCCTTCCTATTCCTTGAGACACAAAAATACTGAAATTAGGCCTATTAATAACCCTACAATGGCCTCTAAGCATTCAAGAGAAATGAAGAGTTGCACATATCGCACTTTAGATCAAAACCTATAAATGATTAAGCTTAGTGAGGAGGATATGTTTGAAACCTGAGAGTCTAAAAAGCTAGGCCTCTTGTACCAGTTAACTGAGTTGTCAATGTAAAGAAAACTTTATGAAAGGAAATTTAAAGTGCTACTTCAGTGAATACATGAATGATAAAGCCAAACAGCCTTACTGCTGACACAGAGAGAGTTTGAGTGGTCTGGATAGAAGACCAAAGCAGCTGCAACATTCTCCTAAGCCAAAGCCTACTCCAGACCAAGGTCCTAACTCTTTTCAGTTCTGTAAAGGTTGATAAAGGTGAGAAAGCTGCAGGAAAATGTCTGCAGTTAGGAGAAGTTGATTCATGAGGTTTAAGGAAAGAACTCTCAGAAAAAAAGATTTCCTTCAAAATACTACTGCTGATTGATGGTGTACCTGGTCACCCAAGAGCTTTGATGGAGATGTACAAGATTAATGTTGTTTTCATGCCTGCTAACAAAGCATTGATTCTTCAACCCATGGATGAAGGAGTAATTTCGACTTTCAAGTCTTATTATTTAAGAAATGCATTTTTAAAGGCCATAGCTGCCATAGATAGTGATTCATCTATGGATCTGGGTGAAGTAAATTGAAAACCTTATGGAAAGGATTTACCATTCTAGATGCCATTAAGAAAATTCTTGATTTATTGGAGGAGGTTATAACATCAACATTAACAAGTTTGAAAGAAGTTGATTCCAACCCTCATGGATGACTTTGAAGAGCTCAGGACTTCAGTGGAGGAAGTAATGCAAATGTAGTGGAAATAGCAAGAGAAGTAGAATTAGAGGTGAAGCCTGAATATGAAACAGAATAGCTACAATCTCATAATAACATCTTAAGGGATGCGGAGTTGTTTCTTATGGATAGTTAAAGAAAATGATTCCTGAAATGGAATCTACCCCTGATAAATATGCTCTGAACATTGTTGAAATGACAACCAAGGATTTAGAATATTGTTTAAAATTAGTTGATAAGGCAGTGGTGGGGTTTGAGAGGACTGACTCCAATTTTGAAAGAAGTCCTATTGTCAATAAAATTCTGTCAAACGGCATGCCACAGAGAAACCTTTCATAAAAGAAAGAGTCAATCAATGTGGCAAATTCATTGTTGTCTTATTTTAAGAAATTGCCTCCACTACACCAACCTTCAGCAACGACTACTCTGATCAATCAGCAGCCATCAACATCAAGGCAATACCCTCCACCAGCAATAAGATTCCAATTCACTAAAGGCTCAGATAATTGTCAGGAATTTTTAATAATAAAGTACTTTTTAATTAAGATAGGTATATTACTTTTAGACACAATGCTATTGCATACTTAATAGACTACAGTTTAGTATAAACATAACTTTTATATGCTCTGGGGAAACAATATTTGTGTTACTTGATTTATTGCTGTATTTGCTTTTATGCAGTGCTCTGTAATGAACCCACAATATCTCCAAGGCATGCCTAGATATTACTTAATGGATGAAGAAGCTTAGGCTTAAATGTACCAAGTGACTGCACAGCAAGTTGTGGGCAAAACTTGGTTAAGACTCAGTTTTCCTAACCCCCAAACTCTATACACATTCTATTATAGCATATTTCAGGCAGCTACTAGGTGATAAGCTTGTCTTCATTCCATGTTAGTGTCTCCGGCATCTAGAATTCAAAGAGGAAGGTATCTGTGTTTGGGTTGAGTATACCCGACTGAATTTCAAAACACATTTTCTTAGGAAATAGAGGCAGTGCTTCTTATGTGTCCAGGAACACCTGACTGCTCACTTTCAATAAATGTACAGTGAAAATAATATCCTGCTTTCTTTTGAGTGGAGTGAGAAACTCAATTTCTAAGAAAGAAATAAAATCTTTCCCCAGTATTTCATCATTTCGATGAGTTTCTGCTAGAAGTTGACATTAACTTTCCAAAGACAAATATTCTTACCAAATCAAAAGAAAAACTGCTGTTGTAGTTTTTTCTTTTGAAAAAATTTTTAGAAGTGTTCATTAAATAAAATATCCCAAACATAATTGTTATGTCCTGAACTGAAGTCACCATATGACTGGTTTGATTTTATTTGTTAAAAATGAAATTACAAAATTTAAAGGAAAGCGCATTTAACAGATTTTGAAAGGTTAATAATTGTTGACTATAGCAGGAGGTGATTAAGAAAGGGTTCAGAAACTATTCTGCATGGGCCTCTAAATAATTCATCATTTGAATCTGTCCAATGTGTTCAGCTTTCACAGACCAGCTTAGTATCACTGCCAAATTAAAGTTGGCAACTTAAAAGCTTATTGAATCTTTGGACCAAGTGTTTTCTTGTTGTTTAGAATTTTTCAAAGACAGAATAATTATTTAAGGTAGGAAAGTACTTGCCCATGAAAATATGCTTTAACATTGTTTCTCTAAGAATAGGGTTCTATTTTAATACCTCATATTTCTCTTGTATCCTAGTGACTTTGCAGATATTCCTCAACACTCATTTTCCTGGTAAATTCCCTCATTTTACTTTGGCTCATAATAGATGACCTTTAGCTCTACAGGATACGGTAATTTGACTCCCCTGGAAGCTAATACTGATAGTACTATTTCCAATCATATTGTTCTTTGATGTTTACCTTCAAAGCCAACTCAAAGCTGCTAAAACAAAGGTTCTTACTTGCCCTTTCTTTATTACTAACTTATTTTTTCTTAAAATATGGTGTTTGTTCATAATGTTAAAATAGAGAACTCTTTTATATTTTAAAAATGCGATTTACCTACCGAAAATGCAATATGCATGAACTGCAAATTATGTACTAGATGTTTGTTGCCTATAAAACATCATATTTCAGAATGCTCTAGAGTGCTATCTATCTCATTTTACTGCAAGCAGCACAAAGAAGGCAGATGGAATATTCAGCACTCCACTTGGAAATCTCTAGCCAGTCATCCAGTTCATTAGGTACTTTTTCTACTTTCTACCCCTTAGCTCAGGCAACAGTGTTGCTAAGTTTCTGCAAGTATGTAACAAAGATTCCTTTTTTCCAGGATCCAATAACATTCCTTCACCACCTTAAAGACCTCCCAGCAGCCTCCTCAAAGATTTTGATGAGACTTTGAGAGTTTTCCTAAAAATCTCTTCAAGACCTTCAGTGCTTTAATTAACATGCTCCATAGGCCTCCCTATGGAGCTTCTTTCTACTACGCCATCCCCAAAGCCACTGATATATTTTGAAACTTTGGCTGCAATAACACCCTACTTCCAAGGACAAAAATTTGTATTGGTTATCTATTATTGTGTAACAAATCACCTCATCACTTAGTGGTACAAAACAACAATATTATTATCCCTCATACTCTCTATGGATTAGGAGTTTGAGAATAGCTTTTCAGCAGTCTCCAGCTTGAGGTCCTTCATAAGGTTGCAGTCAGATTTCAGCTAGGAAGCAGCCATCTGAAGGTTACTGGGGCTGGTGGATGCACTTTCAAGGTGATTTGGTCACCTGGCTTGTGGCTGGTGCTGGTTGCTGGAAGTTACCTCAGTTTGTTACCACATAGATCCTTCTCCAGGGACACTTCAGCATCTCATGGCTTTACAGTGTTAGGAGATAACTCTCCATATGTCTGTCACATCTTGTGAACAGAGGAACTTAAAATTTCCCTTATTCTGAATTCTCTTTTCACAAATGTTTACATAGTAAACTTCCTTGATTGATAAAGATAGTCTCCCTCTAGAGCAAAGGGCAAGGATTTTTCACTGGTCTCCTATTTAATACTATCTCTTTAAGCTAAGGGTCAGGCAAGTTTATAGCACATTATAAAAAATTGAGTTTCCTAAGTTTGGGTGTGTATGTTCTTTAACACAACACAGTACATGTATAGGCATCCCTTGTTCCACTTTGCATTGGCCTGTGGAAATTGGAGTTTAAAGAGCTGAACATGATTAAACTTTGGTTATTTTCATTGTTTTGAGTAATCAGCTGTCCTTTGACATTGACTCAGGGGTCTTGTATCTATCTTCTGTTAATATCCACAACACTGTGGCAAGGTAACTTGTTTGTCTGCAAGTAAGATAAAATCTTAGATATTTCCTGATTCTTGATAGGCGACTAGCTTCCCCTAGAGTGAGTGATCAGATGACCAACGACCAACGCAGAAGCTGAGACGACTTTTTGAATTAGCCTAGAATGTCACATATCATAATTTCTATAATGTTCTATTGGCCAGCCCTGATTGAGTACAGAAATGGACTATACGCAATTGGGAATACCAGCAGGTAAGACTCATTGACGACTATCTTGAAACATAGCTACCACAGCTCTCCTAAAGGGTGTAAAAACCTGAGCTCAGGAATAATACACTGATTATCTTTATGTTCCCTGTAGAGCTCAAACTAGTGTCTTCATACAATATCCATGCAAAAAAATATTTGTTGAGTATCATTATGTGAAAGAGTACTGAAATTACTAATAGCATGTGAATTGAGATCAAGAGAATTAAAAATATAATAGTCATATTTCATTTAGTATACATTTAACCTTATACATTCAGCTTTATGAATTAAGGGGGAGAAAAAGAAACCAGTTTTCGCAAAGCAAAGACCTTTAAACATAAGCAAATTACTTCCTCTGATGTTCAACCGAAAAAAAAAAAAATAATAATCTACCCCTACTCCACAGAAAAATAATATGCTGAACTTTTTAAGAAACAGAATTATATTCAAACCATGTTTATTCTAATTCATACATGTTTAGTAAACTTTCATATTTAATTTTGACTTAAGCAATCCATCCTCTATAAATGTATTTAGAACCTAATCACTGAAAATATCCCAACTGGACTCTGCAACATTTTTATGAAAGATTAAGACAGGGAAAAGAAGAGATTTTAGTGTAGTGATATAGTTCATCTAACTATATCGAAATCAAACTGCCATCTTCGAGTCCTGCCCCATTTGGTTTATGATATCAGCTTACCTAATAGCACAGACTTCTTTGAAGCTCAGTAATTGAGATTTATCAAAAACAAACCAAAACCCCAAAAACCTGCCACCATCTTGGTGGAAATAATTTTCAAATTCTTATGCAGTTATTATATTTTCTGGCTTGGAGGCATAATGAGTTTAAAGCATTAATTAGGAACACATTCCATCCTTTGCCTCCCATGGTTAAACTGTTTAATTAAAGGCCTTGAAGCCTTCTGGGCAAAACAATCAGGCCATGGTGTGATCATTTCCCTCTTGTTT
This sequence comes from Sapajus apella, assembly GCF_009761245.1. Classification (NCBI taxonomy): domain Eukaryota; kingdom Metazoa; phylum Chordata; class Mammalia; order Primates; family Cebidae; genus Sapajus; species Sapajus apella. The sequence continues at coordinate 27,949,389 of NW_022436946.1, read as the reverse complement.
GCTTTGCTTTGTGCTTCTTCATCTTTAGAAATGTAATTCATTTATTCTAGGACTGTCTGGCACTTTCCACTTAGCCAATAGTAGACAAAAAAAGTCAGTAGTAGTTTGGTTTTGTAGATTCTTGAAGAGATTAATTTCTGATGGTTGTAGACAATCGTTTATTGCATAAACATTTGTTGAGAAAGTTCCAGCTAAGAATCCTGATACTGTGCTGTGTGTTTTGAAACAAGTGATAAATCTGATGTAGCTCCTTCTTTGTATCTAAAGGAGTGCTCAGGAAAGAAGGTGAAATGAGACAGGGACATTCCAGTCTACAACCCAAGGAAAAATGAGCTAATATGCCATGGCAAAATGTTATAATAATGAAGACAGAGAAGAGATTATTTCTTGATAGGAGGAATTATTGTTAGGCTTTCTAATGATTTTGGACTTTATTCCAGGACCAAGACGAAGGCATTTTTAAAGAGTTTTAAAGATAACAACTACTGATTCAGATTTGTATTTTAAATAGCTAATTCAGGCTGAGGCGCGAGTTTGGATAGGAAGGGGTAAGAATAGAAAGAGAAAGATAAGGTGGCTCCTTTACTAGTCTGCCTTTGTTGCTGTTAGTATTTGCAGTCTGCCCTTTTTCTTGATAATCCATTTTAGACAATGACAACCTGACTTGACTCAGTATCCTCTTTCAAGTATCTTTTTGATTTTCATCTTCTGGTCTCTCACCTTGTGATCATACAAAGAAATGTACTTAGTTTCAATAGAATCAACACATTGGATCCACTTACTGCATGACTCCCCTAATAGTGAAATAGGAGATGGTAAGGTGAGAGGCAATTAGAGAACATTACTGCCATTTGTCATTGTGGTGATTGTAGATTTTTCTGAGTTTAAATTAGAAGTGTGTGTGTGTGTCTGTGTGTGTGTGCGCGTGTGCGTGCGTGCATACGTGTATGGATGCCCATCTCAGTATCACTGAAGCCATATACCAAAGACTATAAGATTGGCCCTTGACTGCAGGCATGGGACAAAGGAAATCAGAATTCATGTCCTAGACTCAGCAGTCTTAGGAATGATAAACTCTGAAATGTTTAAGTCCTTGAAAATAGAGGAGAGCAGGCATTGTGTCCAAAATGAAAAGCCTAATTATGGTTCTGCCAAATGGGATAGATGTTAGAGGAATTTTCTGGAGTAGTTGAAGCTAGAAGAAATGAACATTTTTTGAAGAACCTTTAACAAAGCCTGTGGGCACAAATGGTATTGAATGTATATTTCTACTTCCTCATTTGCTTTCTTTAATTTTTATTTAAAAATTTCTAAATTGACATTGTAATTGTACATATTTAGGGAACATGATCTGAAACTTTGATACATGTATATGCTGTCTAATTATCAAATCAGTGTAGTTAGCATATTTATTCATCACCTTACACACTTTTTATTTCTTTTTGGTGAGAACATTCAAAACCCTCTCTTTTAGCTATTTTGTAATATACAATACCTTATTCTTGACCATAGTTACCCTACTGTGCAATACAACACCAGAACTTATTCCTCCTAATTGTAACCTTGCACCCATTGACCAACCTCTCTCCATTTTCTCCTTTCCTATCTCCTTCTCAATCTCTGATAACTACTCTTCTACTGTCTACTTTTATAAGATAAAGTTTTTTTACATTCCACTTATGAGTGAGACCATGTGGCGTTTTCCTGTAAGTATCTGCCTTATTTCACTTAATGTGGATGTTCTCCAGTTTTATCTATGTTGTCGCAAATGACAGAATTTATTCTTTTTATGTCTGAATAGTATGCTGTGTTCTGTGTGTGTGTGTGTGTGTGTGTGTGTGTGTGTGTGTATACAATATTTTCTTTATGTATGGTATTCATCCACTAATGACCACTTAGGTTGATTATATGTCTTGGGTATTTTGAATAGTGCTGCAATAAACATGGGAGTGCAGATATCTGTTTAACATACTGATTTTACTTTTTTGAATATATACCCAGAAGTGGGATTGCTAGATCATATGATAGTTCTACTGTTAACTTTTGAAGAACCTCCATAGTGTTTTCCATGTGTATGTACTAATGTACCTTGCCACCAACAGTAAGTAAGTCTTCCATCTTCTCTACAATCCCATAAATACTTACTTTCTTTTGTCTTTTTTGTAATAGCCATTCTAACTGGAATAAGGTGTTATATCATTGTAGTGTTGGTTTGTATTTCCTTGATGATTAGTGATGTTGAGCATGTTTTCATATACCTCTTAGCCATTTGTATATCTTGTTTTGAGAAATGTCTATTCATGTCTTTTGCCCATTTTCAATTTAATTGTTTTCTTGCTGTGCTGAGGTACATACCTTCTATATTTAATTTGTTGAGAGTTTTTTATCATGAAGGGTTTTTGAATTTTACAAAATGATTTTTCTGCATCTATTGAAATAACAGTATGGTTTTAGGCTTTCTTTCTGTTAATGTGTTGTATCACATTTATTGATTTACATATGTTGAACCATCCTTGCATGCCTTGGATTAATCACACTTAATCATAGTGAATAATCTTATTAATGCACTGTTGAATTTGGTTTGCTAGTATTTCATTGTGAATTTTTGCATCTGTATTCATCAGGGATATTGGTATGCAATTTTAATTTTTGTGTGTATTTTGATCCAGTTTTTGTATCAGAGTAATGCTGTCCTTACAAAGTGAATTTGGAAGTGTTCCTGCCTCTTTAATTCTCTGGAACAGTTTGAGAAAAAATGGCACTAGTTCTTCTTCATATTCATCTGTAAAGCCATCAGATCCTAGGCTTTTCTCTGATGGAAGATTATTATTACTGATTCAGTTTCCTCACTCATAATTTGTTCAGATTTTCTATTTCTTTATAATTTATCTTATCTAGGTTATCAAATCTGTTGACATATAGTTGTCTATAATAGTTCTATTTTTTATTTCTGTTGTGTCAGTTGTATGTCTCTTTTTTCATTTCTGATTTTGAGTCTTCTCTCATTATTTAATATTTTTTATAGATAATGGTTTGTTGGTTTTGTTTTTCTTTCCACAAAAGCAACTTTTCACTCATCAATCTTTTGAATTGTTTGCAATCTCTGTTTTAGTTATTTCTTCTCTGGGCCTTATTATTTTACTGCATTCCTTATACCAATCTTGGTTTTAGTTTCTTCTTGTTTTTCGATTTTGTTGTCAAGTTGTTTATTAGAAGTCTTTCTTCTTTTGTGATGTTGAAGGATATTGCTATTAACTTCCCTCTCACAACTGTTTTTGTTGTGTACCAGAGGTTTTGGTATGATGTTCCTATTCTCATTTGTCTCAAGAAATTTTACTATTTAATTTCTTCATTGACCCGATGGTTATTTGGGAACAGGTTGTTTAATTTCCTTGTGTTTGTAAAGTTTAATTTCCATGTGTTTGTAAAGTTTTTGTTTGCTTTTGATTTCTAATTTTATACCATCATGGTTAGAATATATACTTTATATTCTCTCCCTCCTCTTAGATTTGTTAAGACTTGTTTGTATCCTAACATGATCTATCCTGGAGAATGTTCCAACTGCAATTGAGAAGAATGTGTATTCTGTAGCCGCTAAATAGAGTGTCCTGTAAATGACTGCTATGTCCACTTGGTCTATCGTGCAGTTTAAGTCCAATATTACTTTGTTCATTTTGTACGTAGATGATCTGTTCATTTTTGAAATGGAATGTTGAAGCCCCCACTATTATTTTCTTGCAGTCTATCTCTCCTTTTAGATCTAATAATATTTACTTTTTACAGCTGGATGCTCTGGTGTTAGATGCATATATATTTATATTTGTTATATTGTTGAATTGATTCCTTTATCATTATATAATGACATTCTTTGTTTCTTTTTACAGTTTTTGCTTGAAGTCTATTTGATCTAATATAAGTATGGCTACTCTTGCTTGCTTCTAATTTCCATTTGTATGGAATGTCTTTTCCCATTTCTTCACTCTCAGTCTGTCTTTAAGGGTGAGGTAAGTCTCTTTTAGCAGCATTTGGGTATTTTTGTGAAACAAAAATGCTTAGCTATTCTATATCTTTTAATTGAAGAATTTAATCCATTTACATTCAAAATTATTATTGATAGATAGGGATTTACTCTTACCATTTTTAGTTGTTTTCTATTTGTTTTATAGATTCTGTGTATCTTTCTCTCTTGTGGTTTACCTCTGTGGTTTGAAGGGTTTCTGTGGTAATAAGCTTTTCTTTTTTTCCATATTTGTGTATCTGATATAATTTTTTTCTTTGTGATTACCATGGGGCTAACTTAGAGTCTTGTAGTTATAATAGACTGCTTTAACCTAATAACAACTTAACATGCATCTTATAAAAATACTCTAGACTTTTTCAATCTCCTGTGCAATTTATATTTTATTTGCTTTAATTTAAATCTTCATTTATTGTGTGTTAGCCACTAATTGTGTCTGTTGCTGTTTTTGACTATTTTGACTATGAACCTTCGTACTAGGGGATTGAAAGATTTACATCGCCCCATTACAACACTGAGAAATTCTGTATTTGAATACTTATCTCTACTTCTGAATTTTGTGCTTTCACATGTTTTCATTATAGTAATTACCTTCCTTTTGCTTCCAGTTGTAGCACTCCCTTAAGCATTTCTTGTAAAGTTGGTCTAGCAGTGATAATCCACTCAATTTTGCTTTTCAGGGAAGTTTGAAAGATATTTTTTCCCAGCACTTTCAATCTCTCATCTCATTATCTTCTGGTAGGCAAGTTTTCTACTAAGAAGTCTGTTTATAGTCTAACAGGAATTTCTTTATATGTAAGTTGAAGCTTTTCTCTTGATAATTTAAAAATCCTGTTTTGATAGTTTTAAGAGTAATGTGCCACACACATGAAAGACATTTTAGGGTTGAATCTAACTGAGAAACTTTGAGCTCCCTGAATCTGGATGTCTATATTTCTTTCAAGACTTGGAAAGTTTTCAGCTATTATATTGTTAAATAGGTTTTCTTTGACTTTCTCCATCTCTTCTCTCTCTAACATTTCAATAATGTGAATATTTGCTTGCTTAATGATATCCCATATTCTCTTTTTTGTTATGTTTATAACTTTTACTTCTTATTTCTTTTTTCCCCTTCTGACTGGGTTATTTTAAATGATCTGTCTCCAAGTTCAGGAACTCTTTCTTTTGCTTGATATAGTTTGTTGTTGAAGCTCTCAATTGTATTTTTAAATTTATTCATTGAATTCTTAGCTCTAAAATTTCAGTTTGGCTCTCTTTTATGGTATCTATTTCTTTGTTAACTTTCTATCTAGATCATCAGTTGTTTTCCTGATTGCATTAAATTATTTGTCCGTATTCTCTTATATCTCACTGAATTTCCTTAAGATCATAATTTTGAATTTCTTTTCTGGCATTTAATTAATTTTCTTTCATTATTGGTCTGTTACTGGAGAATCACTGTGCCCCTTTGGGTGTGTCATAGTTCTTCTTGCTTTTTCATGTTTCCTGTGTCCTTATATTGGTATCTGCACATATAATAGAACAGTCACCTTTTTCAATTTTACAAAGTAGCATTTCATAGGAAGAGACATTTTTGTGTAGATGGATTCTAAGGTGTCATTTGGGTATAATATGTTGGCTTTGGTTCTAAATAGGCTCAGAAGCAAGGTGTTTGTGCAGTTTCTTCAGTTGTAATCCTCATCAGTGATGTTTTCCATTGCATTGGTGACCTAGGCTGTGAAAGTTTGTGGCAGCAGTTGTACCAGTTTTTCTGGGGATGGCATCACTGGGCTGGCTATCAGACTGGGTACATGTGGGAGTGGCAGGCTGGCCAGCTGTGCTACATGCTGTCCAGGAAGAAAGGCTACCACTGTGCTATCTGTAAGGCCATGTGCACATGGTCATAGCAGACCAGCAGGATGTGCATGGCTCTATAGGGGGGCAGGGCCACCTCCAGACTAGATATTGGGTTGAGCATGTGCCTATATAGGTAAATTACTCTGGCTGTCTGTGTGGCAGGTTCTCCAGGTGGTAGGACCACTGCTGTACTGGCTATAGAGATGGGTGTAGGCATGCACAGGTGCAGCAGGCCAGCTGGCTCTGTTACAGCTTCCTCTTTGTGGAGGTTTGCTTATTCCCAGCATAGTTGAATGCTGCATGGTTTCAAACATTGCAGTCTCAGCTGCTTTGCTGGGCCTATACTCTAGGGAGCCAAGGTCATGGTAACATAGCCACTCATGTGAATATGGTAGAATAATGGCAGGGCCTAAAGGATGGAGACAGGCAGTGGCTACTGGCCTCCAGGGCATGATGTACTCTAGTAGTGAGTCTGGAGTTAAGGTGGTGTTGTGCGTAGCAGCCTAGGACACAGGTGAGTAGTACACAATGTAGGCTCCTACTTTGCAAGGTAGCTGTGTGTTCTCCAGGCAACACTCAAAACTGGATATGGGGGCATGTAGGAATATTCTGTAGCAAGGACTGCAGGTGTTTATGGTCGTAATGGGAAGTGCTAGGAGTCTCCAGCTATCTTTTTCCCCACAAGAAGTTCCTCCTGGCTCTGAACCAATTCTGGTGGGGAGGACAATGTGGCAGAGGTAGGTGATTTGCTTACCTCTATATAATGCTATGCTGAGTTTCTGTGCTCTGTAAGAATTTCACCACTACCTGGGTGCTCTCCAGCTTACTTCTTCAGTCAATCCATTTTTAATATAGTTGTTTATTTATTGTTTTGCTGCCTTTTATTTTTGGAGGGACAAGCACTAAGTAATCCATCGGACATGTTGCTGATGTCACTCTTTTCTATTTACTTTCTTAACACCAGAGAGCAGTGTTTGTGATAAAAATTTTAGCACTTTAAATTCCCTATGGGTAAGTACTTTTTATACCTTTGAGTTGATAGTGAAGATAGTTGAGCCAGTTGAAAATATTTTCTTTTGGTGAGTGACAGTAAATTTTTTGCAAGATAAATGGCTATAATTTAAAGAAAATTATCTGCTGGTCTCTTTCGATGTTGTTTCGTTGACCAAAACCCTGTGACTAGATCAACAGTTTTAGATGTAATCAAAATATGAAAATTGCACTCTTATGAGTGGCAAACAATGACATGGAAAAAGATTGAGTCTTTTGCCCAAAGTTACACGGCAAATTGGAGGTGGTGTCATCATTAATACAATCTATTATCAAGGCAACAAGTGGGTTTGCATTTGCAAGGATAAGAAACTAAGCTCAAAATACAATACAGAAGAATGATTGATGAACTAGATGAGAAGATGGTGTACCAACAAGGAATTATGATTGGCACTACTTTTATGACTTGCTTCTTATACTCAATCTCAAAGCGCTATAATGAAATTAAGAAAACATTTAAAATGTTCAGCTTACGAAAATTATTTGCTTTCCTAAGATGGCATGCTCATTCGTGACACTTGGTTTCAATGTACATATTTAATTGCAAGAAATCTAGCTTAGAAAAATAATAAAACAAGAAGCCATCAAAGCCCAAATCCTCAGTTATTTTTACGACACTATTAAATGTTGTTTGCATTGTTACGAAATTTTTCAAGTGTCTATCACTGAATAATCATATACCCAATCTTAGGTAAAAATAAATGCATTTGCCAATAGTTTGCAGTTGAAATAAAAAAAAAAATCTTCAGTTAGAGAAACCTTTCAAAATATTTTAATATTTGCCTATGTTAATTTTCTGACATATTAACTAATTTGTGACCCCAAGAGGTATTTTTCAGTGATAGATTATGCAAGTCCTTGTTCTCAAGCAATTTATAGTTTAAAAAGGCAAACCAGCAATACTTATATATTAAGAAATTTTCTTAGGTATTTCTGTTAAAAATATTGCTCCACTTTGTAAATAGGTAAGAAAATTGGGGGGTTTATTTCAAGATTAATTTTTTAAATTTTTATTAAAGTAAAATATACATATAAACTTTGCCCTCTTTACTGTTTTTAAGTGTACAGCTCAATGGTAAAATACATTTATGCCATTTTCCCCCCTCCACCCACCCACCCACCAATCTTCATGAAATCCACTTTTTTTAGCTCCCATATGTGAGTGAGAACATGTAACATTTGTTTGTCTGTTCTTGGATTATTCACTTAATAAAATGGCCTCCTGTTTCATCCCTGTTGCTGCAAATGACAGAATTTTATTCTTTTTTTTTATGACTGAATAATATTTCATTGTATGTATATGTCACATTTTCTTTATCCATCTATCCATTGATAGATACTTAGGCTGATTTCAAATTCTGGTTACCGTGTATAGTGTTACAATAGACATGAGAGTGTAGATATTTTTTGACATAATATCTACACTCCTTTCTTTTGGATATACACCCAGTAGTGAAATTACTGGACCAAATGCAAGTTCTATTTTTGGCTTTTTGAGGAACCTCCATGCTGTTCTTCATAGTGGCTATACTAACTTACATTCCCACCAACAGTGTATGGGAGGTCCACTTTTCTCTGCATCTTTACCTCAGTTATTTTTTGTTGTTTTGATATGAGCCATTTTAATTGGGGTGAGATTATACCACATTGTGATTTTGATTTGCATTTCTCTTATTAGTAGTAATGCTGAACTTTTTAAAATATATTTATTAACCGTTTGTATGTCTTCTTTTAAGAAATGTCTGTTCAAATCTTTTGCCCATTTTTAAATTATTAATTTTTTTATTATCGAGTTATTTGAACTCCTTGTATATTCTGATTACTAATTCCTTGTCAGATGGATAGTTTGCAAATATTATCTCCCATTCTGTGGGTTGTCTCTTCACTTTGTTGTTTCCTTTGCTATGAAGGAGTTTATTTTGACATAATCCCATTTTTCTATTTTTTCTTTAGTTGACTATGATTTTGATATTTTACACAAGAAATCTTTGCCCAGACCAAAGTACTGGAGTGTTTCCCAAAAGTTTTCTTCTCATAATTTTATAGTTTCAGTTCTTAGATTCAAGTCTTTAATACATTTTGATATGATGTTTTTATATAGTGAAAGGTAAGAGTCTAGTTGTATGCTTCTGCATGTAGTTAGTTACCCAGTTTTCCTAGCATTCTTTATTGAAAAGACTGTCCTTTTCCCATTGGAAGTTCTTGGAGATTTTGTCAAAGATGAGTTGGTTGTATATGCGCGGATTTTTATCTTCATTCTGTATATTCATTCCATTGGTCCATGTGTTTGTTTCTATGCCAGTATCATACTGTTTTGGTGACTATAGCTTTGTAATATATTTTGACATAAGGTAGTGTGATGCCTCCACCTTTGTTCTTTTTGCTGAAGTGCTTTAGCTATTCAGGATCTTTTATGATTCCATAGAAATTTTAGGATTTTTTTTTCTGTTTCTGTGAAGAATATCACAGATATTTTGATAAGGATTGCATTAAATCTATAATTGCTTTGGATAGTATTGACATTTTAACAATATTAAATCTTCCGATCAATGAGCATGAAATATATTTCCATTTTTCGTGTGTGTCATCTTCCATTTCTTTCTTTTTTTTTTTTTTTTTTAAACAGAGTTTCACTCTTGTTACCCAGGCTGAAGTGCAATGGGGCGATCTCGGCTCACCGCAACCTCCGCCTCCTGGGTTCAAGCAATTCTCCTGCCTCAGCCTCCTGAGTAGCTGGGACTACAGGCATGTGCGAACATGCCCAGCTAATTTTTGTATTTTTAGTAGAGACAGGGTTTCACCATGTTGACCAGGATCTTCCATTTCTTTCATCCAAGTTTTGTTCCTTTATAGATGTTTCACTTCTTTTATTATTATTATTTTTATTTTTTTTAGATAGTGTTTCACTCTTGTTGCCTAGGCTGGAGTGCAATGGCACAATCTTGGCTCACTACAACCTCTGCCTCCTGGGTTCAAGCGATTCTCCTGTCTCAGCCTCCTGAGCAGCTGGGATTACAGGCATGCTCCACCATGCCAAGCTAATTTTGTACTTTTAGTAGAGATGGGGTTTCTCCATATTGGTCAGGCTGGTCTCAAGCTCCCAACCTCAGGTGATCTGCCCACCTCGGACTCCCAAAATGCTGGGATTACAGACAGGAGCCACCATGCCCCACATTTCACTGCTTTAGTTAGATTGATTCCTAGGTCTTTTAATTTTTTGTAGTTATTATGAATAGAATTGCTTTCTTGATTTCTTTTTCAGATTTTTCACCATTGATGCATATTACCAATTTTGTATGTCGATTTTGTATCCTGCAACTTTAGTGCATTTATTTATCACTTTTAACATTTTTTTGTGTGTGGCATATTCAGGTTTTTCTAAATATAAGATCATGTCATCTGTCAATACAGCTAACTTGCATCTTTCTTTCCAATTTGGCTGCTCTTTCTTTCTTTCCTTTTTTTTTTTTTTTGTGACAAAGTCTTGCTCTGTCATCCAGGCTGGAGTTCACTGGTATGATCTCTGCTTACAGCAACCTCCACCTCCCAGGTTCAAGTGATTCTCCCACCTCTGCCTCCCTGCTAGCTGAGACTACAGGAACCCACCACCACACCAGGCTAATTTTTATATGTCTTGTTAGAGACAGGGTTTCAGCATGTTGGCCAGGATGGTCCTGTCCTCAAATGTTTCAGCCTCCCAAAGTACCAGGATTGCAAGTGTGAGCCACCGCACCTGGCCTATATCCCTTTATTTCTTTTTCTTGCTTAATTTCTCTGGCCTTTCCAGATTTTTAAATGTATATGTAGGCACATCTATATTTAAAATTATTTCATTATTTAATTCCTTTTAAAGAATTTATTTTTTTAGAGATAGCATCTCACTCTGTTTCCCAGGCTGGAGTACACTGGTGTGATCATAGTTCACTGCTGCCTCAAACTCCTGGGCTTAAAGAATTCTCCTGCTTTGGCCTCCTGAGTAAATAGGACTACAGGTGTGTGCCACCATACCTGGCTAAATTTTATTTTTAATTCTTTGTAGAGATGAGGATCTTGCTATGTTGCCCAAGGTGATCTTGAACTCGAGGCCTCAAGCCATTCTCCCATTTTGGCCTCCAAAATGCTGGGATTATAGGAGTGAGCCTTATTTTATCCTTTGATGTTGACTTTTTCCTGTTCTAACATTTAAAAATGACTCTATTTTTATAGGATATTATGATTCAGTTGTATACCCTTATATAATTGTTTATAATTTCTAGAATTGATATAGCATGAGAAAGAATTCTTAAATGTTTAGCAGTTCAAGCATCATATAATCTTTTCTCCACATCATTGAAATAAACAACTTCTTATCTTTGAAAATGTTTATTTTTATTTCTTATTTTAAATTAATTTTTATCAATATTCTTGGGTTTTTTTTTCTGAATTTATTCATTTCATAATCTGACTAGCTATTCCAGTGGCAATTAAATCATGTTTTAACTATTAACACTCAAATTAGTCTGGTTCCATTGGCTGCAACTTAGGTGAACTCACAGCACTGCTGGGCAATAGTATGCCCGTTGTCACACTCTTGTCTAGTTTGTGACTAGTCCAGATTTTTATCTATTTTATGAAAACTGTATGTATTCATTTAAGAAATATTTATTGAGGAATTATAACGTGTGAGGCACCATTCAAAGTGTGGCATAAAAATAGCAGTGATTAAACTAGACATTTTTTTTTCTACTTATCGGCAAAAACAAGCATATGTAACATCAGGTAGTGAATGATAAATATCATGAAAACATCGTAAAGTAAAGTGGGAGGGAAACAGTGAAGGGAAACGACATTTAAGACAATTAGCTTCTTAAAGGCCTGAGAGAAGAATCTTCCAGGCTGAGGGTAGAACTCAGGCCACAGCTCCCAGCATAGAAATTTAAGTTCTACTTTGAGAAGTTTGACACAATCTAGTAAGGTCTTCTTTAAGATCCTTTTATGACACTTCCCCAAACTTTTCATTTTTGTTGTTTCTCACTATAAGAAATAATTTTCCTGTTGTTTTCTGTTTTCACCATGCTCCTATTTCCATTCCCTGTTGCCTGTTCAACAATTTTGTTCTACTTATTTTCTCCCTCTCTTTCATTTTTTTTTTCTCTGCTGCAGTTTACCTTTATGGATATAAAGATGTTCAAGTCTCTCACATCTTAAAGTAATAATTATGATAAATTCAGAATATAATCCTTTGACATAACCCTCCCAGCTTTTTTTCTTTCTTTTTTTTTCGAGATTGAGTCTCTCTCTGTTGCCCAGGCTGGAGTAGAGTGGCATGATCTTGGCTCACTGCAACCTCCACCTTCTGGATTCAAGTGATTCTACTGCCTTAGCCTCCTGAGTAGGTGGGACTACATGAGCAAGCCACCACACCTGGCTAATGTTTGTATCTTTAATAGAGATGAGGCTTTGCCAAGTTAGCCAGGATGGTCTGGATCTCTTGATCTCATGATCTACCCACCTCACCTCCCAAAGTGCTGGGATTACCAGTGTGAGCCACCACACCTGGCCCTTCCCAGCTATTTTTTAAATCACTCTCAGGTCTTTTTACATGAACTGCCTTTCTTTTGCTTCTCCACCCTTTCCCCCATCCCCTCTCCATGATTCATTTTCCGGTTACACCAGAAAACAGCATTTAATGAAGTCAAGAATTATGGGGAGAGAGGTATGAAAAACATCATGAAAGAGCTATGCCTCAGAAGCTAATAAGAAAGAGAGTTTTACAAAGTATGGAATAATAAAAAGGGTCAGATGCTGCAGGTTCTTATTAAAAACAGACAAATTGCATAAGGGATCATAGAAATGTCATAATTTAATAGGTTAGAAGTAGATTAGGTTTAGTGATGATAGCTTTACATAAGTCAATTTCACCTTAGCTGGTGAAATAGAAATACCTCAAAATACAGTGGCCGTAATAGTTTGTAAGTTTCACTTTCTGTCTCATGAAATGTCTGGCCAGTGTAGGCTGGTGGGGGTGCTCTGCTGCAGGTGGTTATTCAGAAACTCGGGTTTATAGCATTTGCTACCCCTAGGATATGATCCTCTTCTGTATGGTGGAAGCTGGGTTGCTGCATATCTACACAACCTGTAAGAAGGGGATACCTAGCTACAAGGGAGGTTGAGACGTGGTTTCTAGCTAGACATTTATGCATTCAAAACCCCAAACACTACTTTCTACAGTGGAACTGATGCTCCTGACAGCTATTTCTCAAATGGATGAATTGTTGCTTTACTCCAAAATTCTATGAATATGCCCTGTATGCGCCAGGCAGTTCATATAGTGTCCCTAGGGATGGAAAAAAAATGTTTGCCAGGTGAATAGTTCCTATCCTGTTAAGCTGTGGCTATGTTAATTTTCACCAGTCTAGATATAACTTTTAGAATAACAGCTAAAATCAGATAAAATTGTTGAAATTCACAGTCATTCTCCAAGGTCCATCTAACCATCTTCCCTGGGGCTGACTTGCAGGGTCCTCAAAAACTTCCTAGGTCTAGAAACTGAGTGAGAGCCTATAAGAAGTCATGAATTCCCCGTTTGGTGACTCAAGCAAGATTTCTGTTCAAAAGGCATATACTTTTTTCCAGTTGGATAGATCAACTAATACCTCATTAGCTGCCCATCCACTTCATTACAGGGAACATTGTCATTAGCCACAGCCACAGATTCCTGCAGGTCACAATACTGATGGCCACCCCATCTCTGTGGCCAATTATGGTAATTGCAACCACCTTTTCTCTGAGGGTTAAGCACTACCACATGGCCTTTCCCACCCCAGGATTGCATTATTCTCATTGAAATGAGAGATTTCAAGAAATGAGAGATCCTAATACAATGGCAGCATTCCCCACCTTTATTTTCAGTTTGCCAAAGAGCCACTTCAAAGCTTTCTGAAGATGATATTCTCTTCTTGTTGAATTTTCTTACTTGCCTTGATGGAAAGAGTATTAATTTTTTGAATGCCTTCACAGAAAAAGGCACACTGTTCTCTGGCATCTCCTGATGGACAGAGAAGGAAGATGTGTACGTTGCATATAATAAATCAACCTCACCAGGGGCGGTGGCTCACCCCTGTAATCCCAGCACTTGGGGAGGCTGAGGCAGGCAGATCACCTGAGGTTTGGAGTTCAAGACCAGCCTGACCAACATGGAGAAACCCCATCTCTACTAAAAATACAAAATTAAAATTAGCTGCGTGTGGTGGCACATTCCTATAACCACAGCTACTCGGGAGGCTAGGGGAAGAGAATCTTTTCAACCCAGGAAGTGGAAGTTGTGGGGCCGGCCTGGGCAACAAGAGTAAAACTCTGTCTTTAAAAAAAAAAAAAATCAAGACCTTAATTTGCTAAAGTCTGTCTTTATTTATTTATTTATTTATTTATTTTTGCTCCAAATTAGGGCAAGGAAGTTCTGGCAGATTAATATCATGAAATGTTGTTTTTAATTGAATCCAGACTTCACTAGCCAACAAAGGAAACTACTAGAGGTGCTTAACGTTGCCTTGGCTGGCACATTAATTCAAAATACTGAAAGAGAATATATTATCTAGTGTTGAGAGGGCTTAATTCACTCTTATATTTTGTCTTCTTCAGTATAACACTCTTAGAAACCATCCCTACACAGGTTATAAGTTTCCTGATGATCCAGTTTTAAAAGATGCTTTAAGTTTTGTGGTGTATGCTGTTTCTTTCTGAAATAGGGTTATCAATTCTATACATGAGCTAGCCCTAGTTAGGATATAAAGGCAATGAGCGATAGTAGGGGGTGAGTTTTGAGAAGAACTGGCATCCCTTTGTGAGTTGAAATGCAGATTAGGTCACTGAAAGGTCTTTCTGTACAGAAAAATTATTTTTCTAATACCGGGGGAAAAATGCTCCTTATTTATGCAAAATAATCTTGAGGTGATTTGGAAAATCAAAGTTTACACCTTCAAATGGGTCTATCCTATCCAAATATCCTCATCCCAAGTCTCACAGTGCAACTTCTCAACCAATGCCCTAACCTTATTTTAAGTGCTTTGGTAACGATGTGCATTTATAAAATGCAGCAATCTCCTACTACCTACACAATTATACATTTGAGCGCAATCTTCAGGCATGTCTGTGCCGTAGTTACTAGATATAAGGGATTCTTTTAAGGTTCATTACAGGAGCTTTCTAGTTCTCCACTAGTACTTTGTGTTTGAAATTTAAGTTTCTGTACATTTTTTTTGTTTGTTTCTTTGTGAGCTTCCTGCATAGTTGTAGATAGCTAGCCAGCCCCATACTCTTTATAATTATCATTATTGCCACAGAAGCCAAATGCAACAGGCATAGGATACCTGATCCTCCATCCTATGCCATCACTGGCAATAACCTAAGTAATTATGATGCCACAGCAAGCCATTACCTGTCTCCCATTTTCCTTCAGGAAGATAATGCCTTCATCCAACATTTAACAAACCAGTTTCTGAATACTCTATTGAGAAGCTACTTTATGTGGCTATTCCTGGTAATAAGTACTGTGTTAGTCAGAATCCTACCAGAAACAGTTCTACAGATGGTTCAAATGCAGAGACTTTAATGAAGGACGACTTATGGATGTGTGTATGGGGTGAAGGGACAGTCAGAGGCATCCATGGACTAACATCAGTAAGAAAGCATGTCACTCCCAGGATAAAAAGGTCAGGGATGAAATGAAGTTACTCAAGCACAGAGGAAGCTAGGATTATTTAAAAAGTGGGCCACCTTGTTGAACCATTGGGCTTGGAGGGATGCAGCTAGTGCTTAATATGGAAACATCAGGGAAGAAATACTCTTACCTCTCTTTTTTATATTCTGCAATCTCCTGCCAGTGCTTCCAGTCACTGAACTGAACTAGAAACCAATCAAGGGAAACCAGGAGATGCAGTCCTTGAAGATCAGCCTCCTGGTCAAAAGTAAGGCAGGGGAAGAGAATACATAGATCTGTATGGAGAAGAGTGGTGATGGTGGGAGCTGCCAGTAAAAAACTATCAAAAGAGGCCACTATCTCACATGTCATCTCACTTTATCCTTGCACAAATGCTATCACCATTTCCCCACATTTTATAAATAAGGAAAGTGAGGGTCAAAGTGGTTAAGTAAGTTGCTTAAGATCCCATAGCTAGTAAATAGCCATGTCAAGGATGAAACCATATCTGTCTAGTGCATATTACAGTTCTTCCTCTGCCACACCATATCAGAACTTAAACATTTAGATCTGAGCATGAAAATGAAAAGATATTGAGTGATAGACTTGGGATGAAGAGAAGGCACACACAAAACATGCGTTTTTGACATTCTTGAAACAAATAATTTTAAATACATTTTCTCAATAGGATTTATTATAACCTGAGATTATTTATTTACAAGCTTTTTACTTACTTGAATGTAGGGATCATGAGGACAATGATTTTGTTTTTCTTCTTTATTGCTATATCCCTTGTGCCTAGATCATTTGCACAACATTTAGTCGATTTTTCAAAGAATATTTATTGAATTAAAAACTAAATGAATGAATAAATGAGTGGGTCAGGATAACAATCATAGTTACACCTGTATTAAAGGCAATCAGTTCCCTTTTTACTCCAAGTTTTAACCTCTATAATAACAAAGATAACATATTGGCCACAGAAACCTTTTAAACACTTATTAAGAATGTATATAAAATTATTTCTCTTATTTAAGATAAAAGCCACATGTTCCTTCATCTTTTCCTTATACAAACATTTCCAGATAAATTACTGATTTGGGTATCTTCTTCTGTGCATAGTTCAATTTTTCATTAAATTTCTGAAAATGTTAATACTTGGTAACATAAATTTAATATAGTTCTCCGTATGTTGACTGGCTTGTCAAGAGCAAAGTAGGGTGATTGCCTTCCTTTTTTTGGTAAATATATCCCTATTAATTAACCTACCAGTAAAAACAATTTTCCATTGTAGCTATATTCTGTTGTTAATTCAAACTGAATATGCAGGGAGCTAAAAGTATTAAGTATTTTTCATAAAAACTACTCTTAAATTCATTGTGTATAGGTCCGCCTGATAGTCTTAAAACCAAATTTTGAGTTTAATCACTGAACAATTTGCAGAAGTACAACCATATGTGTTTTATCCACCACTTTATCTGTAACACATAGCACAGTAACTCATATATACTAATAAAATGAATAATAATGGTAACCATTTATGAGTGCTTACTTATTTTCCAGGCAAGGAATACATATCAGATTACTGTTGCAGTCACTAGAGTTGGCTCCCGACTAGTGAGACTTTATCATTACCAGTTTTAGTGACACATCTTAAATTCCAGGTTTAAGATGATCATGGAAATTCATTATGGTAAATTCACTCATTTTCTTGTCATGTATTTTAAGGATCACTTGGCACTGAATAGAGACCTGAGATTCTAGTGGATTCAATCAGCATAGACTCACAGTGAGTGTTGGTAGAGCTGTTTCATCCCATTTACCTAGCACCCACTTTTTCTTATGTTTTCCTTTTCTAATTTCTTATTTTTTTAATTATCTTTGTATAACTTTCCTTATTCCATGCTTTAACCTAAAACATGAAATAAGAGGTAGAGAGAATAAAGAAAAATTACTGCAATATCCAAGGATGTACCAGGGTTTGTGAGAAGTATAATTATATTTGATGAATACAAGAGAAAGGCAAATGCTTCTGAGAATGTTTGCCTATTTGTTATGAATGGCTATGATATCCTGTGTGTTCATTTGTTACTGGCATTATTACATGAGGTTGATAAAATGTGTACAAATCACTTTCTGAAATACAACATGGTCTTAAATGCAACATTTATTTTTGAGGGAACCTATTGTATAATATAACACGAGTGGCAAATCACATAACGTTTAATGTGCAGCCTGAGGTGGAGTCGAGAAACAATGGAATATTTTACTTCTCATTGGTCACTACAGATTCAATGATATTTTTCTCAATTCTCCCTCTCACCATGTGTCTGGCAGTGCATGACCATAAGTGGAGATTTCTCTATCCCATTGATGTTGGGTTTGGCCACATGAAGTTTTTGGTCAATGAACATGGAATTCTGAGCCAAGACCTTAAGAGACATCCTGGGTTTTTGCCTCCTTGGCCTTCTGTGAACCACTGTGAAGAGAACCTGACTTGGGTAGCTCCTGGTTCAAGGGGTATGTGGAGCAAGCCCACGTGCAGTTAACCTGAAGCCACGGATGAAGCACAGTCAACTCATAGCCTGAAGCAAAACCATCCCAAACAAACCACAGACCTGTAAGAGAGGAAATAAACACTTGCGGTGCCAGTGCACTGAACTTTTGAGTGGCTAGTGTTATGTAGCATCATAGTAGCCACAGCTGATTAATAGAGTTACATTGAATTTGGGGGGAAATTTTCGAAAGAAAAGATAAGAGCAAACAAAGTTAAAGATGATGTCAGGAAAGGATCACAAGAGAGAACTTCTCTTTTTAAAAGCTAAGAGAGGAATGAAAGTCATTAAAAAGAATCAAAGTTCCTTTTGCCTTCAATTCCTGGCCCCCTCTCAAGCACTGTTATCCCCATATCAAAATTTAAGTTTTTAGATTGCCCACTAATGTGAGTAGTGAATAAAAATAGTAGCAAAGGAATTGTCTAATTTTCATACATGAGAATACACCGGGAGATGAAGGGTAGACAGAGATGGGCTCTTTAGTTCAGCCTGCCTGAATCACAATTTCCAGTAAAATTCTGTGTGCCTCTCAATTAGGTTTAAATGTTAGAGGTGCACTTTTGGAGTACAGTATATCTGCTTTTGATATCCCAATCATGTGTCATGGAAAAGATAATAGGACTTGGGGGAAAAAAAGAAAAGAAAAAACATTCTTGGGGAAAAGTTCTGAAACATGACCTGAGTTGAAGCTTCCTTTGAGTATCTCTTTGCTCCCAGCACATTAGGAGAGATGAATGGAAAAACGGATCCATTATTTTTAAAACTGGGAAATTAGAAAGTTACTCTTCAATGCTTTTATGAACATATAACAAATGAGAAATAATTTCAGTTACATTCTTTAACTGCTACCCCTCCCCCCACATGAGTGATGGTTCTAATTCAGCATGACCTGCTGTCAGCTCAGGAAATTTCCATCCTGAGATTTTCCTAGCAGAGTCAAAGCCAGCCACAGTTAGAAACTGATAAAAAAAAATTTAAATGAGAGTGCTTGAAACTGCATTTAAGTTCTGTCTTGAAAAGCTGCAAAGTGCTCGGTTAATAATTTTCCATAGTGTCATTTTTAAACTATTTTGGCATGCTCTATAAACAGTACATACATTTACTGTTCACATATTAATAAAACGGCCTTGTATTTCTTGGAACAGAGTATCTTTGAGAAAGTAAAAATTTATCCCAGTACACTGACATTATCCAGCTCATTATGAGTGACAGGTTTGGGTAGACCTTGGCCTGGCAGTAGATTAGAATGAAAGAGGAATTTGGAGCAGGTTGGTCTCTCAGGCAAAATAATGGTGTGGATTCCAGGTGGAAGAAACATTGTTTGGGTTTTGGAAATGCCTCCATCCCTTTTTCCCAGCTGTTTAACAGCACATTCTGCAAAGATGTTATTTCTGTACTATTCTAGGCCTACTGTTAAGAGAATACCAAGATCCATCCATTTTCTCCTTATTTTTTCCCCTGAATTTTGTAAGGCTGTTCAGGATAACCCAGTGAAGAGAGAGAAACAACACATTTAGGAGACAGTCATAAAAGAGGTACGGATTCACAGTCTGGTCAGTTATTAACTACATAGTGAGTAGACTAAGAAACAAGTAGGAAACTGTCAACTTTCTGTCACTGGGATAATGGAAACAAGATGGAAGAGAAAGGAATTCATAGACAACCCAAATCACAATTAAAGGAAAAATAGTCGAATGGATTTGATCGAAACATTTATTTAGGCAATATTCAACATTTGGGAACAAAAGTACTATTCTGTAGGCAAAAGTACTATTATGTAGATACTTCTCCCTCAGACTGCCTTTCCATTCCAAGGTTGGGTAGCAGCTGGGGCACTGCGTCTATCTGCCTCTCAAGCCAGGAACTTTGCAGTCATCCAAAAGTGTAAAAATAATATAAATTTAGTTCACAAAGATTTTAAATTTCAAATAAACTGTCAAAAATAATGAACAGTAAGATTTTCTGTGAGTCTGATCCGTTTATGTTTAATAAATTAATGGAATAGAAGCTGTGCAAGGCAGATTTAGAGCTCATGCTCCCTTCCTTTCCTCACTTAATTCCTTCAGTTTCACACTCAACATAATGGCTTTGTCTGGGTTGACAGCTGACCCTATAATTCACTCTCAGAAGGTAGATCTAAGCCAGGATTAAATTAGAGCTGGGACTGAATTCACCTTCTCACCACCTATAGCACCAAGTGCAGGATCCAATGTGTAGCAAAGGCGTCAGCAATATTTGTTGTATGAAAGCATGCATAACAGACTGTTAGCCAGGAGAGAAGTGTTGATGTTGAAGGGGCTCAGTAAACACCACCTCTCTATTCTGTTTGGCTTATGAACTGAGAAGTAGGACAAAAGAATAAATCAGATAGAAAACAGAATAATTCCCAATGAAGCTAATGAAATAGAATACGGTTTATATGTGTGGGCAAGTGGACTTCCAAATACTGATCCTCAGAATAGATAAAATTACCTAGCCAGGTACAAAACGTACTGGACTACCTAATGCCTTCTCCCAAATAAGAGATGGTGATAGAAAGGGACTAGTTTATATGTATCTAGTTTCTTTCGGATTTACCCATCAGATTGAATTTTGCATCTTTCTGAAGAGAAATAAATGAAGGAGTAGAGAGAGGCTATGAGTATCACATTGGTGGGATTTCTCCAGATAGGAGGCAACTCCAACAGGGAGCACTGTCACAGAGTCAGTAGATGAGAGCAGGGGCATTTTGTTACACAAAGTAGTGTCCTTTAGTTATTGTTAGTTTCGGGCATTAAATCTCTACATTTTTTCTGGTTGACTTTTGAGTAATTAGGAAAAAATCTTAAAAGTTCTTAAACGTGTTGTCTCACTGTGTGTCTCCACAAGTTAGCATTAGTCAGCCTCCAGATAATGAAATTGACTCTAACTTCCAAAATTGTCCCTCAAGTTCAAAGACAAATTCTGAGTACACCATTATGGAGGTGTCACCAAATGAGGCCACTAATAGAATTACAGATGAATCATGCAAAAAATTCAATGATAACAGTATTTTAAGTCTGTCTGAGGATTTGTGAAATATTGTAGGCTATAGGAAGATTTTGTGTTAATTCTGTACATAATAGTATTTTAATACCACAGAACACACCGAGGAATATCTTCAAAACAGTCAAATAGGGCCAAGTGTGGTAGCTCATGCCTGTAATCCCAGCACCTTGGGAGGCCAAAACAGGAGGGTTCGTTGAGCCCAGGACTTCAAGATCAAGACTGGATGACACAGTGAGACCTTATCTTTCCCAATATTAATAATAATAATAATAAAATAGCTGGGTGTGGTGGTGTTTGTCTGTAGCCCCAGCTACTAATGAGTTGAGGTGAAAGGATCCTTGAGCCGGGGAATTCAAGGCTACAGTGAGAGGAGCTGGCACCACTGCCCTCTACCCTGGGTGACAGAGTGAGAGTCTGTCTCAAAAACAAAAACAAAAAATTGTAAATATGGATTTGTATTTTAGTCCTAAGAAAAACAGAACCCCACAAAGATCAACTTTAACTGATTTTAGGATAAAAAGTCTTAGAAACTACCAAGCAGCACATGGTTCCCATCAGAATATAACTGAGTCTGGTCAGCCAAAAATTCACCCTTGAACTGTCAAGTGGTTTAAAATTTGACCAAGAACATGGTCAAATTTATTAAATTATACTCAAAGGAAAGTTTTATCCTATTTCATTTTTTATAATCAAATTTTTTTCTGTTTCCATTTATTTAAAAATAGCTAAAGCATATTTTAAATACTGAGAAAGATTGAAAGTTGTCAAACAAATGAAATTATCTAAATATAATGAAATAATTACAAAGTTGTACCTATCTGGGAAACTCAGAAACTGAATAGGAATGGTTTAAAAATGGAAAACAAAAAAGGTAAATAGCCCAGGCCAAAATATTATATTTAGAGAATTAAGTTTGCAATGGAATTGTTTTCTTCTTGAATTGAAGCCAAGTCAGTAGTACCTTTTAATAAAAATCATATATTGATAAAAATTTATTAGTAATTCTGACTATTTTTAGCTATAGTTCCTACGGACAAAATATACAAAATTGTGTAGGTACTTTCTGAGTTCATCTACTGTGAATTAGTTCTGATTTTGTATGGGTTAATTACAAACAGATATTTCTTAATGGTTTAGACCACCTCTTCCTTGAAATGTTTTTCTATGATACTTTCATAACGAGGGTATAATAACCTCTTCCGTTTTTATATGTTCTTATCAATTTGTAGTATTATCAAATAGCATATAATTTTGTGCAATCTTCTTTTACAAAATAATTTTAAAGTTTTGTGGAGGATCACATAAATATAAAAATACAGAGAATGCTACAGAAATAAAGCTTCTACATTACTATGCTTCCTTATCTTTTCAATTTCTTTCACCTCATTTTTCCAACAATCTGCTTGTGACTATTTGCCAACCTCCCAATGTGCATTGGCTCAGAAAGCTTCTACTCCAATGCTTTCACACACTACATTTTGAACCTAGATGTTCTCCTGTCACTTGTGGTTCAAACCTAATTTTGTACTTCCTAGGAACAGTTTTTTTTTTTTTTTTTTTTTAAGAAGCCATGTAAGTGACTAAAATTCAACAGTTTTAAACAAAACTCATTTTTTCTCCCTCAGACTGTTTGCAACTCCATTCCAAGGTTGGGCAGCAGCTGGGACACTGCGCCTATCTGCCTCTCAAGCCAGGAACTTTGCAGTCATCCTTTTTTCGCCTCCTTTCCTCCCTTACATTCATTTTTCTCACTACACCTAATTTGTCATCAAACCACCAAGGTTTTTGTAGTAAAGTTTTTTCTCCTGTGACACAGTACTCTGTTATACCATATCTTCTACAGTAGGATGGACAAAAAGACCATTTATGGTACAAATATTAATTCCAATAGTATGGAGATCATTCCGTGTTACTATAGTAAGTGAGTTACAGAAAGTTTGGTCTGATTACTCTTTAGGTTGATAAAAGTTTGAAGGTAGACATAGCTACCTGGTGCCAAAATAACAATCGTAACTATGGATTATTAGCAGCCTGATAAAAATGGAAGACTATTTCTTTTAGATTTAGGGGTACAACATTATCAATTGACAAACATAAAATACTTGAACCCCTTCTACAGCAAACACTTACGTTTTGTGTTCCTTAAAAGAACTCTTAAGGTCCTGTCACTTGTTCTGGCTTCTGGGGCTGCTTATGTACTTTGGGGCAGCACAGCTTCTGATACTCTGAGTAACAAGTTATTGGCACCTAAGATTCTTTAGCCCTGGTGTTACTGTGACACAAATATGGTGATATTGTTTGTTCACACTCCTTCCTTTAACTTCTCATTCCTCTTCCTGCTTGCTAGTTGGTTTAAGAGCCAACCATCTTATGAGACAGCTTTAAATTCAACCTTGTCTAGAAGTGGAGGGATGGATAAAATACATTTCAAGACATTGTCATTCCTACAAGTATTGCTTATTTATTTCTTAAAAAAGTATTTGGTAAGTAAGTGCAGTAATTCTGTCTTTATGAGTACAAGAAAAATGTCATTGTATTAACTTCAGTCATTATGCAAAGGGAAGATAGCTCTATGTTACTTATATATATATTTATTTAGTTTATATATTTGTAGTTTTTGCTTTCCTTTGAATACCATTTCTTTGTTAAATAATATAGAAAACTTCACCAAAATTACAGCAGATTAATAAATAGAGTAATTTAGTTCATTAAAAGATACACAGATGAGTTTAATCAAAATTCATAGTTTTCTTACTAACTGAACTCATTAATCAGCTAACAGTGTCAGTAGTAATTTGCTATTATCAGCATCTTTTTATGGTCATTTTACTAATTAAAATGTTGGCTTTGATTTGAAGCATAGGAAATATAAATTGAAAACTACTTATTCTAAACACAGATTACAGTGAATTACAGTCACCAACAAATTACTGGTTTGTTAAAATTTCTGTGAGATGGCATATCCAAGTCTGTGAGTCTTGTGGATATTCCCATCTTAAAGGTGAATGCATATTTTGCAAGACTTAAAGTAAAATTACATGTCAAGAAAGTGTTAGATCAAATGGAAGAATTAGCCATACCTTTACATGTTATTGCCCTTCGGTTTAAGAAAAATAAAAGTTTTTATTCAAACCTGTAAATTACTCCTGTCATTTCACTGAATATCTTAAAAGTGTCAAAACAAAACTTCAATGAATTGCAAAGAAGGACTAAGGCTTTAAGATATATTTGTCTTAAGTAATAAACTTTTCTGTCTCCAACATAATGATGAACAAAGCCATGGGCGAAAGGGTGCAATTGAGGGATTGCTGTCCCTCTCTTACTCTGATCAGTGTAATCCACGTGTTCATAAACATGTACGGGAAACTGCAAAGAGAATACAAAAAAAAAAAAAAACAAAAAAGCATTTGTTTGTACTGCTCATTCAGGCCCCTGTAGCTGTGGGATCCAGGGATTACTATCAGTAGAACTTCCAAG
Source organism: Sapajus apella (assembly GCF_009761245.1). Classification (NCBI taxonomy): domain Eukaryota; kingdom Metazoa; phylum Chordata; class Mammalia; order Primates; family Cebidae; genus Sapajus; species Sapajus apella. Next base: position 27,924,749 of record NW_022436946.1, on the reverse strand, counting down.
GGACCCTTTTCCTTATTTATCTGAAAGACTGTTGTGATACAAAGAACACTTATGGAGGGACCCCCTAGACTGTTTCATTAATCTTTTATGTTTAAGGCAAACCTATGCATAAATGCTCATATGAGACAAAGGAATTATTTTTATGGAGAATTCCACAGCCTCCATGAACACGCCATTCCAGTGTTTAACAACTGTCATGAAGTTCTGCCTTATTCTATAAAGTCGTTCTTTGTCTCGACTTTGTGCTCTGACGAGATTGAGAACATCTGGTCTTCATTCCTAATATAATGACATTTCCTGCTCCAGAGTTCCTTTTTAAATCACCCTCAACCTTCTCTTCTTTAGGCTAAATTCCAGGTCTGCTCATTCTTCTCCAGAGTCAAACATGCCAACCTTTTCAGTAAGATCGCCCTCCTAATTCGTAAAGTGCCACTCTCCTTTAGCCCAGAACCAGCCCCTTAGCTGAGAGGAGCGGAACTTCCCACCTGATTCCTGCTGAGCATTCACATGACCACCTTCCACATCTCTGCATGCTCATTACCTTCATATAAGTTCTCAAACATGTTCAAGGAAAAGAAACTGTTTTAATTTCGGGAAGAGACATTTCTTTCCATCAACTTGCTTTCTTCCTCTGTCCCAAGGGAAGATTGCAGATCACATTGAGCTCTGGGAGTCAAGTGGCAGACAGCTGTGGCTTCAGCTTCCAGCAGTCACACAACTCCAGAGGGACTGGAAGGTCAAGGGAAGCATGTAGAACCGCAGGCTGTTCACGTGGCTTCGAGGAGGAGATGACCAACCCTTAATAAAACACCGTCTGCCGGACATGCCATTGGGACTGGCACGCTAATTGAAAACAGCAGGCGTGGCTCTGCAGCTCTTTGACTTTAGCACTCAGCTTAGCATAACTTTTCCTTCCACAGGAAAGGCAGTCCTCAGCATGGAAAGCTGTGTTATTAAAAAAAAAAAATCTGAATAAACCACTGCTCTAGTAGAACATAAAGAAACATCTTTCTTTTCTTTGTTAGGAAGTTTCCTCTTATTTAATTAATTTCTTTCTTTTTTTTTTTTTTTCAACTGGGCCAAAGCTTGACACTGGTGTCCACAAATATTTTATCATATTAGGATAGAAAATATCTATTAATCCAATTCATTTTTCAATATCATGAGTGCCCTGTTATTTTTACTACAATTTATTTTTCTTTTTTCTACGTCAAAGTAACACAGGCAAATAGTTCAATAGGTTTGTGTTATTCCTGTGGAATAGCAATAAAACGCCTACCTCTTCCCACCCCAGTTTTCTTTCCTGGAAACAACTACTTTATTGTCTTTTGGCTATTTCCTTTATCACTTACCTCTGTTCCTTTAAATAATATGCTTAGTGTTAGTTACTTTTTTTTTTTTTAAGCAATACATATTGACTTTCTACTATGAAAAATTAACATTTAACTTTTGTTATTACTCCACCTCTTTCTCATTCATTTTCTGTTTCCCTAATCTCTCAATATAATTATATCATGATTTTGGTTAAATAGGTGATAATTACTCACATTATTAAAAATAGCATGTAGGCCAGGAGCAGTGGCTCACGCCCGTAATTCCAGCACTTTGGGAGGCCGAGGCAGGCAGATCACCTGAGATCAGGTGTTCGATGCCAGCCTGACCAACAGGGAGAAAACCCATCTCTACTAAAAATACAAATGACCCAGGCAAGGTGGTGCATGCCTGTAATCCCAGCTACTTGGAAGGCTGAGGAAGGAGAATCACTTGAACCTGGGAGCAGAGGTTGTGGTGAGCGGAGATCACGCCATTGCCCTCTACTCTCGGCAATAATAGCAAAGCTCCGTCTCAAAATAAATAAATAAATAAATATAGCATATAAATGTATAATGCTATTTACTGATTATCTATACAGGATAATATGATTATTCTCCACCATTTACATAACATTTTATTTTTCCTAGAATTATACATTTTTCTATTTTTTTTCCCATTCATTTAATTTTCTATATATTTATCACGAATTCATTTCTAAACTCTCGCAAGTTATCTATATCTCCTTTTTAAATGTTTAAACATCAAGTGTTTTATCAGTTGTTTCTTGTGGCTGTATTTCTTCTGAAGCCTTTCTTGCATGCTGACTTCTTTGTCTTCAAATTGATATGTTATACGTGTACATAGTCTTCTACAGCTTTTTGATCTGCTCTAATCTGGACTGGTTTCTCTCAAGGCTTGGTTCATAGCCATCATCATGGTCTTTCCCTTGACCATTACACTGAGAATTCCATTTGCTTCCTTCTTGAGTGGATCTACTGTTTTCTAGAATCTCTTTCCTTTATATGGATTTATTCCCTTATTTTGGTGGAAGACATCCTCTCAATCATTTGTTGAGAAGGTATATGTGAGTGACATTTTAGATCTTTCCAGTTTGAAAACATCTTCATATCATCACATTTAATGAATCAATAATTTGGTTGAGTTTAGAATTCCAGGTTGGTAATATGGTCACTCAGAATTTTGACAAATTTCCTCCATTGGCATCTAGTTTCTGGTGTTGCTGCTGAGAAGTCTCAAGCTGATCTGATCCTGGATCCTTCTTAAGTAATTTACTTTGTTTTCTTTCTGGATGCATACAGAATCTTCTTTTTATCCATGTTCTGAATTTCACAAAGATATGCTTTGGTGGAGTTCACTATCAGGACTGTGTTGAGCACTTGTTGGTCCCTTTCAGTCTAGTGATATTATCTTGGATTATTATTATGTGACTTCTTCTACTCAGTTCTCTGTTCTGTCTTTCCTGATATTTTGTTTCCATATGTTGAAATTCCTGAATCAATATTCTAATTGTCAATTATTATTCTTTTAAAAAAATCTATTTCTTTTACCTTTTTACTTCCTGGAGTCTCCCACCCCCATCCTTATTTTTCATTCCTTGTACTGGAGTTTAAATTGTAACCACAATATATTTTAGTTTCATTTTACTTTTTGGATTATTTTAAGGTAGAAAACATCTATTAATCCATGTTCTGTTTGACATGGCCCTATTCTTGTTTCATAAATGCTACATTTTCTCATATTGCTAATGAGAGTAATGATTCTCTTATTTTAAATTCTCAAGTCCCTCTATAGACTCTGGATCTCCAATTTGATTTTATCTTGTCTCTTTTGTAATATTTAAGAGTTTTGTGCTAGCAGGTTTCTTCAAATGTTGACAATCGTCAACTGCTCATAAATAGAAAAGATTATAACACAAATCAACTGATTAGAAACTTAGTTCTCCCTGTATTCTTCACTCTTCATGTGTTCTGCCTGAGGTATTTCACTGGGGGAAGGCTGGGTATCATTAATGGGGCTTTTCTCTTGAGCTGATCAAATTCCCCAGATAAGAATTCTACAATCTTCTGCTTGGGAGGCAGTACTCCATTGCCAGTATTCTGGAAACCAAGCAGCAGAAGAAAACTGGGACCTCAACACTGAATATTAAAACTTCCTTGAATTCTCCTCTTTTCTGTAAAAATCCCGAAATCTCATCTTTTCCTAGTGCCCCCCCAGAGCATGTCTGCTTTATCTTCTGCAGAGGAAAAGCATCCTGTATCAAGCTAAAGTGGGAGAAGGGCAGTTACACAGGGTGATGGAGAGGCTTTAGAAGGTATAACTGTTTCTTAAATTTTCAAACAATTCTCTTTTCAGCCTCACCTTTAATGCACTTTCACAGATACCTGATACCATTTACCAAGCTGTTTGGGGCATTATGGTTTCTTCTTAGTTTTCTCAACTATTATCTTAAGATTGTTTTCTGTCTTACAATGTCAGTTATCACTTACTCAGTCTTTTAGCTTTCTACATTTTCTTGATCTGTTATCATTTCTAGTTCCCTTTGACCTAGGTTTTATTTAGTAAGCTCTATTTTGTTATTTTAGAGAAATTTAAATGGGTGAAGGAAAATCTATATGTTCAATATGCCATCTTGGAGGTCACTTGGTTGCCATTCATTCTTTCACTTATTCTTTTAAAATGTCTAAACCAGCAATACAAATGAGTAGATCACACAGGCCTACTCAGACATGAGGCATTAATTCATAAACCCTGTTACTATCTTTTGGATTACATCTACTTTATTCTACGATGTATTTTATCTCCAGTTTTGCAAATATTTGGGCTTGTAATCTCTCTCTGTAGGCAGAAGTGGCCTTGGATTCCTGCCTTACAATATACTAGACAGTTGATTTTGGATAATTAACATAACCTCCCTACATTCCAATCTCTTTATCTCTAAATGGGGATAAAATCATATTCTTCTATTACTATTGCAAGAATAGCTATATTGTACACAAAGTTCCTGGGATGTAGCTGTTATAATTACTTCATGATTTTTCAAATATTGTTTCTCTAAACTTTTCCTTTCTTGAAAATACCCACAAAAACTAGCTAGCTCTGTTTACTCTGTTTTGAGCTAAAGCTATGACTTTTGATCAAAATCAAATCAGTCTAATGGATACTAATTGTAAGTGATATATTCTAACCTCAAATATTTGAGGTAGAAATACACATTATGATAGCTGTTTTACAGTTATTCATCAGAACTTTATTTCTTACTGATTCACTTCTTTAAAAGCTTTGTAATTTTTTTCAACGTGCTTACCATAGCTGAATTTCATATTTTCTTCTGTAAAATGAGAATAGCGATATCTTCTTCACATGGTTTTGTTGAATGAAGTGGGATAATATATATAAAGTGCCTAGGACTGTGCTTGGCCTCAAGGATGTGCCCATTAAATAGTATCAGAGAAAAAACCCTAAATAACAGCACTCATGTGCTAATATAAGGAAATGTTTTATTCAAATATGGACCGTTAGTAAATAACCATTTACCACATTCAGTTTCAGGATAATCTAAAAAGTCTCTCTCTCTGTCACTAGTAAAATTTACTCCTTGGAAAAATACCTCCTTCTAATAAAAATGTTTTTGTCTAGAGATATTTAGAAGGATTCAATAATGTTTTCAAAAGGTAAGATTACCGTTTAACGCAGCAGTTCTACTTCTAGTATTTTAACCTCCTATATAGATACACATGTGTATGTGTTATTTGTATATATACATATACATGCATATGCATATATGTTTATATATAATTAGAAAAGTCTGAGAAAACACATATCAAATACTTAAACATACATCAAATAGTTGTCTCTGGGAACTGGTGAGTAAAGGGAAATTTTCACATTTTATTTTGTCTATTGCTCGCATTTTTATAAATAGATATTATTTTTGTACTTTTTTCATAATCAGCAAAACATGTAGTTAAATAATGTTTAAAGATCTTTGTGGAGTCAATTAGAATCTATGTAGGCATACTGAATTATATTAAGTACAGAGGGTCCCTAACTTAAAATAGTTCAGTTTATGATGTTTTGACTTCAGGGCGGGTTTATCAGGACATGACCCCATCATAAGTTGAGGAGCCTCTGTAATGTGAAGCCCTCTGAAGATTTTGCAGTATTTTAGCAACACTATAATGATTTCTACTTGCTCATTTATTAAGTCTCTCATCACTGTAGTCTCTTCACTCTCTTCTGTAGTGTCTCTGAACCCTTTAATATTGGGGAAAGGATGATATATTTTAAACACTATACAGTATTATTAGTCACATTATGCTATGCTCTATTGAAGAAATTAAATATCACATAATTCCATTTTTAATTTTTTAGGATAATACAACAGATGTAGTAGCAATATCTGTATTTTATTGAACTTTATGATAATATGGCAATTAAGCTATTTTAAAAAGGGCTCTGCTCTGACACTACAGATAGCAAAAAGTTTAAGATAATACATAATAAAATTTAAAAATATATATAAACTGATTTTAAGTGAAAGGAAAATTCTAGGTTGGCAAATATAAACAGAGAACTCAAAGCCAGAGCAGGCTGTGGGAGCAGCTGAGACCATGTAAACCACAGGAGCTACGGATACAGATAGCGAATTTTAGGGATGGGAGACAGGCTGTTAATGCCCAGTTGGGAGGAGAAAAAGATGTTAAAACTGCAAGCTTTGAAGTCTTAGTGGAGAGAAGTCTTCACATTCTTGCTTAAAATTATACAGTGCCTTATCATAACAATCAGAATTAAGTCCACATTAGCATGGCTTACAAAGCCCTTAATCTGAGAATTTCCTGTGAAATTTCCAGCCTCAGCTCTTTCCATCTGGTCCCTAAAACACATATACAGTATTAATCAGCTATGCACAGGGTCACGAATATGCTGTACTCTCTTTTTTTCACATAAAAGCTTTTTAAAAAAATGTGATTATACTTTAAGTTCTGGGATACAAGTACAGAATGTGAAGGATTGTTACATAGGTTTATGTGTGACAAGGTGGTTTGCTGCACCCATCAACCCATCATCTACATTAGGTATTTCTCCTAATGCTATCCCTCCTCTAGATTCCCACCCTCTGACAGGCCCCGATGTGTGATGTTCCCTTCCCTGTGTGTTGTCATTGTTCAACTCCCACTTATGAATGAGAACATGCAGTGTTTGGTTTTCTGTTCTTGTGTTAGTTTGCTGAGAATGATGGTTTCCAGCTTCATCCATGTTTCTGCAAAGGACATGAACTCATCATTTTTCGTGGCTGTATAGTATTCCATGGTGTATATGTGCCACATTTTCTTTATTCAGTCTATCATTGTTGGGCATTTGGGTTGGTTTCAAGTCTTTGCTATTGTGAACAGTGCTGCAGTAAACATATGTATGCATATGTCTTTACAGGAGAATGATTTATAATCCTTTGGGTGTATACCCAGTAATGGGATTGCTGAGTCAAATGGTATTTCTAGTTCTAGATCCTTGAAGAATCTCAACACTGTCTTCCACAATGCTTGAACTAATTTACATTCCCACCAACAGTGCAAAGGTGTTCCTGCTTCTCCACATCCTCTCCAGCTTCTGTTGTTTCCTGAGTTTTTACTGATCACCATTCTAATGGAGATGAGATGGTATCTCACTGTGATATTGATATGCATTTCTCTAATGACCAGTGATGGTGAGCTTTTTTCATATATTTGTTGGCCACATAAATGTCTTCTTTTGAAAAGTATCTGTTCATATTTTCACCTACTTTTTGATGGAGTTGTTTGTTTTATTCTTGTAAATTTAAATTCCTTGCAGATTCTAGCTATCAGCCCTTTGTCAGATGGATAGATTGCAAAAATTTTCTCTCATTCTGTACGTTGCCTGTTCACTCTGATGATAGTTTCTTTTGCTATGCAGAGGCTCTTTAGTTTAATTAGATCCCATTTGTCAATTTTGGCTTTTGTTTCCATTGCTTTTGGTGTTTAAGTCATGAAGTCTTTGCCCATGCCTATGTCCTGAATGATATTGCTTAGGTGTTCTCCCAGAGTTTTTATGGTTTTAGGTGTTACATTTAAGTCTTTAATGCATCTTGCGTTAATTTTTGCCTAAAGTGTAAGGAAGTGGTCCAGTTTCAGTTTTCTGCGTATTGCTTGTCAGTTTTCCCAACACCATTTATTAAATAGGGAATTCTTTCCCCATTGCTTGTTTTTGTCAGTTATGTCAAAGATCAGATGGTTGTAACGTGTGGCATTATTTATGAGGCCTCAGTTGTATTTCATTGGCCTATATATATGTTTTGGTACCAGTACCATGCTGTTTTGGTTACTGTAGCCTTGTAGCATACTTTGAAGTGAGGTAGGGTGATGCCTACAGCTTTGTTATTTTTGCTTAGGATTGTCTTGGATATATGGGCTCTTTTTTGGTTCTATACAAAATTTAAAGTAGTTTTTTTCTAATTCTGTGAAGAATGGCAATGGTAACTTGATGGATATAGCATTGAATCTATAAATTACTTTAAATTTCGGGCCAATATCCCTGATGAACATCGATGCAAAAATCTTCAATAAAATACAGGCAAACCGAATCTAGCAGTATATCAAAGAGCTTATCCACCACAGTTAAGTTGGCTTCATTCCTGGCATGCAAAGCTGGTTGAACATATAAGCAAATCATTAATATAATCTATCACATAAACAGAACCAATGACAAAAACCACATGATTATCTCAATAGATGAAGAAAAGGCCTTTAATAAAATTCAACACCTCTTCATGCTAAAAACTCTTGATAAACTATGTATTTGTGGAACGTATCTCAAAATAATAAGAGCTATTCATGACAAACCTATAGCCAATATCATACTGACTGGGCAAAAGCTAGAAGCATTCACTTTGAAACCTGGCATAGGACAAGGATGCCCTCTCTCTCTACTCCCATTCAACATAGTATTGGAAGTTCTGGCCAAGGCAGTCAGGCAAAAGAAAAAATAAAGGGTATTCAAATAGGAGAGGAGGTCAAATTGTCTCTGTTTGCAGATGACATGATTGCATATTTAGAAAACTCCATCTTCTCAGCCCCAAATCTCCTAAAGCTGATAAGCAACTTCAGCAAAGTCTCGGGTTACAAAATCAATGTGCAAAAATCACAAGCATTCCTGTACACCAATAATAGACAAACAGAGAGCCAAATCATGAGTGAATTGCCATTCACAATTGCTACAAAGAGAATAAAATACCTAGGAATACAACTTATAAGGGATGTGAAGGATCTCTTCAAGGGGAACAACAAATTACTGCTCAAGGAAATAAAAGAGGACACAAACAAATGGAAAAACATTCCATGCTCATGGATAGGAAAATCAATATCATGAAAATAGCCATACTGCCCAAATAATTTATAGATTCAATGCTATCCCCATCAAGCTACCATTGACTTTATCGAATTAGAAAAAACTACTTTAAATTTCATATAGAACCAAAAAGAGCCCATATAGCCCACAAAATCCTAAGCAAAAAGAACAGAGCTATGGGCATCACGCTACCTGACTTCAAACTATACTACAAGGCTACAGTAACCAAAATAGCATAGTACTTGTATAAAAACAGATATATAGGCCAATGGACTCAAACAGAGTCTTCAGAAATAATGCCCCATATCTACAACTATCTGATCTTTGACAAACCTGATGAAAGTAAGCAATCAGAAAACGATTCCCTATTTAATAAATGGTGTTGAGAAAACTGGCTAGCAATATGCAGAAGACTGAAACTGGACCCCCTTCCTTACACTTCATACAAAAATTAACTCAGCATGGATTAAAGACTTAAATATAACACCTAAAACCATAAGAAACCTGGAAGAAAACCTAAGCGATATCATTCAGGACATAGGCATGGGCAAAGACTTCATGACTTAAACACCAAAAGCAGCCTGGGCATTGTGGCTCACACCTGTAATCCAAGCACTTTGGAGGCAAAGGTGGGTGAATCACCTGAGTCGGGAGTTCAAGACCAGCCTGACCAACATGGTAAAACCCCGTCTTATTTAAAAAACAAATAAACAAACAAACAAACCCAAAAGCAATGTAAATGAAAGCCGAAATTAACAAATGGGATCTAATTAAACTAAAGAGCTTCTGTGCAGCAAAAGAACTATCATTAGAGTGAACAGGCAACCTACAGAATGGGAGAAAATTTTTGAAATTTATCCATCTGAAAAAGGGCTAATATCCAGAATCTACAAGTAACTTAAACAAATTTACAAGAAAAAAAACAAACAACCTCATCAAAAATAGGTGAAAGATTTGAGTAGACACTACTGAAAAAAAAAAATTATGTGGCCAACAAATGTGAAAAAAGCTCATCATCGCTGGTCACTAGAGAAATGCAAATCAAAACCACAATGAGATACCATCTCACACCAGTTAGAATGGTGATCATTAAAAAGTCAGAAAACAACAGATGTTGGAGAGGATGTGGAGAAGCAGGAACACTTTTACACTATTGGTGGGAATGCAAATTAGTTCAATCATTGTGGAAGACAGTGTGGAGATTCCTCAAGGATCTAGGACTAGAAATACCATTTGACCCAGCAATTCCATTACTGGGTATACACCCAAACGAATATAAATCTTTCAACTCTAAAGACACATGCACACATACGTTTATTGCAGCACTGTTCACAATAGCAAAGACTTGAAACCAACCCAAATGCTCATCAATGATAGACTGAATAAAGAAAATGTGGTACATATATGCCATGGAATACTATGCAGCCATAAAAAAGGTTGAGTTCATGTCATTTTGCAGGGACACGGATGAAGCTGGAAACCATCATTCTCAGCAAACTAACACAAGAACAGAAAACCAAACACTGCTTGTTCTCACTCATAAGTGGAAGTTGAACAATGAGAACACATGGACACTGTGAGGAGAACATCACACACCAGGGCCTGTTGGGGGCCAGGGAAATAGAGGAGAGATAGCATTATGAGAAATACCTAAAGTAGATGACAGGTTGACAGATGCATCAAACCACCATGGCATGTGTATACCTATGTAACAAACCTTCACATTCTGCACATGTATCCCAGGACTTAAAGTATAACAATAATGAAAAAGAAAATGTGGTATATGCATATGAAGAAATATTAATCAGCTAAAGAAGATGAAAATCCTGTTATGTGCTACAGCATGGAGAAATCTTAAGAACATTATGATGAGTGAAATAGGCCAGTCACAGAAGGAAAATACTATATGATTCTACTTGCACAAGATGTCTAAAATAGTCAAATTCATAGAAGCAGGAAGTAAAATGATGGTTGCCAGGGGCTAGAAGGAGGTGGAAATAGGAAACAGCTATAAATTTTAACCATGAAAAATAAAGAACTCCTAGAAATCTGTTATATAACCATTCACATACAGTTAATAATACTATATTGTATGGTTTAAAACGAATTATAGGGTAGTTCATATGTTATTTTTAGCACAATTAAAAACAAAAACAACAGGTGTGTGCTGGATTTGGCCCAAAGGCTATAGTTTGCTGACCCTTGCACTAGAACCATACTTAACACAGGTTAAACTTAATGGTATTGTGGCTGTTATTTTTCTTGGAGAAATTTGTTTTGTGGCAAATTACTCTAGTTTTGACCTTTTAGATAACTTTTAATCATGTATCTTGCACCACAATAAAAGCACATTTCACCTATTCATATTAATTGAAATTGGTCAACATGGGCTGCCATATGAGACTCAAAACCTCAGTTTCCCACCACTGCTGTATCAGTGTATGTCATCAGAAATAAAACCATTGTTTTCTCAGACAATATAGCTTCCCTGATAATTTTAACCGCTATTAAGCACAGACTTAATTTTAAAAACCCCATAAGACACTATGCTGGCAGACATGCATTGATACCAGCAGTCTGACTGGTGTGAATAATTCTCTTCATTTGATTTTGATTTTCTTCATTTTTTTTTACTTGAATTATAAGCTGTGTCAATAAATAATTGCATTAAATTTAATCAGTATGACACTGAATGGAACCAAGACACTGAACTAGTTAATATAGAATAAATTGCTCTCTTTATTCTCTCCTATATCATATATCTCACTGATAGTGTCACCTACAAAGCATTCCTAACTTTCAGAATTATTTTGGTATTTCTGACGAATAAGTCATGGTATAATTTCCCACTGCCTGGGAAATGTTGGATGACTTGTGGTGAGGCCAACAGTTATACGTTCTACCTACGGTTGTTATTGTGCTACTAAGTCATTACAGACTTACCCACCTCTTGAAATTTCTTTAGGAGCTAAATAATTAGCATATTTTTCAGGTGAAAAAACTTAATCATACTTTATATTTGTAAACCACTTTCTAGTTTTTGTTTAACTTTTATTGTAGGTTCAGAGTTACATGTGCAAAGTTCATTAAATAGTTAAATTTCATGTCATGGGAGTTTGTTGTACAGATTATTTTATCACCCAGATAATAGGCATTGTATCTCATAGATAGTTTTCAAATCCTCACTCACCTGCCCCCATCTGCCTTCAGGTATATTCTGCTGTCTATTGTTCCCTCTTTGTGTCCATAGGTACTCAGTGTTTAGCACTCACTTACATGTGACTACATGTGTATTTGCTTTTCTGTTCTGTTAGTTTGCTTAGGATAATGGTCTCCAGCTTTATCTATGTTGATACAAAGGACATACTCTTGTCTTTTTCATTATGGTTGGTGTAGTATTCCATGGTATATATGTACCATGTTTTCTTTATCCAGTCTACTATTGATGGGCATTTAGGTTGATTCCATGTCTTTTCTATTATGAATAGTGCTGCAATGAATATACGCATGCATATGTCTTTATGGTAGAACAATTTATATTCCTTTGTGTATATACCCAATAATGGCGTTGCTGGGTTGAATGGTAATTTTGCTTTAAGTTCTTTGAGAAATTGCCAAACTGCTTTCCACAATGGCTGAATTAATTTATATTTTCACCAGCAGCGTATGAGCATTCCATTTACTCTGCAAACCTTCCAGCATCTATTATTTTTAGACTTATTGATAATAGCCACTGTAACTGGGGTGAAATGGTATCTCATGAGAGACACTCTGTTTCTTTTGATTTGAGAGTTTAATCTCTTTAAAGTAATTACTGATAGGGGAGGTCTTACCATTATTATCTCACAAATTGTCTTCTCTCTTATAATTTTTGCCCTTCTTTTCCTCTCTGTCTTCTTTTGTGTTTCACTGATTTTTTTTGTTTTGGTAATAACATGCTTTGACTTCCTTCTCATTTCTTTTATGTATCTTCTATAGGTGTTTTCTTTGTACTTACCATAGGACTTACATACAACATCTAATATTTGTAACAGTATATTTTGAACTAATGACGATTTAACTTCAACTACATTAAAAGAAACCTCTACTCTTTTGTTGTCCCACACAGACTTTATGTGAATGATGCCACAAATTACATCTTTTTATTTTGTGTATTCATTAACACATTTTAAATAGTTATTTGAACACTTTTGTCTTTTAACCTCCATCCCAGGATTGGCATTGATTTATGTGCTGCCATTATAGTATTACAATACCTTGTACTTATCTATTTGGTTACCTTTACCAGCAAGTCTTCTACTTTTATATGCTTTCATGTTGCTGTTCAGTGTCCTTTACTAACTTGAAAGACTCCCTTTATTTCTTGTAAGTCAAATCTAGTGGTGTCATATCTCTTTAGCTTTTCTTTGTCTGGAAAAATCTTTATTTTTCCTTCATTGTTGAAGGAGAGTTTTGCCAGATATGGTACTTTTGGTTGGCAAGCTTTTTTTTTTTTTTTCTTTTTTTTGGATTTTCAGTGTATTAACCCACTTCCTTCTGCAAGGTTTTTGCTGAGACATGAGCTGATAGTCTCATCTCTCTGTATAGGGTCTCTTGTAAGCAACAATTCACTTTTCTCTTAAGGCTTTAAAAATTTTGGGGGGTATTTTGACTAATTACAATGTGTCTCAGTGTTTTCTTCCTCGAGTTTTATCTTTTCTGGGATTCATTTTGTTTCTTGAATCTGGATGTTCATTTTCTTCACAATATTGGAAAGATTTTGTTTCTTTAAATAAGCTTTTTTCCCCTTTCATTTTCCTCATCTTCTATTTTTGGGACTCACCTAATGTATATTTCGGTCCATTTGGTAGTGCCCTATAAATTCATTAGGCTTCTTCTCTCTTCATCCTTTTTAAAAAAAATTTCTCTCTAACTGAATAATTTCAAATGCTCTTTATTTGAGTTCACTGATTCTTTCTTCTGTTTGATCATAAATGGTATTGAATCCATTTAGTCAGTTGTAAAATTCAATTATATTCTTCAGCTACAAAATTTCTCTTTGGTTCTTTTCTCTTTATTAATGTTTGCATTTTATTCCTACATTTTCCTTGATTTCAATGAGCAGTTTTTTGGTTTTTTTTTTTTTTTTTTGAGACGGCGTTTCGCTCTTGTTACCCAGGCTGGAGTGCAATGGTGCGATCTCGGCTCACCGCAACCTCCGCCTCCTGGGTTCAGGCAATTCTCCTGCCTCAGCCTCCTGAGTAGCTGGGACTACAGGCACGTGCCACCATGCCCAGGTAATTTTTTGTAGTTTTAGTAGAGACGGGGTTTCACCATGTTGACCAGGATGGTCTCGATCTCTTGACCTCGTGATCCACCCGCCTCGGCCTCCCAAAGTGCTGGGATTACAGGCTTGAGCCACCGCGCCAGGCCCAATGAGCAGTTTTATGATGCTTATTTTAAATTCCTTATCAGATAATTACCTCTGTTTCTTTAATGTTGGTTTCTGGAGATTCATTTTGTTCCTTTGGTTGGACCAACTTTTCCTATTTCTTTCTATGCCTTGTTACTTTGTGTTGGGATCCATGCATTTGAAAAAACAGTTATCTCTCCCAGTCTTTATAAACTAGCTTTATACTGAGAAAGACATCATTCATTAGCCCAATTAAAGATTCTGTGGGCTTCTCAAACCTTTTCTGTGAATATATCTTCTCTACACTTGTGCATGTATATTTCCCATTAGAGAAGTTTTGTCAGGTTCTCTTTTTAGGTGCTTATAATCTGTTTCTTTGTCTAGTGTTTGTCTGTGATATTGCAGTTTCTGTGGAGTAACTGTAAACCACCCAGCTCTTTTTTGTCCTCAGTGACTCCCCATGCATCTAGATGACGCCAAGTCCTGTCAATGCTCCAAGACAGATGAGACAAAAAGCAATCTCCCAAACATCTCACTGAATAGTTCCACTCTGCTTTCTTTCCTTTTCCTCAAGGGAGAAACTATCAAGGTATATTGTCCTCTTTGTGCTGTATTGCGGGTTCTCTGTAACATCAGCAAGCTGCCAAGCTCTTTTTTGTCCGGTAGACTCAGTCATCTACATTATTCCAGGCTCCATCAGCATTCTGAGATAGAGTAGACAAAAGTCAGACTCTCTAGCAGGCCCCCCAAAACCAGAATATTGGACGTATACTTTACTCCTCTTCCATAACCAACACTGCCACTCCCCTACCCTGAGAGACAAGTTGCTAAGCTCTATTGTTTTATGTCTCCTGTACCATAGTTCCTTTCATGCAGCAGCCTACTGCCCAGTTCATTTCTGTTCTCAGTGGCTCCTAGGCATCTAAAGAATTCCAGGTCTCATCAATGCTCCAAGTCACACAAGACAGAAACAAGTATTTAGGAAATAGCAAAAGAAGCCAGAATGTTAGGTACATGCCCTACATTTCTCTTTCCCCCTCAAGGAAGAAGCCGCTGAGCTGCATTGGCCTCTGTCTCCTGTACCATAGGTCCTCTGGAGGATTAGCAAGGCATCTAGCTCTTTTTGTTCTCAGTGAGCCTAGGCTTCTAGAGTATGCTGAGTTCATCAGTTTTCTGAGACGGACATTCCAGAAACCAATCCTTCAGGCAGCCCACCAAAAATCTAGAATGTGGAATGAATGCTCTAACTCATTCTATTTGCATGGAGCAGTTGAGAGTTGGGGATTTTCTCCCACTCACTCCATGCTGATTTGCACGGAGGTACAATGGTAAGTGAGTGCATGCTAGTTCAAACCATCACCTTTATTTTCATTGGCCCTCAACTGGGTGCTTTTCTGTAAGTTTAGATTCAAGCAAGACAAAAACCAGTCCCTTGGGTAGTCACCTTCAAGAGGCTAGATGTAAGTTGTATGTTCCTGTCTTCTATTTACTTCCCCAGGGAAAAGGTAAATACTTTCTCCTAATTACAAGGAGCTATGTCAGAAGAGGGGCTCCCGCAAGTGAGTGTCACAAATTTCCCTACTGGTTTTAGTGCAGTTGATTTCACACTCACTTGGGATGCATGAACCCCTTAACAGCATTCTGGATTTCTAACAAAGATAATTTGTCTGTGTATTATTATTGAATATGTGTCTCCATTGGAGAAGGAGGTGCCGGAGCTTTCTATTCTGGCATCTTGCTGATGGCCTCAGTCATAGCATAATTAATTGTATAAATAAGAACGTATTTCTTTAAAGTATAAAATAGTTATTAGAACACACATGTTACAAAAGGGTGTTTTGATAGAGCAAAGTTCCATCCTTTCTTTTCTATCTCTCTTCTCCAATTTATACTGTAGTTGAACTTTGGGGTTTGGATTGCAAAGCAAAGTTCTAAAGAAAGGGGACCTTACAAGGAAATTTTACATAAAGTCTTACTGATATTTTTAGAGCATCCAAAATAAGTCTCTTTTGAAGTAAGTTTCTAAAATGTTATGTCTTTCCTTAATCACTCAGCCTTGAAGTTGGAAAATCATATTTTGATTAGTAGCTTTATTCAAAAAAGTGTCAAAACTTCATGTTATAAGTAGTTCAAATCACCTCAATTTTCCCACTTGTCTCAAATATGTTTGTCATGGAGTGATGAGTCCCAACTGCAAAATTTTTATTAGCTGTCAACTTTCCATTGACCAATGATTCATTTTCTCATGTAATAAATCACTTCCACTCCACTACACAGTAGGAAACTTCCTGGTGTGTTTCCAGCATAATTAAAAATAGTTTGTTGTTCTCGGCTTCTCCCTGAATATTTGAATGAAGATATTAGAGAACCTTCAGAGTTTGCAAACTCAACACAGGGTTGTCACACAGTTGGTCAGAGTGCCAAAAAGCTAAAGAGAAGAAAACCACAGTTAAAGAAAAAGCATTCTTCTGGCCAAAAGGAAAGATGAGTATAACTGGCTTATAAATTCTAGTTCTCAAAAACTGAGTTCAGCTACATATATATATATAGACACACACACAAGTACACATATATATACACACACATATATCTATAGGCAGTGGATACATATATATGTATACATCCATATATTTATGTAAATATATATGAATAGCTTAATATTTCTATTTTATGCTGTTTGTTCATATACATATATATTAATATTAAGCTATTCATAAATATTCTACGAGCTTCTATTCTTTATTATTTTTCCTCTAGAATAGAATACATTACAGTACTAGATTTTCATTGTTTTGGAGCTCTCATTTGCCATTTATATTTCCTAAAATGTTATGTTATTTACCAGCTACAATGAGAGCTGCAGATGAAACACAGAGTATAAATAAAATCTTAAGTCAATAAAAGGTTAACAGTTATTAATTTGAAAATATTTTTTCCCAAATTACTTTCTTTAGATTAAAAAACAAATCTAGTCCAGCAAGCCACAATGTTATTTGTAGATATTTTGGTTTATGACTATAATACTACTGGTGAATTTTATCCTAATATTAATTTTAGAAACAATATAGGCAAATAAATTATTTTGTTTTTCTTTACATTTTTCTTTTTTTTTTTTACTTTAATACGTTTTTGGGGAACAGGTGATAATTGGTTACATGAATAAGTTCTTTAGTAGTGATTTCTGAGATTCTGATGCACCCATCACCTGAGCAGTGTACACTGTACTCAGTGTGTAGTCTTTTATCCATTGCCACCCCTCATTTTTCTTCCTGAGCCCCCACAGTCCAATGTATCATTATTATGCCTTTGTGTGCTCATAGTTTAGCTCCCACATCTAAGTGAGAACATACAATGTTCTCCACTCATTGTTCTCCATACAATGTTGGTTTTCCATTCCTGAGTTACTTCACTTAGGATAATAGTCTCCAATTCCATCCAGGTTTCTGTGAATGCCATTATTTCATTCCTTTTTATGGATGAGTAGTATTTCATGGTATATATGCAACATTTCCTTTTTCTACTTGTTGATTGATGGATATTTCGGCTGGTTCCATATTGTTGCAATTGCAAATTGTGCTGCTTTAAACATGCATATGCAAGTATCTTTTATGTATAATGACTTATTTTCCTCTGGGTGGGTAGATAGTGGTGGGAT
The DNA here is from genome assembly GCF_009761245.1 of Sapajus apella. Taxonomy (NCBI): domain Eukaryota; kingdom Metazoa; phylum Chordata; class Mammalia; order Primates; family Cebidae; genus Sapajus; species Sapajus apella. Next base: position 27,907,005 of record NW_022436946.1, on the reverse strand, counting down.
TGCTGGATCAAATGGTACATCTACTTTTAGTTCTTTGAGGAATCTCCACACTGTTTCCTCTAGTGGTTGTACTATTTGACATTCCCAACAACCGTGTGAAAGTGTTCTCTTTTCATCACATCCACACCAACATCTATTGCTTTTTGATTATGGCCATTCTTGCAGGAGTGAGGTGGTATCACATTGTGGTTTTGATTTGTATTTCCCTGATAATTAGTGATGTTGAGCATTTTTCTGTAGGCTTGCTGGCCATTTGTATGTCTTCTTTTGAGAATCGCCTATTCATGTCTTTAGCCCACTTTTTGATGGCATTTTTTTTTCTTCCTGATTTGAGTTATTTGTGCTTTCTGGATATTAGTCCTTTGTTGAATGTATACATTGTGAAGATTTTCTCCTACTCTATGGTTAGTCTGTTGACTCTGCTGATTATTTCTCTTACTGTGCAGAAGCTTTTTAATTTAATGAAGTCCCAACTATTTATCTTTGTTTTTGTTGTGTTTGCTTTGGGGTTCTTGGTCATGAAGTCTTGGTCATGAAGTCTGTGCCAAAGCCAATATCTAGAAAGGTTTTTCTGACATTGTCTTCTAGAATCTTTAGGTTTCACGTCTTAGATTTAAGTCTTTGATTCATCTTGAGTAGATTTTTGTGTATGATGAGAGATGAGGATCCAGTATTATTCTTCTACATGTGGCTCCCCACTTATCCCAGCACCATTTATTAATAGAGTGTCCTTTCTCCACTTTATGATTTGTTTGCTTTGTCAAAGACCTGTTAGCTGTAAGTATTTGGCTTTATTTCTAGATTGTTCATTCTTTTCGATTGCTCTATGAGCTTATTTTTATTTATTTATTTATTTATTTATTTATTTTTATTTATGTTTTAGAGACAGGGTTTAACCATGTTGCCCAGGTTGATCTTGAACTCCCGAGCTCAGGCAATCCGCCCACCTCGGCCTCCCAAAGTGTTGAGATTACAGGTGTGAGCCACCACATCCAGCCTATGTGCTTATTTTTATATCTCTACCATGTTGTTTTGGTGACTATGGCCTTACAGTAGAGTTTGAAGGCAGGTAATATGATGACTCCAGATTTGTTCTTTTTGCTTAGTCTTCCTTTGCCTATGTGGATTTTTTTTTTTTTTTTTGGTTCCATATGAATTTTAACATTTTTTGGCTGGGCATGGTGGCTCATGCCTATAATCCGAACACTTTGAGAGGCCCAGGCAGGTGGATCACCGGAGGTCGGGAATTCAAGACCAGCCTGACCAACATGGATAAACCCCATCTCTACTAAAAATACAAAATTAGCCAGGTGTGGTGGCACGTGCCTGTAATCCCAGCTACTCAGGAGGCTAAGGCAGGAGATATGCTTGACCACAGGGGCCCAGGTTGTGGTGAGCTGAGATCACACCATTGCAATCCAGTCTGGGCAACAAGAGTGAAACTGCATCTCAATTTAAAAAACAAAAAAAAAAAAGATTTTTTTTTTCTAATTCTATGAAGAATGTTGGTGGTATTTTGATGGGAATTGCATTGAATTTGTAGATTACTTTTGGCAGTATGGTCATTTTCATAATATTGATTCTACCCATCCATGAACTTGAGTTGTGTTTCTATTTGCTTGTGTCTTCTAAGATTTCTTTCAGCAGTGTTTTGCAGTTTTCCTTGTAGAGGTCTTTCATCTCTTTGGTTAGGTACAATCCTAAGGTTTTTTTGTTTTGTTTTGTTTCAGCTATTGGGAAAAGGGTTGAGTTCTTGATTTGATCTTCAACTTGGTCGCTGTTGGTGTATAACAGAGCTACTAATTTGCATATATTAAATTTGTATCCTGAAACTTTTTCATTTACCACTTCTAGGAGCTTTTGGATGAGTCTTTAGGGTTTTCTAGGTATGCAGTCTCCTATCATCAGCCAACAGTGAGTTTGACTTCCTCTTTGCTGATTTGGATGCCCTTTATTTCTTTCTCTTGTGTGATTGCTCTAGCTAGGACTTCCTACACTATGTTGAATAGAAGTGGTAAAAGTAGGCATCCTTGTCTTGTTCCATTTCTCAGTGAGAATGCTTTCAACTTTTCCCCATTCAGTATAATGTTGACCGTGGGCCTGTTGTAGACAGATTTATTACCTTAAAGTGTGTCTCTTCTATGCCAATTTTGTTGAGGGTTTAAATCATAAAAGGATGTTGGATTTTGTCAAATACTTTTTCTGTGTCTATTGAAATGATCATGTGATTTTTGTTTTTAATTCTGTTTATGTGCTGTATCACATTTATTGACTTATATGTGTTAAACCATCCCTGTATACCTAGTAGGAAACCCACTTGATCATGGTGGATCTTTTTGATTTGCTGTTGGGTTCAGTTCTCTATTTTGTTGAGGATATTTGCATCTATGTTCATCAGGGATATTGGTCTATGATTTTCTTTTTTTTATTATGTTCTTCCCTGGTTTTGCTATTAGGGTGATTCTGGCTTCATAGAATGATTCAGGGAGGGTTCTCTCTTTCTATATCTTTTGTAATAGTGCAATAAAATTGGTATCAATTCTTTGAAGGTCTGATAGAATTCAGCTGTGAGTCCATCTGGTTCTGGACTTTTTCTGTTGGCAATTATTTTATTACTATTTCAATCTTGCTGCTTGTTATTGGTCTGTTCAGAGATTCTATATCTTCCTGGTTTAATATAGAAAGGTTGCATATTTCCAAGAATTTTTCCATCTCTTCTAGGTCTACTAGTTTATGCAGATAAAGGTGCTCATAGCAGCCTTGAATAATCTTTTGTATTTCTGTGGTATCAGTTGCAACAGCTCCTATGTCATTTCTAATTGAGCTTACTTGGATCTTCTCACTTCTTTTCTTAGTTAATCTCACTAATGGTCTATTTTATTTATATTTCTAAAAAAAAACAGCTTTTTGTTTCATTTATCTTTTGTACTTTTTTGTTTCAATTTAATTTAGTTATACTCTGATTTTGGTTATTTCTTTGGTTCTGCTGGGTTTGGGTCTGTATTGTTCTTGTTTCTCCAGTTCTATGAGGCGTGACCTTAGATTGTCTGTTTGTGCTCTTTCAGACTTTTGAGATAGGCAGGTAATGCTATGGACTTTCCTCTTATCACTGCTTTTGCTGTTTCCCAGAAATTTTGATAGGTTGTATCACTATTATTACTCAGTTCAAAGAATTTTTTAATTTCTATCTTGATTTCATTGTTTACCTAATGAGAATTGAGGGCAGGTTATTTAATTTCCATATATTTGCATAGTTTTAAGGGTTCCTTTTGGAGGTGATTTCCAATTTTACTCCTTTGAGTTCTGCGAGAGTAATTGATATAATTTCAATGTTCTTAAACTTACTGAGACTTATTTTGTGGCCTATCATATGGTCTATCTTGGAGACTGTTTCATGTGCTGATGAATGGAATGTATATTCTGCAGTTGTTGTGCAGAATATTCTGTAAATATTTGTTAAGTTTATTTGTTGTAGGGTGTAGTTTAAGTCCATTGTTTCTTGACTTTCTGTCCTGATGTCCTATCTAGTGCAGTCAGTGGAGTGTTAAAATTTCCCACTATTATTGTGTTGCTGTCAGTCTCATTTCTTTTGTCCAGAAGTAATTGTTTTATAAATTTGAGAGCTCCAGTGTTAGGTGCATGTATATTTAGAATTGTGATATTTTCCTGTTGGACTAGTTCTTTTATCATTATATAATGTCCCTCTTTGTCTTTTTAAACTGCTCTTGCTTTAAAATTTGTTTTGTCTAATGTAAGAATAGCTACTTCTGCTCACTTTTGGCATCTATTTGCATGGAATGTCTTTTCCACCCCTTTACCTTAAATTTATGTGAGTCCTTACGTGTTAGGTGAGTCTCCTGAAGACAGCAGAAACTTGATTGGTGAAATCTTATCCATTCTGCCATTCTGCATCTTTTAAGTGGAGCACTTAGGCCATTTACAGTCAATGTTAACACTGAGATATAAGGTACTATTTCATTCATTGTGCTTTGTGAAATACCTTGTTGCCTGAATACCTTGTTGTTGTTTTTCATTGTGTTATTGTTTTATAAATCCTGTAACATTTATGTTTTAAGGAGGTTCTATTTTGGTGTCTTTGGAGGATTTGTTTCATGGTTTAGAGGTCCTTTAAGCAGTTCTTATAGTGCTGGCTTGGTAGTGGCGAATTCTTGCAGCATTCATTTGTCTGGAAAACTTTGTATCTTTCCTTCATTTATAAAGCTTAGTTTTGCTGGATACAAAATTTTTGACTGATAATTGTTTTGTTTAAGGAGGCTAAAAATAGGACCCCAATCCATTCTAGCTTGTAGCTTTCTGCTGAGAAACCTGTTGTTAATCTGATAGATTTTCCTTTAGAGGTTATCTGATGCTTTTGCATCACAGCTCTAAAGATTCTTTCTTTCATCTAGACTTCAGATAACCTGATGACTATGTGCCTAGGCACTGGTCTTTTTTGCGATGAATTTTCCAGGTGTTCTTTGAGCTTCTTGCATTTGGATGTCTACGTTATTCTCTCAAATATGTTTTCCAAACTTTTAGATTTCTCTTCTTCCTTGGGAATACCAATTATTCTTAGGTTTCGATGTTTAACATAGTCCCAAACTTCTTGGAGGCTTTGCTCATTATAAAAAATTTTCTTTTTCTTTTTCTTTAATGAATGGGGTTAATTTGAAAGCCTTGTCGATGCTCTGAAGTTCTTTCTTCTGCTTGTTTCATTCTATTGCTGAGACTTTCCAGCACATTTTGAATTTTCTAAGTGTGTCCTTGATTTCCAGAAGCTGTGATTGTTCTTTGTTTGTGTTTCCCGTTTCACTGAAGAATTTTCCTTTCATATCCTGTATCATGTTTTTGATTTATTTAAGTTGGACTTCACATTTTTCTGGTGACTCCTTGATTAGCTTAATAATCAGCCTTCTGAATTCTTTTTCTTGCAATTTGGAGATTTTGTTTGGGTTTGGGTCCATTGCTGATAAGCTGGTATGATCTTTTGGGAGTGTTAAATAAGTTTGTTTTACCATATTACCAGAATTGTTTTTCTCGTTCGTTTTCGTTTGGGTAGACTATGTCAGAGGGAAAATCTGGGACTCAAGGGCTGCTTTTCAGATTCTTTCATCCCAAGGGTATTCCCTTGATGTGCTGTTCTCCCCCTTCCCCTAAGAATGGGGCTCACTGAGACAAAACTGTAGTGATTGTTTTTGCTCCTCTGGGTCTAGCCACCCAGCAGAGCTACTGGGCTCCAGGTTGGTACTAAGGAGTGTCTGCAAAGAGTACTGTGATAAAGTCTGTCTTTAGGTCTTGCAGCTGTGGAACCAGCACCTGCTCTGGTGGAAGTAGCAGGGCAGTGAAATCGACTCTTTTTGGTTTTTTGGTTATGTTTGTGTTTAGTGCACTGGTTTTGTGTCAGTTGGCCTCTAGCCAGAAGATGACGCTTTCAGGAACGCATCAGCTGTGATCCTATAGGGAGGATGCAAACTTGTCCTAGGGATACCTGGTTAAGTATTTAGGTTTCACAGAAGATGGGCCGGACCATAGGACTCCCAAAAGAGTATGACCATTGTCTTTGGCTACCAGGGTGAATAAAGAAAGACCAGCAGGTGAGGACAGAGATAGGCGTGTCTGACTCCAGTCTCTCCTTGTGTGGGGCTTATTGTGGCTGCTGTATGGTTGGGGGTGTGGTTCCCAGTCTAATGAAGTTATATTCGCAGGGGGATTATCACTGCCTCTGTTGCATCATACAGGTCGCCAGAGAAGTGGTGAAAAGCTGGCAGTCACTGGCCTCACCCTACTCCCACACAGCCTGCAGCCTTGAAGGCTGGTCTTACTCCCACCATGTCCTTTCAGCAGCACTGAGTCTATTTCCAGGCAGCTGGTGACAGGCAGAGAATATGTCCCAGACCACCAGGCTCCCTGCTGAGAAAGCAACTCAACTCACAATTTTTTGACATCTCAGAGAGCCTGCAGCAGTGATCCCATTCCTTCAAAGGGCCTGTAGATTATCTCAGCTTTCCTGGTATGTTTCTGTGATAGTTCTTGGAGCAAAAGTTCTCTATGTGAGTTTCCACTTGCTGCTCTGTGCATCTGGGTGGGAGCTGCAAGCTAGTCCTGTCTCTTATCCACCATCATCCTTGGCAAATAAATAATTTTCAACTGGAATTTATTAGTAATCTGTTCCAGGCACTTAATACATATACACATATTGTCTAGTCTCGATGACCACATTATAGAGGAAGATGTTAAGTAACTTGCCAAACTTCCCACAGCCAGATAGTGGCAGAGCTAGAATTGATACTAAGCAGAGAAAACCTTATATTATTCTTTCTTTATTCTTGGTGTCTATCATAAGTAATAACCAGTTTATTTGCTCTATAGTTTTAAATTTTAAAAGGATGTGATAGGAAAGGATAAATTATAATAGTATCATCCTACTTTGTTTTATGGTAAAGCAAATCACTCACCACAAGAGAGAAATTCACTGCACACACATATACACACACATATAAAATTGTGAAATTATACAAAGTCTAATTTTGCTGTCAATATGCCCCTCCAAAGACTGAGTTGATTGTACTACACCTTCTCAGAGTTCTATCCAGGAAAGGATAAGAAGGTTCACATGCTTCTTTTTTTTTTTTTTTTTTTTCTTTTCCTAAAAGGCAAAGAGCCCAGACTTTTTTGTTACCATTCCATGGTAAACATTTGTCTGTCCAGTCACCCAAATTCATGATTCATTTGTTAGGGGCTTAGTGGGCACATTTTGGCTGTCAGCCTGCCATGTGCCCATGCCGGGCATTGAGTGAGTTCTGTATAGAGGCAGTCTCTCCTTTTTGACCATACAAGAGCATGTGCATGGGCTTTCTAACCAGATGCAGCTTAGCAATGAGATAGGTATGCAACACAGGAAAGGCCTAAGGAGGCGCCTCGCCCATGAATTACCACGGGTGCCACACTCAGCATTGAACACTGTCGGCCATGAACTACATTCATAGAGGAGGAGCACAGTAGCTGTACTGTTTTATCGTGCCTCTTTATGTGTTAGATAGCACAGGGATGAGAATTCTTAAGGAACCATCACCGTTTGAAACACATGCGAGACAAGTCTAGAACTGCTATATCATATGACAACTATGTGTTTACTTTGTTTCATAATGATTCATAATGGTCTTTTGAGCATTATGAATCAAGCTATGCAGCCTCATTTTTTACATTATTTAAAAATGAGGCTTTTGGCAATGCCAATTCTAAAAATGTGGATAAAACATCTTCACTGATGCCCTCCCACCCAACCTTGTTGGATTTCAATCTTTTGCCTTTAATATATCATTGTACAAAACAACAACCGTATAAAACTTGAAGAATAGCTGAGAATGTAAATGTAGAGGAAGTAAAGAAGCAACGGATCAGTTAAAGCCACATCTTTTCTTTCCATTAGGTTGGTGCTTTCTCTAATACTTTCTATGTTTCTTATTTCATTCGTTCTTTTAACGTGTAATTATTGTGTGCTTTCTATGTGCAAGGCATTGCAGTAGGAACAAGAAGAGAGGAGGTAATTTTGAGGTACAGAGTAGTCTGAGGGGTAGATTGCCGCTGGAAAGTGTGCTAATAAGCATAATTTAAGTTAGGAAATGAACACAATCTACCTAACTAACAGCAACAGTCAAGTGAAAGAGGAATAAATATAAAGAAGTAATAAAATTCCCATGTATATTGCCTGTGTCAAATTTTATCCAAAGCCAGCCCCATAGCCAGAAAGGAGAGGTAAATAAGTGTTTAGAAGTAAATTAGTGTTCTCTGCCTCCTTCCTTCCTGATCTCAGAGTTCTGTCTCAAGCATAATAACCACAATTCAACTTAATTACACGTTCAATAGGTTTCAGGTGGGGAGAGGCTATAATTTTAAAATATTTTCCATCAGAAATTATGTGTTAAAAGCCAAACTGTTTACAAGCAAATTTTGAGACCTGTGTGCACCTACATGGAATCATGTTCTTTCCTTTTCATAGGACTTAACACGTCATATACTATATTTGTAATCACATAATTATATAGAGCTTAGCTAACTGTGTAAAGATAGGCTGAATATGTAGCAAAATTTATTTCTTCATAGTTAAAAGTTCAAGATCTATTTATGGCCACCGTATTAGTCCACTTTCATACTGCTGATAAAGACATACCCGACATTGGGAAGAAAAAGAGATTACATTGGACTTATAGTTTCACATGGCCAGGGAGGCCTCAGAATCATGGCAGGAGGTGAAAGACACTTCTTAAATGGTAGTGGCAAGAGAAAATGAGGAAGATGCAAAAGCAGAAACCCCTGATAAAACCATCAGATCTCATGAGACTTATTCACTAACACAAGAACAGTGTGGGGGAAACCAACCATATAACTCAAATTATCTCCCACTGGGTCCCTCCCACCACAGATAGGAATTATGAGAATACAATTCAAGATGAGATTTGGGTGGATACATAGAGCAAAACCATATCATTCCACCCGGACCCCTCTAAATCTCATGTCCTCACATTTCAAAACCAATCATACCTTCCTAACAGTCTCCCAAAGTTTTATTTCAGCATTAGCCCAAAAGTTCACAGTCCAAAGTCTCATGTGAGACAAGTCAAACCTTTCCACCTATCAGCTTGTAAAATCAAAAGCAAGCTAGTTACTTCTTAGACACAGTGGGAATACAGGTATTGGATAAAATACAGCCATTCCAAATGGGAGAAATTGGCCAAAACAAAGTGGTTACACGACCTCTGCAAGTCTGAAATCCAGTGAGGCAGTCAAAATCTAAAGCTCCAAAATAATCTCCTTTAACCCCATGTCTCACATTCAGGACATGCTGATGTTAAGAGTTGGGGTCCCATAGTCTTGGGAGCTCTGGCCCCGTGGGTTTTACAGGGTGGTGTTGAGTGTCTGCAGCTTCCCCAGGCACATGGTGCAAGCTGTCAGTAGATCTACCACTCTGGGGTCTGGAAAACAATGGCCCTCTTCTCACAGCTCCACTAGGTGGTGCCCTGAATAGGGACTCTGTGTGGGGGCTCCAACTCCACATTTCCCTTCCACACTGCCTTAACAAAGGCTCTCCATGAGAGCCCCGCCCCTGCAGCAAACTTTTGCCTGGGCATCCAGGCGTTTCCATACAACTTCTGAAATCAAGGCAGATGTTCCCAAACCTCAATTCTTGACTTCTGTGCACCTACAGGTTCAACACTACATGGAAGCTGCTAAGGTTTGGAGCTTGCACTCTCTGAAACCATGGGCCAAGTTGTATCTTGGCCCCTTTTAGCAATGGCTGGAACAGCTAGGATGCAGGACCCCAAGTCCCTAGGCTGCACACAGCATGAGGACCCTAGGCCTGGCCCATGAAACCATTTTTTCCTCCTAGGCTTCTGGGTTTTTGATGGGAGGAGCTGCCATGACATGCCCTGGAGGCATTTGCCCCATTGTCTTGGGATTAACATTTGGCTCCTTGTTATTTATGCAAATTTCTTGAATTTCTCCTCAAAAAAAAAAAAAAAAAGAGTTTTTCTTTTCTGCTGCATCTTCAGGCTGCAAATTTTCTAAACTTTTATGCTCTGTTTCTCTTTTAAAATGCAATGCTTTTAACAGCACCTAAGTCACTTTTCTTAGACAGAGTCTTCTCACTCTGTTGTCCAGTCTGTAGTGCAGTGGTATGATCTTGGTTCATTATAACCTCTGCCTTTCAGTACAAGATTCTCCTGCCTCAGCCTCCCAAGTAGCTGGGAATACAGGCATGTGCCACCACACCTGGTTAATTTTTATATTTTTAATAGAAACAGGGTTTCACCGTGTTGGCCAGGCTGGTCCTGAACTCCTGACCTCAAGTGATTCACCTGCCTTAGCCTCCTAAAGTGCTGAGATTACAGGCATGAGCCACTGTGTCTGGCCACAAGTCACATTTTGAATGCTTTGCTGCTTAGAAATTTCTCCCACCAGTTACCCTAAATCATATCTCAATTTCAAAGTTCCACAAATCTTTAGGACAGGGGCAAAATGTCCCCAGTCTCTTTGCTAAAACATAGTAAGAGTCACCTTTGCTCCAGTTCCCAATAAGTTCCTTATCTTCAACTGAGACCACCTCACCCTGGATCTTATTATCCATATCTCTACCAGGCTTTAGGTCAAAGCCATTGAACAAGTCTCTAGGAAGTTCCAAACTTTTCCACATTTTCCTGCCTTCTGAGCCCTCCAGACCGTTCTAACCCCTGCCTGTTACACAGTTTCAAAGACGCTTCCACATTTTTGGGTATCTTTTCAGCAACACCCCACTCTACTGGTACCAATTTACTGTATTAGTCCATTTTCATGCTGCTGTTAAAGACTTACCCGAGATTGTGAAGAAAAATAGTTTTAATTAGACTTACAGTTTCACATGGCTGGGAGGGCCTCAGAAACATGGCGGGAGGTGAAAGGCACTTATTACATGGGGGCAGCAAGAGTAAATGAGGAAGATGCAAACGTGGAAACCCCTGATGAAACCATCAGATCTCACGAGACTTATTCACTACCATGAACAGTATGGGGGAAACAGCCCCCATGATTCAAATTATCTCCACCAGGTCCCTCCTATAACATATGGGAATTATGAGAATACAATTCAAGATGAGATTTGGGTGGTACACCAAGTCAAACCATATCAACCACTATCTTTCTATTTATTATGGATACAAAACTGGTTTTGTGTGTGTGTGTGTGTGTATTTCTAGTATGAAACTTTTTTTTTTTTTTTTTTTTTTTTTGTAAATTTGGTTCATTTTAAATTTGTAGTGCTGGGGAAAGACAACCCTGCAAACATGAGGTGTCCAGAGAATTCTAGGCTGCATAAATAGATGTCAAAAGCACCTGCATTTATTCAATAATACATTAATTATAACTTAAAGTATTTTCTCCTTGAAGTTAAATTTGTGGTAGAATTCTTAAGCTTTAAAAACATAGAATTCATTCAATCCTTTCTTGGGTGAAGTTTTTGAAGCAGTGAAAGAGCGGACTTTTTTTTTTTTTTTTTTTGATTCTGCACCAAGATCATTTCAACACTGCATACTTACATTCTTGTGAGTAATTTTAAATAATTTTCTGAGATCAGCTCAGTTACTGAACAAGATTTAACAACAACAAAAAAAAGCCATTAAATCTGAAGTTGCTATGCTTATGGCGCAGATATCTTCTTACATTCTTTTTCTTCTCCAACATTTTTCAGATCCAAACACCTTATCAGAGTTAATTGCTTTGTAGGCTTATATTTAGAGACATTTTAGTAAAAGTCAAGAGACTTCATCCTGTGTTTTTATGGGACTTGAATCTAAAGAAATGAATCAGAGTGGTTGTTAAATCTAAATTAATATTGTTGAGATTCCATTGGCAACACAACTGCGGATTTGGAATATCTGTTGTGACTTTAGTACACTTTAGTCATGAAGATTGAGTGCAAAATATTATAACATTTCATAAAATTTTGAAAAGTTCATTTTGGGTCATGAATGTGGTCCCACTTGTATTTCTCTAGTTATGTGTTTAACGGTAGAGTAAATGTCCAGCATGACTGACATTCTGGGAAAAAGAATTAACTAAGAGGTTTTGCAAACTTTATGAATAGAAAAATCACAAGAGAATCCAGATTGCCCCAAAAAGCTATTAACATATTATGGTAGAAATCCTTACTCTTTAAGGGGTACTTACAGAATAATCATTGATAGAAAGGAAAATTTTGACTATGCCACTTCATAACTCAGAATTTGTGATTTTATGGAAAATACTTCAACATTCTAAGCCTTGGTGTCCACATATGTAAAATGAGAGAATTGATACCATATAGAGTTATTATAAGGACTAAATGAAATCAAGAAAAAAAGTGGCTGAGACACTGCAGCTTTGCAATAAATGGGAGCTGTATAGCTGTATATTCCAGGACAGTAAATGCTGAACAATAATGAGTAAGTAAATCACAACAATCTTGTAAATCCTGGGCCCAAATCCTAGAGAACTTGTGAAAAAGCAAGGCCTTTTCATTGACTCCTATGTGTTTTGTGTAGGAAACATGTTTCTGATGTATGAAAGACTGAAATTCAATTCTCTATTTTCTTTCACTTAAGAGATATCAGAGTGTCATGCTCTCAATATTGTTCTTCTTAATGCTTATCAAATAATTGAGTCTATGCTGCTTAAGAATTTATGATTGGTAATGGGAATTAATCATATAAACTAGCCCCTACACATGTGTTAGCTAATGCTTTATCTTTGTTTAGTCTACAAATGCCTTAACTTTATTAAAAACCTACCTCTTAAAAAGGTGCTGAGAAATTGTATTGTCGAAAATTTTAGGAAAAACTGCAGGAGGTGATTTGGGAAGATGTCCTATAAATCATCTTTGCAGACTTCTGGGTACCCTTCTGCACAGAGGGCCAGCTTCTCTGCTGTTTCACATTCCTCTTCAGGTGAGAAGGGGACTATGCTGTTTAAACACACAAGCCTATATGACATAATTTATCCATATAAGCGTAATATGATTTATCAACAAAAAGTAATTCAAAAGACAAACAATATAGAAAAGCAATGTACACAAATAAATTCACAGCAGTATTTTTTATAGTAGTGTTAGAAATAACCTAATCACTCACAAGGCAGAAATGACTGGATAATTATCAAATTAAGTCAATGAAATATTACATAATTGCTAAAGTAGTAATTATGAATGTGTCATAATATAATGTTAATTAAATAAGACAGAACAAAAATTATATTTCCTTATTACAACTTCGGAAAATATGTAATCATGGATAAATTCTGGAAGTAAAAACTGAAAATCATATATGATGGGGAAAATTGTGTATATTTGCCCTTTTTTGAAAAAATTTCTGCACTGGCATAAGTATGCTGGTACAAAAGAAATAAATATAGAGTAAGAAATAAAAAATGGAATGTAATCTGCAAGATGTATAGCACTATATAAAATATGTTTATGTATTATTCTGTATTTAAAAGTTTAACTTGAGACTATTTAATAATTATAACAATAGTTCAATACACATAGTCATGTTTGTTTCTCAGTTAGTATACACATATATATACATTATATATATATTTCCTTATTATTTTTATATATGTTTATATAAATTATTGCCTCAACTGAGCCACTAATGACAATTTAACTGACGATAGTTTATTTGTCTGAAATTGAATTTTAATTGTAAAACTCATGAGTTGACTGAAAGATTTTTTTCAGGTATGTTTCCAGTCTAAAGTTTTTTTTATTCCAAGCCTACAGCTTTTTATCCAAGCTTTATATAATGTTTACACCCTTTAGTTCAGGCACTATCCTAACAGTAATACTAATTACTACTATTGTATTTATTAGGACATCTGCTGAAAATGTGACTTAATCTTAAATGATTACAAGTTATATCCACTATTTAAAATTTCTTCTCAGCTCCCTATCAATCTTAAGAAATTTATCTTTGGAGCTACCTAAAGTAAAAATTATGTATATATATGGTAACTCTATCTGAAAATGAAAACTAGAGTGTATTTTTATACATGCTTTTTTCTTTAAAACCTTTCGAACTAAAAAAGTTTATGCACAATTTCAATTTTGCAATTTAATTAGATCATAGAATTTTAAGATAAAAATTTTTATAAAAATATAATTGGATAAGGCATAATTTTTTATTAACTGACAACTAACTAACTAAAAATTGGTAAGAATTTGAAGTGATCAAATTACTTTTTATTATGAATTTTAAAAAAAACTACCAAGGGTATTTAAAAATAAGCTCCAGCAAGGAACTTCAAAGAATCTCTTAAACAAAACATATTTTAATTCTTACCCTCTCCTTACAACTAGCAAGAATAATTACAAATGAACTATAAATTAAGCCATTGGGAGGCAGCTTGCTTTTTGATATTTTCAGTGTCAGGAAGGAAACGAATTGCCTTCAATCAAGGACTGGTAATTACCACAAATCAGGAGCTCACCACCTACAGGAAATGAAAAGACAGAACATAAAGTCTGTTATAGCAGCTTAAGTTGCTTTGATCTTCACCAAACTCCATTTGCTGCAATATCCTGGCATTCCCCACTTTACTGAATGTGAGGGTTCATAATGGACACAGCGTGTACTGACTGATTTCAGTGAGGAAACTGCTTCTTTCTTTCTTATTTTCATGTTTGACAAGAAGCTCTTTCTCCTAGAGATAAACTCATTAAACTTTATCTGATATAACATGAAATAAAACAGTGTCAATTTGACGACATAGACAACTTTGAATGAGCTACAAAACATTTAGGGTTTGTTTGACCAACTCAATTTTATTATAAAATCTCTCCTCAAACACATTACAGTGTGCCCCCAAAGTCACTTGTCCAATAAATGCCTATTTATTTTTTACCTCTATATTTACTTGTACCAGTACCTAGAAATTTGTAAGCCACAAGAGAAGGCAAATCACAAAATATTCAGCACTAGAAACCCCAAATTTTAAAATTCCATGGGCTTTGAGGTTTGAATACTTAGCACAAGTTGTGGTTCAGATGAAAGACATTCTGGTCAGAGAGTTTATTATTTTAGATGTTTTATTTCCTGTGTAATATTTGTGATGTGGCATTTCTGGAAATAAATGGTCAGGGAAGGTACAAAGAGCAACATTTTCATGAGAGCTGGTAGAGAGCTTGGAGAGAGAGATACGGTAACGGGTAAAATATACTCTTCCCATAACCCTGTTTGCCACTCACACAAGTGACCCCTCTCTTGGGATAGGCTGACAAAGCCTGTTTGAGGTGTCTGTTCATTAATCCAACATTTAATAACTCTCTCCTATGTGCCAGGTACTGTACAAAGCACCATATCTGGCAATGACTACCAAGGCAGCCTCTAATAGGAGCAAACACTCATTTAAAAGCCTTCAGCCAACATGGTGAAATCCCATCGCAATTAAAATTATGAAAATTAGCCAGGCATGGTAGCACATGCTTGTAATCCAAGATACTCAGGAGGCTGAGGCAGGAGAATCACTTGAGACAGGAGAATGGCATGAACATGGGAGGTGGAGGTTGCAGTGAGCTGAGACTGGGCCACTGCACTGCAGCCTGGGTGACAGAGCAAGACACTCTCTCAAAAATAAATAAATAAGCCTTCAGCCTAAAATAACTCATTTAGTTTTTGTCCACTGGTCACTCTACGTAACCCATTTAGAATCTGGCTTTTAAACTATAATTAAAATGAGATTAAGAAAATATTAAGACTAGTAGGAGAAAAGCGTTAGCAAGAACCTTTAGGTTTATTTACTGAATTTGTCATATAAAATGCTAGTCAGTGACACTACACTAAACTGAAGTAGCTACAACTATTTACTTCTAATTGGAAAAAAAAATGTTTCATGTAGCTTTACTGGGGGTATGGAAACAAGGGGAAAATGAGAGTTACTTAGCTGCTGTGGTTTGACTGTGTCCCCCAAAGTTCACGTGTTGGAAACTGAATTCTCAGTGCAACAGTGTGGAGAGATGGAACCTTTAGGAGGCGATTAGATCATGAGGACTTTGCCCTGGATTAATGCTGTTATCACAGGAAGGGATTAATTATCATGGGAGCAGGCTCCTGATAAAAGTGATTTCAACTCACTCTTGCCTTCTGATGCTTTCTTACCCTTCCACCTTCTGCCATGGGAAGACGCAACACAAAAGCCATCACCAGATACCAGCATCTTAATGTTGGACTTCTCAGCCTCCTGAACTATAGGAAATAAATCTCTGTTCTTTATAAATTACCCAGACTCAGGTATCCTGTTATAGCAGCACAAAATGGTCTATGACAGAAAACTGGTACCAAGGAGTAGCACCATTGTTATAACAAATACCTAAAAATGGAAGCCACTCTGGAACTGGGTAATGGATAGAGTATGGAAGAATTTAGAGAAGCAGGCTACAAAAAGCCTAAATTGCTGTGTATTACTCCAGAATGGTAAGAAATAAATCTCTGTTCTTTATAAATTGCCCAGACTCACAGCACAAAACAAAGTAAGACATTAACATTTTCCCCATTCTTGGAATTCATTTTCTTCCATTTTTTTCTTTTAATTAAATGAATGCCAGCATCTAAGCAATGTGTATCTTTTGACCATAGTCTTTCTAATTGACCAGAAGCTTAGATGTGGATGCAAGAATTAAGCACGTTTCTGATGAGTTTTACTTTTGAGAAATTTTCGCAGGGTTTTCCTTATCTGCTCCATTAAACCTGTAGTTTCATTTACAGGCCTAGAATTTGAGATCCAGCTTCTAAACTTCAAAGGTGACTTTTCAACGCATTTGTTTATAGACTCAGTATTAACTTTTTGAGTTCTAGAATCGGATTTTAGCGCTCAATTTCATAAAAGTTTATACAGTCAATTCCATTCATTTATGCTAAGGATGTGAGACTGTTTCTGGATTGCACAACATGTTTCTGTGGAAATCGAATGGAAATCCAGGTTTTCTGACTCCTCTCTGTGCTCTTTCTACCACATCTTCTTATTCTGCCTTTTAATATGTAAATTTGAATAAATAATCCTGGAGTTTTAAATAAATAGTTCTGCTAATAACCAGCAAAATCAAACATTGGACCTCTGAGGGTGAATTCTATTAAGGAACTGTAATCCCTAACAAATCAAGGCAATGAGAGAAAGAAAACCAGAGGTCTCTCAGTCTCTCTTGATCCCAGTCACTTCTTAAGAAAGTTAATTCTTTACCTGGGCTTGTCTCTTCTGAAGTCCAGTGCTTCCTTGTGGGATTTTTTTTTTTTTTTATAATGCTGGATTGTGGATTAAAGAAAATGATCTGAGAAACAGGTCAGAAATTAACTCCTGGTGTTGTCATGGTTTTTAAAAATAGCACCCTTGAATTTGGTTGCAGGACATATATTTTATATTATTCTAATTATGTGAAATTCTAAAGTCATTTTGGTAACAATAACTACTCTAACTTGTTATTAATCTCAGAGTTTTTTTTTAAGAAATAAAAATTGCTTCATAAGAACTGTAACATTTAAAAAAACTATTAATGAATCAGACCAACAAAGCCTAGTCAAATGAATCTGTATCTTTATTCATGGCTCAAGTATTACTTCCTCTTTAAAAATGAATACATTCCCTGGAACTTTAAAGTTGAAGAAAATAAATGAATGCATTTTTAATCTTTTATGGTTACAGATATAATGGAAAAATTGTTTCTGCCTGGAAAACCTACTTTATAAATAATTAATGAAATATAGACATTGATAAATGTCTCTAAAATTGCATTTCCCAGGCTATATCTATTTAGCTCCCAGTTCTTTTGTTAACATAATCAATTCATGGGAAAGAAACTGAAGCTTTTTCAATTACATGCTAATATATGGCCATCAATGTTAAGGAATTCTGAAAAGTCAGCAATAGTAAAAATAGAGTAGGAAAAATTTTAGTGAAGAAATAAAATAAATTAGCCAAACAATTAGGCTTTCTTTATTTATTTGGAGGAACTATTTAGAAGTATGTGCTGATTCTTACATTCTCATACTTCAAGATGAGATCATGTTGGCATGGACTATTTGGGCCCTCATTCTTGTCCACATTGTTTTGGCAAGCTTTAAGCAGATGGCTCTGTAATATGGTAATACCTTCTCTTTGGATAAGTCTGCATTTCAAAGCAACCCATAGACATTACACCTTTAATTATAGGAGGCCTTGAGGCACAAAGTAAAAGCAGAATGAATTTCATCATGGGAATATACACAGCAAGACATTAACATCTACAGTTAAATATGTCAGCATCAAATTTCTTGCTGTACCACCCACCATTTCACACAGTTCAACTAGCTGACTCATTAATAACTTTAAGGTTAATCAGAATAAATTAATGATTCATCACTATTAAAAATACACTTCTTCACTAGGGTAGCATGATCCTTCTGAGTACTTCTGGAGGAAATGTACATGAAGTGCTCTTTTTTTTGTCACTAAGTCTATATATAATAATTTATGTACTCAGAGAAGACATAAAGTTTTCAGTATTCAGGTTTACCACTTGCCAGGCAAAGGAAACTGTAAATAAACGTTTCATCACATATTTATGTGAAAAAAATTAATTGATGAATGCGCTTTGTTATGATTCTTAATAATAATGAATTATAGTTTTACTCATATAGTAGTATGAAGCATTCGAGATTTTATTCTAGCATTTCTGTCTATGTTCTTAATTTATCCAATGGAAATATCAAAAGAAAGTCTTTTTGGGAGGGCCTTCTTTGAGTTCAGAAGTCTCACACTTATGCACAATATCTTTCACTTCTGTCAGGTGATGTAATGATAAGACTGTGTTTAAGATCATCAGATGACATATTGAATGTAAATATAATGTCCTCATGATGAAAGCCAAACACTCATTTAATTGACTGGGAGAAAACAGAAATTCACTAAGAGTCAAAATCCCAAATAAGAGGTTCATGTTTTCAGGGCTTATTTTAATAGTATTAACTGCTTCAGTAAATTATTTTCCTTTGCTTTGCTCTATTCACTTAAAAATATTTAATGATTTTATTGAACTATATTTTACATATTATAAAATTCACCTATTGAAAATATGCAACTTGATGATTTTTAGTAAAATTTAGAATTGTGCAAATATGATAGATTCCATTTTAGATAACTTCTTTCATTCTTAAAAGATCTTTAATGTCCATTTTCAGTGAAATCTGCTCCCACCGCCAGTCCCAGCAAACACTGATGTAATTTTCGTCTACTTATTTTTTGCTTTCTCTAGAAATTTCACATAAAAGGTGTGGTATACAAAATGAAATCCCCTGTACTTGTGAATATGTTATACCACATTGAAAAGGGGACTTTGCCAATGTAAATAAGACTTACAAATGGGGAGATCATCCAGGAATATCTGGGTAGGCCCAATCTAGTCACTTGAGCCCTTAAAATCACAGAACCTTTCTCAGCTGGGTAAAAGAGATACAATAATGGAAGGAGAGTCAGAGAGATGCAATGCAAGAAAGACTCAGCGTGCCATTGATGGTTTTGAAGACGGGGGAAGGGAGCCATGAGTCAAGAAATGGAGGGACCATTAGAAGGGAACAGTCAGAGAAATAGATTACCCTCTAGGGCCTCCAGAAAGAAACACAGCCCTGTCAATTTAGTTTAGTGAGACTCATGTCAGGCTTATGGCCTCTAAAACAATAAGATAATACATTTGTGTTATTTTATGTCATTAAGTTTGTAGGAATTATTATGATAGCAATAGAAAACTCATAGAAATGGCTTCTTTCACTTAGTATGATTTTTAGATGCATTCATTTTGTAGCATGGATCATTCCTTTTTACTGTTGAGTATCATTCCATTGTACTGATACCACAGTTTGTTTTTCTAGTCACCTATTGATGGACATTTGGTCATTTCCAGTTTTAGGCTTTATAAGTGAGGCTTTTATAAATATTTATGTACAAATCTTTATGTGGATATGTGAATATATGATTTTATTTCTCTTGGATAAATACCTAAGATTAGAATTGCTGAGTCATATGGTAAGTGGATGCTTAACTTTTAAAACCTCCCAAGCTGTTAAAAATAGTTGTGCCATTTTACAGCCCAACAATAATGTATAAAGGTTCCAGTTTCTTGGCCGGGCGCAGTGGCTCAAGCCTGTAATCCCAGCACTTTGGGAGGCCGAGGCGGGTGGATCATGAGGTCAAGAGATCGAGACCATCCTGGCCAACATGGTGAAACCCCATCTCTACTAAAAATACAAAAAATTAGCTGGGCATGGTGGTGCGTGCCTGTAATCCCAGCTACTCAGGAAGCTGAGGCAGGAGAATTGCCTGAACCCAAG
>NW_022436946.1:27694034-27887049 GCF_009761245.1 Sapajus apella | reverse complement strand
TCTACTAAAAATACAAAAAAGTAGCTGGGCATGGTGGTGCGTGCCTGTAATCCCAGCTACTCAGGAAGCTGAGGCAGGAGAATTGCCTGAACCCAGGAGGCGGAGGTTGCGGTGAGCCGAGATCGTGCCATTGCACTCCAGCCTGGGTAACGTGAGTGAAACTCCGTCTCAAAAAAAAAAAAAAAAAGGTTCCAGTTTCTCGATATATTTGCCAGCACTTGGTATGATCAGTCTTTTTGATTATAGTCATTCTAGTAGGTATATAATATCGTGATTTTAATTTGCACTAATGACTGATGATGTTGAGCATGTCTTCATTTGGTGTTTTTTTTATTTTTTATTTTTTTAGCCATACATATATCTTCTTTAGTGAAGTGCCTATTGAAATATTTTGTCCATTTTCTTGTTATTTGTCACCTTATTATTGAGTTTAAAATGTTCTTTATGTATTCTGTTCAACAGCCAGATAGCCTTGCCTTCTAGCCTTCACACCCTTGAGCAGTGCCTGCCTCACTGCTCCAGAATTGGTCTGACCAACAGAGCCGAACAACATGGCAGAAATGATGGTATATCACTTCCAAGGTTAGGTTCTAAGAGACTGTGTTTTCCATCTCAGCTTTTTTCTCTGCCCCGCCAAACCCCTTTGCATCATTCACCGTGGAGAATCCAGCTGCCCTGTCATGAGGACAATCAGATGGCCTATAAAGGGGCTCTGGGACTAGGAACTGAGGTATTTTTCCAACAGCCTATAAGCAACCAAGGTCTGCCAACAACCATGTGAGTGAGCATGGAAGCACATTTTCTACCTCCTGATGACTGTGGCTTTGGCCGACAGCCTGTCTCGAGACACGCTGAGCCAGCACCACTCAGCTAAGCCACTTCCGGATTACTGCCCCTCAAAACTATATGGCTTGTTGTTTTGAGATGCTAAGTATTAGAGTAATTCAGCAATAGATAACAATCATATTCTGGATACAAATGTTTGTTATATGTATGAATTACAAATATATTTCTCACTTTGTGGTTTGTTTCTCCATTTTCGAAATGGCATCTTTTGAATACCATCAGTTTTCAATTTCGACGAAGTCAAATTCGCCAATTTTTATTTTGTGAATCAGGCTTGCAGAATCATGTCTAAGAAATTCTTGCCTAAGGACACACATTGTTTATTGGATGTTTTCTTAAAATTTGGATAGTTCTAATTTTTCTACTTATGTCTAGGATCCATGTTTATTTACATTTGTAGATGGTGTAAAGTAGTATCTAAAGTAAGTTTTTGTTTTGGTTTGGTTTTGCATATAGCTATCCATTTGTTCTAACACCACTTGTGGTAAAGATTATTGTTTTCTCCTTAGATTGTCTAGGCATCTTTGTTAAAAATCAATTTGTAATAAATGTCTGGGTTTGTTACTGGGTTCTTTATCCTATTCTATTGATCTGCATATCTACTATTGTATTGATGTCATACTGTGTTGATTAATGTAACTTTCTTTAAAATTTGAAATCACATAAGTCCTCCAACTTTATGCTTTTTCATAATGTGAATTGGAATCACGACTGTAAATAACAAACTCTTCTTTCAACAGCATAATAATATTTTTGAAATAAATAAAACAGATGAATCAGTCTTGATAAAAATTAAGATATCCAAAATGGTTTCAGAAGTTTTCACCATAGTAAAAAAAAAAATACAAACGTTATTTAAATAACTATTATTCACCTATTATTTTCTCAGTGGCTACATTTCATAGTGTTAGTATTGATTAACACCAAAAGCAATATCCAATATAAAAAAATCAGTGATGTCTTTTGAAAAGATTATTACCTATGTATTGATAGCATGTAACTTAAGCATCATGTATGGACTTAAATACTTTGTCCTTATTGACACTCAAAGAACCTAGGAAATATGGACATTTAATTTTTTACCACCTCTTTTCTCTCATGAGAAAACACAATAAAGGTTTTCTTGTTTTAATTTCTATGTCCCTGTTGTATCAATGCTATCAGCCTAAGAAGAATCATTTAAAAGTTGATTAAGTGAAATAGTACACTCATTTTGGACGGTCTGTATAAACAGGTTGATTACCTCTAGAATTGGATCTCTGTCATTACTAGACAATTCAAAAATGAATGAAAATGTCAAAATTTGAAATCTCCTGTTTTCTTCTGAGTCTGACAAGAGTCAACAAGACACATTTGATATTTAGCCTAATTACAATAATTTTTTTTGCAAAAAATAATTTAGAAAAATGTCATTGAACATAAAATAATATTCTTTGTTTCATATTAACTGGTTTAGTAGTTGTCCCTAAATCTTTATGGAAGTGAATTTGGAAGGGTCTTTCATCGTCGGTTTATATTTGAGTTGAGTTGTGTAAATATGTAGAAGGATATCTGGACATCATCAGTGAATTTGGGGTTAGGGCTAATCCAAAGTTCTATTTGGCATGTATTGTCATATCTTATTAAAATTCGATAAAATAGGTAGCCTATACAGAGGTATTACTTATATCAATTATAAGACTCCAAAATGATTAGAATATGTTAAACCACACATGGAACAGGGTAAGAGGTAAATTACTGAAAATTACTTTTCCTATGAGAGTTAATGCTAAACTTTAGTTTTTGCTGTTATGTCTGCCATTAGATGAGGTGTGTCTGAATATGCCGCCCAGAGTGCAGGCAGAAATTTCTATGTTTGAAATTTTTAAAAATAAATAAAGCTAGGTTTATTTCATGAAATAAAAGTGTTTTGAATATCATTTAATTAAATACAAATGATAAAGAACAAAGCACAGTGATTTCAATGCTGAGATCTGTGTACTACAGACAAAGATACCATTTCAGACTGAGACGTCAGTATGCTTTCAGGAAGCAGTAACTGCCATCAAAACGTTAAATTCAGATACCCTGAACTGTTTATTGACTGATTTGTTACTCAGCCCTCTGCATTTTTTTGATCCAAACTTTTATTATATATGCATTTGTAAAAATTAAAGTCCTGCCATTTGTTACTTTATTTTTCTATATTTATATATTTTAAATTTTATTAAGAAAACATGTATAATAAACAAAAATTTAAACTATTTTTCACCACTTATCTCTTGGTCATGAGAATTTAGAAACAAAATCCTCATAATTCTGTTAAGTGGTATATTGTTCCAAAAAAATGTTTGGAGAATAATTCATATATTTCAAGGAATATTTTAAGATTACTTTTGTACTGTTTATCAAAAACTGCTTATTATTTTCTGGTTTCCGGTTTTGGTTTGGTTTTGCCTTTCCTTAGAGAGTACAAGTGTCAAATGTCAATTCAAAGTATTAAAAATAGTACCCAGTGGCAATTTTTTGTTTGAGACACTATGAAAAATTGCCAACATTATGCAAAAATAAGGTTGTTTTTATTAGTACTATTCCTATTTACTACTTAAATTGGATCATTTTAAATGGTCCCACTTAAGCTGATTTCTCAATCATTTATTTTATGTTAAACTAATCTTTTCTCTTTTTCAAATGTTATATTTCGAGTTTATAAATTTGTGTACAACTCAACAGCTGGAAGAGTAATACAGGAAGAAGATTATTTTCCACTAAGTAAACTATAGCACACAAAATGTTAGAAGAGGAGAGTTTAAGTGGTTAGGAGAATTGTGATAAGGCTTCTATATCTATGTCCAAAAAAATTTGGAATTTTTTTAAGAACTCTACCATGCGCACCATATTTTAAATTCTGTTTACACAGGATGGGGGATTTTTTTTTTTACTTTTAAAAAGGAAAGCAAGGAGAGAAAATGTATCTAGCTTTGTGACAGTATATTCCAATTTTGCCTTGTTAGACTATTTTTTTAAATATTTTATAAAGTGTATTGTAACAAACATTTGATGGTGGGAGTCCAAGAGGCTATGTCTAGCCATAATGAAGTGCTATCTAAACAGACTGAGTTTCTACTATATGAAATCAGAAGCTTTTTTGATAAGTGGCAAATTTCTTTATACATTTGATCTTATTTTGAGTAAAGGTTTGCAGATTATGTTATAGTTCATTGCAGTTCCCAGTAGTTTCCGGTCTTTTCTTTCTAAGCCACATTAAATATGTATCGTTAGGAGGGAAATATGCACAGTTATTTTAATAAAAGCTAGGATGCCAGGTGTGGTGGCTCACACCTGTAATCTCAGCACTTTGGGAAGCTGAGGCAGTGGATCACCTGAGGTCAAGAGTTCGAGACCAGACTGACCAACATGGTGAATCCCCATCTCTACTAAAATACAAAAAAAATTAGCCAGGCCTGGTGGTGCATGCCTGTAGTCCCAGTTGGGGGGCTGAGGCAGGAGAATCCATTGAACCTGGGAGGCAGACGTTGTAGTGAGCTGAGATTGTGTCATTGCACTCCAGCCTGGGTAACAAGAACAAAACTCTGTCTCAAAAAAAATAAAATAAAATAAAAATAAAAATAAAAAAATTAAAGCTAGGAAGTTCTCTTGGCAAAAGCAATATTATTAATAAATATAACCCTTTTTTTGTTTGTTGCCTATGGTGACATTCTTAGATTTCAATAGAAATGAGAAATGAAAGTAAGTATTCATTTCACAATTTAATGGTTCAGACTATGACAAGTTCTAGAAATAAAATTTCCTACTGTCAGTGATCTCTGCCTTCCTTGCCTGGTTACCATGGTAAGGAACATCACTTCTGGTAATCCAGTCAGATGCCGTATGCAGTGTGAGTGGCTGAATGTAAGCAGAGACATTTTTCTTGTGACTCATACGACATTGGCTTCCTCTTAGTTTTGCCTGGCATCCTGGTAAGTCTATATGTCACAACTTTTACTGTGCTTTTCCTGCTCATTCTTTTCTCAAAAGATGGACTAAAAAGGCAGCAGTAATATTCCCAAATGCTTTTACTAGACTTCTTCAGAACATTAGGACTATAGATAATACCAGTAAGTATTATTTTATTGGTTTCTTTAAATAGTTTTTGAATTTCTGGGTTGTTTTTTTTTTTTTTAACTATCACAAGCAATGTATTGGATATTTAGGGAGTTATATTTTAACAGAATTTCAAAATAGATAAAAAGCATTTTACTTTTTTGGATTCATGAGAATTTTCAAAATTATTATTCAAAAAGAATCCTTCTCAAAGTCATTGAATCATAGTATATGCTCTTTGCTGAAATACCCAAATCTGACTTTGAATGTCAAAACTCATTTTTTTATTGTTTCTGTAATTTTCAGAAAAATTACAGACCAATAATCAAAGGAAATAAGAAGATTATGTGACACAGTATCCTTTATTCTTTCAGAGCAAATTTGGTATTGTTAAATCTACTTATAACCATTTGGCTTTTCTTTTTTTTTTTCTTTGAAATGGATTTTTTTGTTCTTGTCACCCAGGCTGGAGTCCAATGGCAGGATCTCGGCTCACTGCAAACTCTGCCTTTTAAGTTCAAGTGATTCTCCTGCCTCAACCTCCAGAGTAGCTGGGATTACAAGTACCTGCCACCACACCCAGCTAATTTTTGTATTTTTAGTAGAGACAAGGTTTCACCATGTTGACCAGGCTGGTCTCAAACTCCTGACCTCAGGTGATCTCCCTGCCTCAACCTCCCAAAGTGCTGAGATTACAGGTGTGAGCCACCGCACCCAGCCTCCACTTTTCTTTTTAATGACTCAATGGCCTTGTAATATTTTTAATTCTAGTAAAGATTTTATGTATCAATGATGAATTCATGCTACTAAGATTTGATTTATGATTTTAAATATATGTAGACAGTAAAAAAATTGCACATAGGAACTATTTCAGAAAGAATAGGTTCACTTTCTTTTATAATTATTTGTGATTCTATGTGTGATGCTATGTGCATTTAAGCCTATCTACATACTATCCTCTAAGTTTTAAAATATAAGATTATCATGAATTTTTCAACTAAGATAAATTATATTATACTTTGGGACTTAAAAACTAAGGCAATAATGGAAAATAAGAATTCTCTTCTAAATTTATTGGTGTCACGATGAAATACCAAATATCATAAGCATTGTCCTTTACGATTCCAAGTATGTTTTACTTTTGAGAGTTTCATGATGTACTATTTGGCCTGCTTGTTTTACCTTGTTTGCCAAGACAGGTCTCAAAGGGATATATGAAAGATATTTGGAGCCAAATAATAAAGTGTGGTTGAAAAACCCTTGCCTCCTATAAATATAATTTTACTGAGAGAATATCAAGATTTGCATTTCTAGTAATAATAGCAGGTAGTCTTGTAAAATTCCCCATGTCTTTGTTTTACTTTGTTTACATGTAGAATTTAAAGAAGATTAATAATGTTGCATGTAAGATGGTACATCATTTAAGTTTCTAAGGTCAAATTCTCTGTAATTTAAAAATCAGCAAAGTAGTGCTTGATTTAAATAAGACATTTTCTTTGAAAGGATTGTGTCAGAGATCATTCATTGTCTCGAGAAAAATAAACACTTCCTTAATATACATGGTACATTAAAGAGATTGTGGTTTGTAACTTATTTGACAACTGTCTAGAAAAGTGGTTTCCAATGTACACAGGATAATAAGTATTTGCTTATATCTTATGTCTGCTTATTTATGTTTAATTACAAAGTAGCCTTTGCAATGGCCCTGCTGCTTCTGATATTTTGTGTCGTCATGGAAGCTTACATGTGAAGGTAGTCTTCACTGCTTGATTTTGCGATGCCATTGGAGATATGTCATATAATGTGGGCTTGCTGAAATCAGCTACGAAACGACTATTGCATGACTCCCGAGAGTTCTGTGCTTCCTCCTACAGCTTGTACTTACTAAACAAACTTTGTTGTCCAGGTTCATACAAGACTTACATTTGGAATTCCTGGAAAATTATTCACATTAATTCTTTGGATGTTTCTTTCTTCCTGGAATTATATTTTTGATGACTGTCAACTTTATGCAATACTCTAGAATGATGGTAATAGCATTCTCACATACTCAGCATTCACTGCACTATGTTTTCTTCTCTATTATTTGTCAAGTATTAAAGGCCCCAGAGGAGTCAGCAGGATGAAAGCTGTGGATTTGTCATCGTACACTTCCTGGTTAAAATTCCAGTTCTGAAATATTTTGCTATGAGGACAAATCTTGTAAGTTTGCTTAGCCACACTTTCCTCAGGTATAAAATAGAGCTGAGAATGGAGGCTAAATGAATATTATCTATCTTTATCTCAGACCTAACTTGTAAAGTCTGAGCTAACTTGTAAAAGTCTGAGCAACAAGGATTACAGGAAGTACAATGATATGCATAACAATGAAGCACATAACTTGGTGTCCTGAGAGATCCTGTGAAAATGTCTTTTAGAAACAGTGACAAATGTATACAGGTTAACTTGTAATGTCTTTAGTGTAGAAAAAAATAAACAGATGCCATTTCTTTTACTAACAATACAGCCTCTGTGTTGGGTGGTGGAGTGGATATGGTTGCTAAATCTTCTATCTGCCTATAAATATTAATACCACTTGTAAGTGTGCACATTTATGTGTGTGATGTGGTTGTATGTAGCTACAAGCGTGTAGGTGAATTGCTTCTAAGCTTGGGTTTAAACCTCAAGCCCACTCTCACTTGTTCTCTGATCTAGACCCTTCAATTTGTTTCCTCATGTTTAAAAGAGGACAATAACAATTTACCTCTAAATGTCACTGGATTATTATGAAAATCATGAGATAATTCAAGTGATAATTAAACTGCAAAGTATCATAAAATGTAAAGCAATGTTATACAAGCTTTGTATATGGCACTCAAAAAGCAAATGTCTTCAATGCTCTACCATTCTTTCTTTTTGAAATTATAAAATAAAGCACAAAGAAAACCTCATGAAATAAATGTATAATTTAATGCATTGTTATAAAATCAACATCCTTTGAACACCATCCAGATGAATAAATAGAACTTTGCCAGCCACCCAGAAGCTTCTGTATATGCGCCATTCAATAACTCCCTTTTGATTCCTCTAATTTGTATAGTTATTACTTCTTTGCATTTCTTAATAGTTTTATCACATAGGCATCCCTAGAAACAATAGTTGAGTCTTACCCATTTTTTTTTAAAGGAATATCTTTTAAGGTGCTATTAATCTACTAGTTCCCTTCTCTGTTCCCTTTTTTTTCCAGTTCTCTTAAAACATACCAATAATTCACATTGGAAAATTTTCACAATCTGAATTGTATTGATATTGATATTCATAGTAAAGTCAGCATAGTTCTTCTGTCCTCTGTGTTCGCTGCAAATTGTTGGCTGAATCCAGATGCTTGATCGGAATGTTTATCATTTTGGCAAAACTATGATTAGTTTGGGGTTTATTCATCAGTGTCTGGTTGTCTCTCTTTCTGGATGTTATTGGCTATTGATGCTCAATGCCTAGATCTATTAATTCATAAAAGACTACAAGACAGTGCTTTTACAATTCTGTCATTTCTTGTTCATGTATTAGTGGAAAGAATTTGGTAGAGATAGTTATCCTCATATGCTGTTTGTTCACTCAGTGATATACTTTATATAGGTAAGTCAAAATAATTAATTGATTATTTTCCTTTTATGCACTCATTTTTAAAACAATGATTTACTTTTGAAACTCAAGTTATACCAAGGAAATTTCTAAATCTCATACACATAATCTTGGTGTTCTTTGATAATTCTGGATTCATCCTATTCATGCTAAGAACTTGTGGTTTTCTTTTTGGCTTTTTCAGTTTAAAGAGCTGGAATTTTTAAATGTATGTATACAGAAATATCTCATTACTTTATTCTGATACAATTCAACTTCAGGACGGAGTTTTTATTTAACTTCACCTGAAGTGTACCTATTTCTTCATTCTTCCACAAGTGTCCTTGTTCCACAAAGAAACAGAGGATGGTACAATTAAAATATTTTATAAAACCAAATAGTTTTATTTCACATTATACACATGATAGTCTCAAAATAACAGTTTTTCTTATGACTACTGGAATAGGCCATGATTTTCCATATTGTTTCTCCAGTCATCTTCTATGTTATTTAGAATAGTCATAATATATTTACATTGGCAGAGCATGTGGCTATTAAAATACTCTCTCCCTTTTAAATTAAACTCTCATTTAATTTTAGTCCTCCAAATAAATATTTATTCAAATGTACATTTTTTCTTATGTTATCATTAAATATATTATTCTATTTTCTTAGAACATAAAGTATTGCTGTCAAAAGTCTGATGAAAATCTATTTTTTCTTTATAAACCATGAGTTATTTTTGCTTTGATAACCCCTACTTTTTTCTTTTCCTTAAAGTCCAGTAGTTCACTGGAGTATGCATTGATATTGATTATTCTGGGTCAATATTATCAGATAACCTCAGGTGTATGAAAGCAATGTGGATCTTTCAATATGTACTCACTTTTTTTTTTCAGGGATTACCTTTTGTTGTACGTTTGTTCTGTTCCCTTATTTCTCCTTCCCCAACTCCCCTTTTATCCTTATGTTGGATCTTCTTTATCAGTCTCCACTATTTATCATTGTTTCAAATGCCGTTTTATCTCTTGACTTATTTCCAATTTTTAAAAAAGTATTTTCTGTCACTTTTTATTTCTCTTGAAATATTATCTAGTATGCTTTGCTTTTGCATTTTCTCTAATTTATCCCTCATTTCTATTTTATATTTCATTTACAATTAATTTATAAACTCTTTCACCTCATTTCTAGTTATTCTAATTTCTGTTTTTATATTTCTTATAACTATTTCTAATGTGTATGGTTAATTTATGTACAAATTGTTTTGTGGCCATATCTTTCTGCCACAATTCCTCTGCCTGAGGGGATATTATTTTACTTCTTATCATCTTTTTTTCTTTTAAGAATTGGTGTACTATTTAATCTCAACATCTTTCTGTTGCTTATTGCTTCGCTAGGCGATAGATATTTAATGTAACTCTTCTATTGTTTTGTGAAATGCACAAACATATGGTGACTTGCTTTCTAATATTTATTGTCTCTTTTTCCTTCCTTTGTTTTATGGATAATTTATCTTTTATTCATCTATTTTGCTTATATTCTACTCAACTTTGATTCCATCCCAGCAGTTTCTCCTCAGTGTGGGTCTTTCCTGGAAAAGAACTTTAGCTGATTGGTTTTCAAAGTTTATGTGGTCCCCACTGGTCCAGCTCTTTAAGAAATTACTGACTATCTTGTGATAGGTAGAATTCTAAAGATGACCCACAAGATTTCTGTTGTCTGTTTATTCAATTGGACACTAATCTAAGTACTTTTATGAAGGGACTTTACAGATGTCATTAAGGTTACTACTTAGCTGACCTTAAAATAGGGAGATGGTCCTGGATTATCAAAGTAAGCCAAAATCTTAAATGCATAGCTCTAAATAAATAAATGTCTCAAAGTTGAGCCAAAAAATTCCACAGAAATAAATTCAGATATATTTGAATTGTAAGAGGGACTTGCCCTAACACTGCTGTCTTTGAAAATGGAGGAGGAGAGACACAAATCAAGAATGTCAGCAGCTTCTAGAAGCTGAGAATGAGTATGGGGCAGTAGCCAATGAGGAAATGGGGACCTCATTTTAACAACCACATGAAATTCTGCTGAATGAGTTTATAAATAAATTCATCCTCAGAACCTCCAGAAAGTAATCGAGCCCAGCTGACACCTTGATCTCAGCTTTGTGGGGCCTAGAGCAGAGAAACCTGTCAAGCCTATAGGATTTCTTACCTACAGGGCTGTAAGATAATAAATTTATATTTTTTAAGCCACTAAGTTTGTGATAAATTATAGCAGCAATAGAAAACTTACACAGAACTCTTGTATTCAGATACTTATTAAAGCTGCTATTCTCAAGTTGGCTTGTTTTCCTCTAAAATGAATACTACCGGCTCTCTGGAGTTTCTTAAATTTATGTTCATTGAATGTTTTGTTACCTCTTTATGTTTCTTTTTATGTAGATGATGATAAAATCCTGTTTTTTTAGCTATAGAATTTATCCTCTTTAGTTTGTATTTTGTGGTATCTAGGGATGTCATGTATATTAATGTTGCTGTTAATGTTATCCATAGATTTTCAATTTGTATTCAGTTGTTCTATTTTAATATAAGGATTCAGAAGGTTTAAAAATTTGATGCTGCCATCTTGCCAGAGTCTCTCTGGCCTTAACGTCCTTGTTAGTCTATGACTCTTACCCAAACTTTATCTTCTTTTATAAACATTCTGTAATTACTCTTGTCTGATCTGTGCCTGCCAGAGATACCTTACCTCATTTTTCTCAGTACTTTTCAACTCCTTTGCCTCATATGTTATGTGGGTGTATGTCTATTAATTGGCTACTTTGAAAACAGCATTTGATTGTTTCCTGCTGAGTGATATTTAGTCTTCTTATGCTGCGGACCATTACTGCATTTACAGTATTTTGGTCACTTAGGATGGTGCACAAGATCTAGCAGGTATTTTATACATCAGGTTTGACCTATGTGTCCAGTGCAATGATGACCCTTCAATGAGGAAATCCAAGAGAATCCCAAGAAAATCAACTAAGAAACAGTTAAAACTGTGAAAACGTTTTGTAATAGTCAATGGAAAAAAAGAAAAATATACAAAAAGACATCAGAAATAATTAAGAAACTATAATAAAAATAATCTATTCATACCAATAAAAACATAGATGACAATATAATATACTCACCAAGAATGTGTCACCTATATACAAATCCTTACTGAGAGCCAAAAAAATCTAACACGTGAAGATATATATACACACCATGTTCTTAAATGTGATTTTTCAGAAATAATACCATAAAGTATCAGAGTAAAATTTAAGTGAATGCATTAGTTAGGATTCTCCAGAGTTACAGAACCAATAAGATAACTAGGCGGATAAATAGATAATGATATATGAGAGATTTTTTTTTTTAATAGGGGAACTGGTTCATGTGATTATGGAGGTTGAGAGGACCAATGTCATGGTGGGGCAAGTTGAAGAACTAGGGAAGTCAGTAGCATGGCTGTCCAAGTTTGAAAGCCTGAGAACCAGGGAAACTGATGTTGTAACTCTGAGCCCCAGGGCCTGAGAACTCAGGAACAGGGAGTGGGTGGTGATGGAGTGGTGCCACTGATGCAGGTCCCAGAGCCAAAGGCTGGAAAACCTGGACTTCTAATGTCCAAGGGCAAGAGAAAAAAGGTGTCTCAGCTCCAGTAAGGAAAGAACAAATTTGTTTTTCCTCTGATTTTTGTTCTACCCTACCCAATTCTCCAGCCAATTGGATGGTTCCCAACCACACTGAGGGAAGGTCTTTTTCACTCAGTTCAATGACTCACATGTCAAGCTCTTTACAGTCGAACCAAAATATAATGCTTTATTAGCTACCAAGGTATCCTGTAATCCAGTCAAATTGACACCTAAAATTAACTATCACAGTCAAATATGCATATTATAGTAAGAAAAACCTCTTTAAGCATACTATTAAGAACAGAAATTATGGCCAGGTGCAGTGACTCATGCCTGTAATCCCAGCACTTTAAGAGAATAGGGAGGGAGGATCCCTTGAAGTTAGGAGTTTGAGACCAGCCTGGACAACATAAAAAGACTCTATCTCTACAAAAAACAAACAAACAAAAACTAACCAGGCATTTGGCACACACCTGTAGTTTCAGCTAGTTGAGAGGCTAAGGACAGAGCAGCTACCTGGGAAACATGAGCCCAGGAGCTTAACGTTGCAGTGATGAGACCCTATCTCAAAAACCAAAAAAAAAAAAAAAAAAAGGAGACTGCACAAAGATGGCCAAGAAGAGGCAACTCCAGAGTGCAGCTCCCAGCGACTGACACACAGAGGGCTAGAGGACTCCACGATTCCAAGCGATGTGCTGGGTTCATTTTCGTGGGACTGGTAGGACAGTGAAGATAGCCCAGGGAAGGTAAGCTGAAGCAGGGCAAGGGCAGCCCATGGAGGGCAAACTGAGACAGGGTAGGGTGCATCCCCACCTGGAAAGTTCAGATGGCTCAGAGGGTCGGACACTTCACCCCCTCAGTGCTCCGATTCAGGTCCTGTGCTTCCCTCTTACCTCCTGAAACCCATGGTCTGCAAGAACTCTGCCAGGCAGAGGGGCACCGTAGGTTGTCAATGCAAATCTGAACGATGGCTCCTGCCTGCCTGGCACTGCAAGTTGTTGGCACAGACCTGGGCAGAAGTTTGGACTAATGCCAGTGGGAAGGAACTACCTGTCCCCAGAAAGAGACAGAGTTAAAAGCAGGAAAACAGGCGATACAGCCTGGTAGGTCCCACCCCCACAAAACCCAACAAACTGAAGCTCCCACGCTAGAGAATTTTGCAGGTAATACAACAATTTGACCCTGAGTGGGAAGATGGAGCCCAGGGAAGGAAAGATGCCCACCGTTGGGAAGGCGGGGCTAATCTCACCTGTATAAACAAACTCCAAGGCAGCCCAGCAGTGCCTCTACAGGAAAAACAAACTAATAAACAAAAAACCTCATACAGGAGATATAGCTCCAACTTCAACAGAAAGGATGTCCATGCAGTGATTCCTCCCAAAATCACCAATTTCAAAGATCAAAGGAAGATAAATCCATGAAGTTGGGAAGAAACCAGTGCAGAAAGGATGAAACTGTCAAAAACCAGAATACCTCTTCTCCTCCCAGGGATCACAACTCCGCACCACCAAGGGAACAAAATAAGACAGAGAATGAGTTTGATGAATTGACAGAAGCAGGCGTCAGAAGGTGAGTGATAACAAACTTCTCTGAGTTAAAAGACCATGTTCTAACCTAAGGCAAAGAAACTAAGAACCTTGAGAAAAGGTTAAATGAAATGCTAACTAGAATAACCAGCTTAGAGAATAACATAAATGACTTGATGGAGCTGAAAAACCCAGCATGAGAACTTCGTGGGGCATACACAAATTTCAACAGCTGAATCGATCAAGCAGAAGAAAGGATATCCAAGATTGAGGATCAGATCAATGAAATAAAATGAGAAGGCAAGATTAGAGGAAAAAGAGTGCAAAGAAAAACAAATCCTCCAAGAACTTTGGGACTATGCCAAAAAACCTAATCTATGCTTGATCGGCGTACCTGAATGTGACAGGGAGAATGAATCCAAGCTGGAATACACTCTTCAGGATATCGTCCAAGAGAACTTCCCCAGCCTAACAAGGCAGACCAACATTCAAATCCAGGAAATAGAAAACACCACAAAGATAGTCCTCAAGAAGAGCAACCCCAAGGCACATAATCGTCAGATTCACCAGGGTTGAAATGAGGGAAAAACTAAGGGGAACCAGAGAGAAAGGTCAAGCCACCCACAAAGGAAAGACCATCAGACTCACAGAGGACCTCTCAGCAGAAACCCTACAATCTAGAAGGGAATGGGGGCCATATTCAACACTCTTAAAGAAAAGAACTTTCAACCCAGAATTTCATATCTGGCCAAACTAAGCTTCATAAGTGAAGGAGAAATAAAAACTTTTATGGACGAGCAATTGCTGAGAGATTTCATTGCCACCAGACAGGCCTTACAAGAGCTCCTAAAAGAAGCATCAAACATGGAAAGGAACAACCAGTACCAGCCACTGCAAAAACATACCAAATGGTAAAGACCAACAACTCAATGAAGAAATTGTGTCAACTAACGGGCAAAACAACCAGCCAGTAACAAACTGGCAGGATCAAATTCAAACACAATAATATTAATGTTGAATGTAAATGGCCTAAATGCCCCAATCAAAAGACACAGACTTGCAAACTGGATAAAAAGTTAAGACCTAGCCGGGCACGGTGGCTCACGCCTGTAATCCCAGCACTTTGGGAGGCCGAGGCGGGTGGATCACGAGGTCAAGAGATCGAGACCATCCTGGTCAACACGGTGAAACCCCGTCTCTACTAAAAATACAAAAAATTAGCTGGGCATGGTGGTGCGTGCCTGTAATCCCAGCTACTCAGGAAGCTGAGGCAGGAGAATTGCCTGAACCCAGGAGGCGGAGGTTGTGGTGAGCCGAGATCGCGCCATTGCACTCCAGCCTGGGTAACAAGAGTGAAACTCCGTCTAAAAAAAAAAAAAAAAAAAAAAAAAAAAAGTTAAGACCTGTCAGTGTCTGGTATTCAGGAGACCCATCTCACATGCAGAGATTCACACAGACTTAAAGGGATAGAGGAAGATTTATCAAGCAAATGGAGAGCAAAAAAAAGCAGGGGTAGCAATCCTAGTTTCTGATAAAATGGATTTTAAACCAACATAGATCAAAAGAGACAAAGAAGGGCATTACATAATGGTAAAAGGATCAATGCAACAAGAAGAGATAACTATCCTAAATATATATGCACCCAATTGAGGAGCACCCAGATACGTAAAGCAAGTTCTTAACTGCCTACAAAGAGACTTAGACTTCTGCACAATAATAATGGGAAACTTTAAAACTCCACTGACAACATTGGACATATCAACAAGACAGAAACTCAACAAGGATATCCAGCACTTGAACACAGATCTGAACCAAGTGGACCTAATAGACATCTACAGAACACTCCACCCCAAATCCACAGAATATACATTCTTCTCAGCACCACATAGCACTGACTCTAAAATTGACCTCATAATTGGAAGTAAATCACTCCTCAGCAAATGCAAAAGAATGGAAATCATAACAGCCTCTCAGATCACAGCACAATCAAATGAGAACTCAGGAATAAGAAAAGCACTCGAAACTGCACAATCACATGGAAACCAAACAACTTGCTCCTGAATCATGAGTAGATAAACAATGAAATGAAGGCAGAAATAAAAATGTTCTTTAAAACCAACGAGAATGAAGACACAATGTACCAGAATCTAAGGGACATATTTAAAGCAGTTTCTAGAGGGAAACTTATAGCAATAAATGCCCACATGAGAAACAAGGAAAGATTTAAAATTGACGCCATATCATGAAAATTGAAAGAGCTAGAGGAGTAAGATCCAAAATACTCAAAAGCTAGCAGAAGACAAGAAATAACTAAGATCAGAGCAGAACTAAAGAGATAGAGAAACAAAAAACCTTCAAAAAAATCAATAAATCCAGGAGTTGGTTTTTTGAAAAGATCAAGCTAGACTAATAAAAAAGAAAAGAGAGAAGAATCGAATAGATGCAATAAAAATGTTAAAGAGGAGATCACCACTGATTCCTCAGAAATACAAACTACCATCAGAGATTACTAGAAACACCTCTATGCCCATAAAGCAGTAAATCTGGAAGAAATTAATAAATTGCTGGACACTTGCACACTCCCAACCCTAAACCAGGAAAAAGTTGAAACCCTGAATAGACCAATAACAAGGTCGGAAATTTAGGCAGCAATTAATAGCCCACCAAAAAAGAAACATCCAGGTCCAGATGGGTTCACAGTCAAATTCTAACAGATGTACAAGGAAAAGCTGTTATCATTCCTTTTGAAACTATTCCAAACAATACAAAAAGAGGGAATTCTGCCTAACTCTTTCTATAGACCAACATCATCCTGACACCAAAACCTGGCAGAGACACAACTGAAAAAGAAACCTACAAGCCAATATCCATGATGAACATTGATTCAAAACTCTACAGTAAAATACTGGCAAACCAAATCCAACAGCATATCAAAAAGCTTATCCACCATGATCAAGTAGGCTTCATCCTGGGGATGCAAGGCTGGTTCAACATACACAAATATATATACATAATCCACCACATAAACATAACCAAAGACAAAAACCACATGATTATCTCAATAGATGCAGAGAAGGCCTTCAACAAAATTCAACAGCCCTTTATACTAAAAATTCTCAATAAACTAGGCATTGATGGAACATATCTCAAAATAATAAAAGCTATATATGACAAACCCACAGCCAATATCATACTGAATGGGCAAAAACTAGAAGCATTCCCTTTGAAATCTGGCACTAGACAAGGATGCACTCTCTCACCATTCCTATTCAATATAGTATGGGAAGTTCTAGCCAGAGTAATTAGGCAAGAAAAAGAAATAAGGGGCATTCAGTTAGGAAAAGAAGAAGTCAAATTGTCTGATTTTTGGAAGACCCCACGGTCTCAGCCCAAAACCTCCTTAAGCTGATAATCAACTTTGGCAAAATCTCAGGATACAAAATCAATGCGCAGAAATCACAAGCATATCTATACACCAATAACAGACAACCAGAGAGCCTAATCATGAGCAACTCTTGTTTACAATTGCTACAATGAGAATAAAATACCTAGGAATACAAGTAACAAAGGATGTAAAAGATCTCTTCAAGTAGAACTACAAACCACTGCTCAAGGAAATAAGAGAGGGCACAAACAGATGGAAAACCATTCCATGCTCATGGTTAGGAAGAATCAATATTGTGAAAATGGCCACACTGCCCAAAGTAATTTATACATTGAATGCTATCCCCATCAAACTACCATTGACCTTCTTCACAGAACTGGAAAAAACCACTTTAAATTTCATACAGAACCAAAAGAGAGCCTGCATAGCCAAGACAATCCTAAGCAAAAACAAAGCTGAAGGCATCATGCTACCTGACTTCAAACTATACTACAAGGCTACAGTAATCAAAATAGCATGGTAGTGATATAAAACAGAGATATAGCCCCATGGAACAGAACAGATGCCTTGGAAGCAACACCACACATCTACAACCATCTGATTTTTGACAAACCGGACAAAAACAAGCAATGGGGAAATGATTCCCTGTTTAATAAATGGTGTTGGAAAAACTTGCTAGCCGTATGCAGGAAGCTGAAACTGGACTCCTTCCTTACACCTAAACAAAAATCAAATCCAGATGGATTAAATATTTAAACATAAGAACTAACACCATAAAAGCCCTAGAAGAAAACCTAGGCAACATCATTCAGGACATAGGCACAGGCAAGGACTTCATGACCAAAACACAAAAAGCAATGGCACCAAAAGCCAAAATAGACAACTGGGATTTAATAAAACTAAGGAGCTTCTGCACAGCAAAAGAAACAATCATTAGAGTGAACTGGCAACCAACAGAATGGAAAAATTTTTTTGCAATCTACCCATCTGACAAAGGGCTAATATCCAGAATCTACAAAGAACTAAAACAGATTTACAAGAAAAAAACAAACCCATTCAAAAGTGGGCAAAGAACATGAGCAGACACTTTTCAAAAGAAGACATATATGAGGCCAACAAACATGAAAAAATGTTAATCATCACTGGTCATTAGAGAAATGCAAATCAAAACCACATAGAGATACCATCTCATGCCAGTTAAAATGGCAATCATCAAAGAATCTGGAGACAATAGATGCTGGAGAGGATGTGGAGAAATAGGAACACTTTTACACTGTTGGTGGGAATGTAAATTAGTTCAACCATTATGGAAGGCAGTGTGGAAATTCCTCAAGGACCTAGAAATAGAAATTCCATTTGGCCTAGCAATCCTATTACTGGGTATATACCCAAAGGATTGTAAATCATTCTATTATAAAAACACATCAACACATATGTTCATTGCAGCACTGTTTACAATAGCAAAGACCTGGAACCAACCCAAATGCTCATCTATGATAGACTAGACAAGGAAAATGTGGCACATATACACCATGGAATACTATGCAGCCATAAAAAATGATGAGTTTCTGTCCTTTGTAGAGACATGGATGAATCTAGAAATCATCATTCTCAGCAAACTGACACAAGAACAGAAAACCAAACACCGCATGTTTTCACTCAAAGATGGGTGACGAACAATGAGAGCACTTGGGCAAAGGGAAGGCAACAACAGTCACTGAAGTAGGTGGGGGGCTTGGAGGAGAGGAGAGGGGAGGGACAGCAGAGCAGGGGGCTGGTAGCGATGGGGAGGGATAACACCAGGGGAAATGCCTGATGTAGGTGATGGTGGGGATGGAGACAGCAGAACACCATGGCATGTATGTACCCATGCAACAATCCTGCAGGATGCAGGATGTACACATGTACCCCAGAGCCCAAAGTACAATTGAAAAAAAAAGAAAAGCAAGCATCAATTTAAATAAATAAGCTTTAATCAGAAAAGGAGAAACATAAATTATAAAGGAAAAAATAGGAAAATTTTATTCTCTGTCTCTCTCTCACCGAAGTTTAATGCCCTCTGTTGGTTACAGTATAAGGTAATTATCTCATTTAGCCAAAATATGTTTAACTGGTTTATTAAAGTGTACATAACCCAAACTCTAGTGATTTGTTCTAAAATCATCATGAATTGAAGAAAATGTTTCATTCTAAACATATTAATTACAGTAGAATTCATAATTTAACAAATTGGAAATATGAAAAATTGAAAAACATAAATTTCCTAAAATTTATTAAACCAAATTAATTAGGCTTCACAAAACCTAGGGCATTTTAAAGTATCAATTTAAAATACTGTTAGTTTTGTGTGTTGGGGGTGTGTGTATTGACTAGAAAGATGTTTACAGTAATATAGCGAAAGAGCTTACAGAATGCATATAAATTTCTTCATGGTTTTTTATGGAAAAAAAACAAATCCTGAGTACTTTTCTGAAAACAAGGCTCTCAGACTTTTCCACCATTTAAACATTTAACTCATTTTAATCCTAGCAATATATTCATGATACAAGGATGTCCTCTTTGGTATTCTTTTTTTTTTAAGTTCTGGGATACAAGTGTAGAACATGTAGGTTTGTTACATAGGTATACAGGTGCCATGGTGGTTTGCTGCACCTATCAACCCATTGTCTAGGTTTTAAGCCCCGCATGCATTAGCTATTTACCCTAAGGCTCTCCCTTCCCTTGCCCCCTACTGCCAGACTGGCCCCAGTATGTGTTTTTCCCCTCCCTGTGTCCATGTGTTCTCATTTGTCAACTCTCACTTAAGTGAGAACATATGGTGTTTGCTTTTCTGTTACTGTGTTAGTTTGCTGAGGATGGTGGCTTCCAGCTTCATCCATGTCCCTGCATAGGACATAATCTCATTCCTTTTTGTGGCTGCATAATGTTCCGTGGTGTATATGTATCACATTTTCTTTATCCAGTCTATCATTGGAAGACATTTGGGTTGGTTCCATGTCTTTGCTATTACAAATAGTGTTGCAATAAACATATGTGTGCATGTGTCTTTATAGTAGTATGATTTATATTCCTCTGGGTATAAACCCAGTAGTGGGATTGTTGGATCAAACAGTATTTCTGGTTCTAGATCCTTGAGGAACCTCCACACTGTCTTCCACAATGGTTGAACTAATTTACATTCCCACCAACAGTGTAAAAGTGTTTCTATTTCTCCACAGCCTTGCCAGCATCTATTGTTTCTTGACTTTTTAATAATCGCCATCCTGACTGGTATGAGATGGTACCTCATTATGGTTTTGATTTTCATTTCACTAATGATCAGTGATGTTGAGTTTTTTTCATATGTTTGTTGGTTGCATAAATGTCTTCTTTTGAGAAGTGGCTGTTCATATCTGTTGCTCGTGTTTTGATGGTTCTTTTTTTTTTTTTCTAGTAAATTTGTTTCAATTCCTTATAGATTCTGGATATTAGACCTTTGCCAGAAGATAGAGTGCAAAAATACTTTTCCCATTTCTGTGGGCTGCCTGTTCACTCTGATGATAGTTTCTTTTGCTGTGCAGAAGCTCTTTAGTTTAATTAGATACAATTTGTCAGTGTTAGCTTTTGTTGCAATTGCTTTTGGCACTTTCTTCATGAAGTATTTTCCCATGCCTATGTCTTGAATGATACTGCCTAGTTTTTCTTCTAAGGTTTTTATGGTGTTGGGTTTTACATATGATTCTTTAATCTACCTTGAGTTAATTTTTGTATAAGATTTAATGAAAGGCCGGGCGCGGTGGCTCAAGCCTGTAATCCCAGCACTTTGGGAGGCCGAGGCGGGTGGATCACGAGGTTAAGAGATCGAGACCATCCTGGTCAACATGGTGAAACCCCGTCTCTACTAAAAATACAAAAAATTAGCTGGGCATAGTGGTGTGTGCCTGTAATCCCAGCTACTCAGGAGGCTGAGGCAGGAGAATTACCTGAACCCAGGAGGCGGAGGTTGCGGTGAGCCGAGATCGCGCCATTGCACTCCAGCCTGGGTAATGAGCGAAACTCCGTCTCAAAAAAAAAAAAAAAAAAAAAAAAAAAAAGATTTAATGAAGGGGTCCAGTTTCAGTTTTATGCATATGGCTAGCCAGTTTTTCCAGCACCTTTATTAAGTAGGAAATCTTTTCCCCATTGCTTGTCTTTGTGAGGTTTGCCAAGATCAGATGGTTATAGATGTGTGGTGTTATTTCTGAGGTCTCTGTTCCATTTGTCTGTGTGTCTGTTTTGGTGCCCGTACCATGCTGTTTTGGTTCCCGTAGCCTTGTAATATAGTTTGAAGTGTGGTAGTGTGATGCCTCTAGCTGTGTTCTTTTTGCTTAGGATTGTCTTCACTATACAGAATCTTTTTTTATTCCATATGAAATTTAAATTAGGTTTTTCTAATTCTGTGAAGAATATCAATGGTGGTTTGATGGGAATATCATTGAATCTAGTAATTACTTTGAGCAGTTGGTCATTTTCCTTATATTGATTCTTCTGATCCATGAGGATGGAATGTTTTTCCATTTGTTTATGTTCTCTCTTATTTCCTTGAGCAGTGGTTTGTAGTTCTCCTTGAAGAGGTCCTTCATGTCCCTTGTAAATTGTATTTCTAGTTATTTCATTCTAATTGTAGAAATTGTGAATGGGAGTTCATTCATGATTTGGTTCTCTGCTTGTCTGTTGTTGATGTATAGGAATGCTTGTGATTTTTGCACATTGATTTTATATCCTGAGATTTTGCTAAAGTTGCTTATCAGCTTACAGAATTCTGGGGATGAGACAATGGGGTTTTCTAAATATAGAATCATGTCATCTGCAAACAGGAACAATTTGTTTTCCTCTCTCCCTATATAAATACCCTTTATTCCTTTCTCTTGCCTGATCGCCTGGCCAGAGCTTCCAATACTATGTTGAACAGGAGTGGTGAGAGAGGGCATCATTTTCTTGTGCTGGTTTTCAAATGGAATGCTTCCAGCTTTTGCCCATTTAGTGTGATATTGGCTGTGAGATTTTTATAAACAGTTATTGTTTTGAGATATGTTCCATCAGTACCTAGTTTATTGAGAGTTTTTAACATGAAGAGGTGTTAAATTTTACTGACGGCCTTTTCTACATCTATTGAGATAATCGTATTTTTTTATCATTGGTTCTGTTTATGTAATGGATTACATTTATTGATTTGTGTATGTTGAACCAGCCTTGCATCCTAGGGATGTATCTGACTTAATTGTGGTGAATAAGTTTTTGGATGTGCTGCTGAATTCAGTTTGTTTTTTTTTTTTTTTTTTGAGGATTTTTGCATGGATGTTCGTCAGAGGTGTTGGCCTGAAATTTCCTTTTTTTGTTGTGTCTCTGCCAGGATTTGGTATCAGGATGGTGCTGGCCACATAAAATGAGAAGGAGAAATCCCTCCTTTTCGATTGTTTGGAATATTTTCAGAAGGAATGGGACCAGCTCCTGTTTGTACCTCTGAGTACCTCTGGTAGAATTCGGCTGTGAATCCATCTGGTCCTGTGCTTTTTTTCATTGGTAGGCTATTAACTAGTGCCTCATTTTGCGAACTTGTTATTGATCTATTCAGATTCAACCTCTTCCTGGTTTAGTCTTGGAAGGGTGTATGTGTCTAGGAAATTATCCATTTTCTTCCAGGTTTTTTAGTTTATTTGCATAGAGGTGTTTATAGCATTCCCTGTTGGCAGTTTGTATTTTTGTGGGGTCAGTGGTGATATACCTATTATCATTTTTTATTTTGGCTATTTGATTCCTCTCTCTTTTCTTCTTTATTAGTCTAGCTAGCAGTCTACGTATTTTGTTAATTTTTATGAAAACCAGCTCCTGAATTCATTAATTTTTTGAAGGACTTTTCATGTTTAAAGTCTTTAGTAATCTCCTAAAATTCATTCCTTATACTGATAGTTTGTCTTTTCTCTTTTATATTCCAATCATTTTAATTGAGTTTCTTTATTAATCTTTTTAAAAACCCACCTTTGGCTTTGGTAATTATCTCTACTATCTATTAGTTTCCTATTTTATTTGCATTTATTCTTTTATTTATTATTTTCTTTATTCTATGTTTTTTTATTACTTTGAAATTCTCTCTCTAGATTTTTAAGATGTAAGTTTATATCACTGACCTGCAACATTTCTTATTTTTGTGTAAATTTAGATCTGTAAACTTCATAGTAAGCATTGCTTTCTCTGGATATCATGTATCTGCATGTCCTGTTTTTATTGGCTTTCAGTTCAAAATATTTTTTATTTCCATTGTGATTTCTTGTTTGACCCATGTTTATTTAAAAGTATGTCACTTGGTTTCCATACCTTTGCAGAATTTCTAGTTATATTTTTATTATTAATTTTTTAGTTTAACACCACTGTGATTCAATATATTCTTCTATTTAAATCCTCTGAAATTGTTGAGATCTGCTTATGGGCCTATATTTTGGGAAATATCCCATGCCCGCTTTAAAAAATGTAAAAAATGCAATTGCTTAGTGCAGTGTTATGTAAATAAAAATTAAATAAATCAAATCTTAAATATTCTTGCTGTGTTTTCTCTGTTTGTTCCATCAGTCATGAGGCACATTAAAATCTCTATTTATGATTGCTCCATTTTCATTATAGTTTTCTCAATTTTTCTTCTTTTTTTAAAAATACTATGCTATCTGGTGCACCCAAGTTTTGGATTGCTATATTGCTCTACTG
The DNA here is from genome assembly GCF_009761245.1 of Sapajus apella. Classification (NCBI taxonomy): domain Eukaryota; kingdom Metazoa; phylum Chordata; class Mammalia; order Primates; family Cebidae; genus Sapajus; species Sapajus apella. Next base: position 27,863,234 of record NW_022436946.1, on the reverse strand, counting down.
AATTGTCTTAGGATATTATGAACATCCTAATATATTGCAATTATTTTAAATATTAATTAAAATATATTTACATACACTTTCAAAGGCTCTACATTCATTCCTGTGTTTTCCCACTTCCTTTGACTTGAGTAATTTTTAAAATACTTTTTGTATCACCATTTTGCTAACAACAAAGTCTTCCAGTCTTTATTCAACTACACACATCTTATTTTGTTTTTACTTTTGAAGAATACTTTCAATGTGCTTACAATTTTATTTGGCATTTTTTTTCTTTAAGCACTTTAAAGATGTCATTCCACTGTCTTCTGATTTTCAGTTTCTGCTGAAAAGCCAACTATTAGTTTCATTTTTTTCTTCTTTGAAAGTAACATTTCTTCTTTGCCTTCCTAGCTAATTTTAAGATCTCTTTACCTTGGGTTCTGTAAGTTTGCCTAAAGTAGGCATAATGAGTTAACTTTGTATTTATCTGGGATGGGATTTTCTGACCTTCATAAACCTAGTGGTTCATGTCTTTTGTTATTTTTATTTTTATTTTTTGAGACAGAGTTTTGCCCTTGTTGCCCAGGCTGTAGTGCAATGGCTCGATCTCCAATCATTGCAACCTCTGCCTCCTGGGTTCAAGTGATTCTCCTGTTTCAGCCTTCTAGTAGCTGAGATTACAGGTGCCAGCCACCACGCCCACATAATTTTTGTATTTTTAGTAGAGACAGGGTTTTGCCATGTTGACAAGGCTGATCTCAAACTCCTGGCCTCAAGTGACCCGCCAACTTCAGCCTCCCAAAGTGCTGTGATTACAAGTGTGAGCCTCACCTACTTTTAAATAATACTTGGGCATCATCTCTTCAAAAACTGCTTTGGTCTGTTCTCTTTTCCCTTTAAGACAGCAATAACATGTCCATTAGACTATTTTACTATGCTTCTAAATTCTTTTACACATATTCCACATCTACAATGGTTGGATTAGAAATTGTTGCTCACCTCTCTAGTTGAAACAGAAGCTAGGAGACCATAGTTCTCATACAGTATCAAGGAAGAAATTGTGACTTTATAAACTAGTTTCTTTTAAAACAGGATGCGTTTTTTTTGCAATCCATGTGTAGTTTTCCAATTAATTAAGCCAAGATCATTTTAATGAGAAATCAAGGCTAAAGTTGATGGATTATGTTTGTGATGACACAAAGTAGCAAAGATGTAAGAAGTTATGTTGGCTCATTCCTGCCTGCTTGAACCCCTGACTCTGTGATGAATTGCAGCTCTGCAGAAGAATGCCTTGAAAATAAAACACAATAGGGTACATGGCCACCCATGTTTCTTGTCTCAGTCACTTCATTCCCAAAAACATAATGACCATAGTCCTTGCCTTTTTGTCCACATAAAACAATGTTTGACAGGATTCATGATTGTGCCTCTGTAGTTTATAACAAGATGTGCTCTTATACCCAATCTTTTTTAAAAATATTTTTTCAATAGCTTTTGGGGTACAAGAGGTTCGGGGCTACATAGATGAATTGTATACTGATTATACTCCAATCTTGATGTGGTTCTGCTTTAATGTTATTTCTGAGCAAGTTCAATGTGATTTTGCATGTCCTGAACCCCCACCACCGGTATGTAGCAGTGAGTTGAACTATGGTGCCAGAGCAGTCTGACAGAACTGCCCCCAGGCCATGGGTTTTGGTCTGTAATCCTAAGACTGCTGAATAATACTAATCAATTCTTTGAAAGCTTGATTTTTTTCTTTTCTTGAAATAAATGCCACTCAAATATGATAAATAATTAACAAGATATAGAACAATATTTTTAAAAAAGCAAGTGACTGCCCAGGCATGGTGCCTCATGCCTATTAACCCAGCACTTTGGGAGGCTGAGGCAGGCAGATCACCTGCGGTCAGGAGTTTGAGAAAAGTGTAGCCAACATGGTGAAACCCTGTCTCTACAAAAATACAAAAATTTTCTGGGTGTGGTAGCATGCACCTCTAATCCCAGCTACTTGGGAGCCTGAGGCAGGAAAATCATTTGAACTCAGGAGGTGGAGGTTGCAGTGAGCCAAGATCAGGCCACTGCACCCCAGGCTGGGTGACAGAGTGAGACTCTGTCTCACAAAAAAAAGAAAAAAAAAAGCAAGTGATCTTCTTTGAACTGCAATGTTGTACATCAAAGCAACAAATCTACTGAAAGTTCTCCAAAATTTCAGGTACTCTACAAAAAAATCAATCCATCTAAGAAAAATATCAATTTATGCCTCTGTTCTTAATACAATGCTAAAGTTCATTCTGAGTCTCTAAATTTTATTACAGAATTAAAATCACCAAATACAAACTCTCTTACTTAGTTGTCTTAAAACTTAATGACACAGCATTTTTCTCAGCCACTTTTACAACCAGGGACCTCTATAACCAGTGATGCCTCCATGGCCCTGGAGCCTGCCACCAGAGGTGCCCTGTCCACTTTTTCCACGGGGCCGAGATTGACTTATACACTAGGTCAGCCCATGGCTGGGCCAGACATGCCCTAGCTTGAGTGTGCTATAGCTTGTACCCAAATTCAGAGGTTTCTAAGCTCTTGACCCACGGTCAACAAGAATGAGATTACACTAACAATTTGAAGGCTGAGGAGGGTGGAGAATAATTTTATTGAGTGACAGAATACCTCTCAACAGAAAGAGGATGTGGGGGCTGGTCCCTCATCCCGCAGTTAGGAGGTTTTCTCTCCCAGTATGACTGAGTCTGGGGCTTTTATGAGCTCAGAATATGGGAGTGGGTGTTGATTGGTTTGTGAGTATGCAAAGAAAGGCTAAAGCAAAGGTATCACTCAAAAGTGGACATGACAGTATAGAAAACCAATTAGAAAAGGGTAGTTATATGTGTTATAAAATAAGTGAAGTGTAGGGATCACTAAGAGGAAAGCACACCAAACAGGAAGACAGGTTCTCGATCTTGACCAAAGATTTACCCAGGACTATCGTTGGCTCGAAGGTCAAGTTTCACTGGGGTCCTGCCCCATCTGCCTAGGCATTTGACTGCCTCTTGTCACTATCATTAATTCACAGAAGTAAGTATACTAAGTAAAAATATATGTATGAAAACTCTAAAAAAAGTCTAAAAGGGTGTGCAGGACTATTTTTGTTTCAAACCAACTCATGTCAACTTAAGCAAAAAAGAGAATGTATTGGTTTGTGTAACTGAAAATCCAGTTTGGACAGGATTTGATCATAGGCCAATCCCTGACATGTCACTATGGATGGGGAACAGAGGAGTGGAGGGAGATATTAAGGTATTTGGCCAAACCTAGATAAGTGCTCTAACACTGAAACCCCAGGTCCAAATGGGGAAAATGTGGATATGTGAGTACAAATTGCAGGTTGAAGATTGCATCAAGGATAAGGAAAAATAAACTTGGGAAGGTAACAACTAAAAGAGAGAGATAGAGACAAGAAATAAGAAAATAAAAAGGTAGTATTCATTGGGTAGCTGGGGATTGCAGTTGAATTTCATTTTGTTCTGTTTGTAAAAAATTATGTCCTTCAATTTGAAAAATAAACTATAACATTTGCAGTGAAGTACAAGAAAAATAGAGACTTAACTTAGTAATAAAACCCAGAGAACTATCATATACAGAAATCGTAAACTCCAGATAAGATAATCTGTAAGAGTGAATTTCTAGCTTAGCCAATTTATTAAAAATCCTGTACATCTAGGATTTCTGGGCATTGCTGAGCAAAACAGGGATTCTCTGGGTTGCCAAAGGCATGCTCCAGTCTTTCTCTTCAGAAATACATCTGAGGAGAGTTAATGCCAGAAATGTGTGCATCAGGCATTAGGCAGAAACATTCACAGACTCTAAATTGATTGTGGAGTTTCTAATCTCTTTCTTAGGAATTTTAATGTCAGTGAGTAGGGTAAGAGGTCCAGCTTAGTTCAAAAACCCAAAATTAAACCTTTAGATTCAGAATCAGCATCAAAATTCATTCCATGAATATATCTCAGCATACCTGTAAAAGAGGAGATACAAAATTGATACACTGAAGAGTTCAACATGATATTGAAATGGGAGCATTTGCAAAATAGGTTTATTAGAAATGAATATGGGCTTTATCTTGTTATTATGATAATCTATGTAAAGCATTGCTATAAAGCTAATTTTCTAATATGTACCTTTCCAAAGATAGCTATCCAAAGAAAGAATGGGTCACATAAGGGAAATAATATTTCTAGATTTCTAGATATTATAAATTCACAATTACAAATTAGAAAAATTAGAAATGGTATTTGATAATTTATTAGTTTTATCTGCTTCCCATGATAAACATCAAAGTTAAGTGTGTAAAACTTGCATTTTCCTGTAATTTCCTTTTGAAATCAAATAAACCAATGTGTAATTGTATTTATTTTAAAAAGCAAAGTATTAATTCCAGTCTTCTTTATCCTTAATTATCCACTAATAATATGCTTTCAATAGCATTGTCAATTATTTAAAAGATAAATAATCCATAATACCAAGTTACTGCCTCGTTAAAAACACACAGAGTAAATCCTAATGTAAAGTATGTACTTTGGGTGATGATAATGTGTCAATGTAGGTTCATCGATTTGAAGAAATGCACAACTCTGGTGAGGGATGTTGATAATGGAAGAGGTTGTACCTGTGTAGGGGCAGAGTTTCCTGTGTAGGAACTTTCTGTATTTTCCACTCAGTTTTGCTGTGAACCTAAAACTGCTCTTAAAAATAAAATTTATTAATTTTTATTAAAGCACACACAAGGGTCAGGCACAGTGGCTCAAACCTGCAATCCCAGCACTTTGGGAGGCCGAGGCGGGTGGATCACGAAGTCAGGAGATCAAGACCATCCTGGCTAACATGGTGAAACCCTGTCTCTACTAAAAATACAAAAAATTAGCTGAGGGAAGTGACATGAGCCTGTTGTCCCAGCTACTCAGGAGGCAGAGGCAGGAGAATTGCGTGAACCTGGGAGGTGGAGGTTGCAATGAGCCAAGATTGCGCCTCTGCACTCCAGCTGGGTGACAAACCAAGACTCCATCTCAAAACACACACACACACACACACACACACACACACACACACACATACACACACACGCACATACTCAAAACCTTTTTATCTATAAGTATTTTATTCTAAGAAGTATTTCAATACTTGCATTCGTAGTTGCAGAAATTCAAACTATTCACAAAATATATGCTTCCAAATTTTTTACTTTGTTTTCTTTAGGTACTTATTTTTCCCTTTCTCAGTTATCTCAGACTGATACAATTAATCTCTTTATAAAATAAATGCCCTGAGCTTCTGTTATTCTGAAGTTTCCTGGAGATGGATCTCTATGCAGCTTTGTAAAAGTATGAAGCACAAGGCTTTTATCCTTCTGGGAATATTACATTTCACGTTTCACTTTTATGGAGAAGTCAGTAACAAGCCACTCACCCATCTGTTTGCTTAATAGAATATTTCAGTCAATGAGGCTGTGTCTGGAGCCAGACAGGCCTGGTGGCACTGGGCTGTGGCCAAACATCTCAAACCATTTTCCTAAATGTTTCAGAAACAGCAAAATACAAAGCTGGTTTTACCAAGTGCTTTTTCTCTTTAATTTTTTAATTTGTGCACATTGTGAGGGAAACATAATCCATCTGTGTCATTAGCACTTAATTCAACAGATTATTGTTTTGTAAGAAGAAGTTGATGTCCAAGATGCCTTGTGAATCTTTTTATTCTCCCCATTGGAACCCCTGGGAAGTGGGGTTTTCCAAAGACAAATGTATCTCAGAGTTTAGAAGGCACTAGTGTAGTGAATAATATCATAATATTAATATCCTTTATCCTAGAAAAGTTATGTCCGGTACTACCAGAAAGATTAATTAAAAATACAGTCCAGTGGATTTGATTATTAAGCTTTTGTTTCCAGTTTCTTGTCTTCTTTCAAATTTTTTCTAATTCCAACTATCCCTGAGTGGTATGGTACATTGTGCCCAACCTAAATAATTTTTTTTCCATGCTCTAAACATCAAGAGGTTGTGTTTTTCTACCAAAGGCTTTGATTGCCACTAAATGATTCCATTTCCCTAAGGCCTGGCTCTGTGTACACTTGGATGTGTTTGCATTGTCTGTATAGGAACACCCCAGGCATATTCCATATCACTAACACTGCAGGATCTTGATGTGTATTATATTTTAAAAGACTGTGTGGACTCATAAATTATGGAAACACTAGGTTAAAGGGTACACAATGGGATTTTTTAGTTCAGGATTTTGGGGCCTTTACTATTTTAATGAGTGCTATGTGTCCCCTAGAGAGGACAGCATATGGAGCGCTGCAGAACTGTTTCAGCATGGAGCACACTTTTCTAGAAGCATCTGGACTAGAGACCCATGGGAAAAACTTTGGAAATTCTGATCTACATCTTTTCTCTTTGCATTTATTTTATTGCCCTCCTGGTGTCTGGTGTCTGGTGTCTATTGTCTAAAGACAAACAACATACTGCCTTCTTTTAACATTTAATTTAATTTAATTTTCATTACAGAAGGCAGGATTGTTCTGTTTCACTGAAGAAACAATCCTACCATCAATAGAGAGTCTGCAGTATCAAAGAATGTTTTGCAACTATTTGAATGGAAATCCCAATTTGTGGGCTTAGTGGGCAGTATGGCAGTTTGGCATTAGAAAAGCTGCATTGCATTTATTTGATTAATTTCTATCAAATTGTGCTACTATAGGTGATTTATCTTTTTTAAATTTAATCCTATGAGAATTGGCCCATCTTTACTAAACTGCAAAAAGAGGATGCAGAAAGACATTTTTAAAATAGCTTAAAAGTAAGAAAGAGATAATGTCGGGAGCCTTTTCTATGAAGGTGAGCTCTATCTGTCTATCTGTAAGTACATGCATGTAAGGATATAGAAATTTATAATTACTTTTTCTCTTTCATAAATCATCCTGAGGTTAACCTCTCTAAGATGTCTTTTCAGTATTTGTTTCAATTCTATGCCTCAATTTTCTATCTGGTTAAGGAATCACCTTGAGAGAAGAATGGGTAGAGAAACTCATGAGAGCAATCACATCCTTTAGGAGGGCCTATATAAATCTTTCACTTCACCAATGCTTTAGCAGTGTGTGTGTGTGTGCGTGTGCATGTGTGTGTGTGTGTAGAAAGAGGAGGGAGGTCATAAATTCCTGACTCAGAGAAGGAAAGAAGTAAACTCCATCCTTTTCTCAGGTAAGTCAATTCTATACCAAGAGTGATACATTGTTTTTGGGGCAGCTTCTTTTGACTGTAACTCTAACTTCTATCTCCATTGTAAGAGTCAAAGATGCCACCTAAACACACAGTAATTGTTTAGTGAAATCACCTGCATTAGATTTGCACTTTCCCCTCATTCTGCCTTGTATTCCATCCACCTAGTTTGTTCTAAGATGATCAATGATAATGCTCCATTTTTGCTTCCTGAATTCTGCTACTATTTCTCAACATTGTTCCTGTTCATACATAAAGGGATTCATAAAGGATTCATGACTTCCTCTCTGTTTATGTGCAATGTCTTTTGCATTATATATGCCACAATAAATTCATATATTAATTTATCAACCATTCATGCAACTCTCCACTTAGTCATATATTCATTAATTCATTCATTTAGCAAAAATGTATTCTACACCTATAATGCAACAGTTAAGGGTGGTTCCAAAGTTTCTTAGCTTCAAACTAAGTAAAAATCATCCCAGATTTTCTACAAAAAGACTTCCACATGAAATGTAAATACAGGATAAAATAAATATTAAAGGCAAATAGCAACACTAATGGCAAGTTTAATTCTTTTTAGCTTAGAAATGGGATTCTTTTTTTGGGCTCATATAATATCCACATATTCTAGGATTAATACTGGGTCCAGAATCACAAGGAATAATATTTTGCTGAAATATAATGTTCCACACAGGAAACTGAGTCAATATTTTACATTTTCTCTAGGCTCTAGCTTATGATTTTATTGTGCTATTGTATGACAATCACCTTTTATTTCAGTTGTTAAATGGAATATCACTGTGGAATGAAAATATCTGAGAGATAAAATGACATAGTTTGTGGGACAAGTTCCATAATATAATTAAATATAGCGTTGATATTTACTGCATGCTATTTGCTTGTGTTAACTAAAATTTAAATAGCCAGTGTGGAAAAAGGAAATAATTTATCTAAAGAAGTTTTCAAAACATTAAAATAATTCTCTTTCATGCCTAGATTACCAGCTCTCTTAAGTCTCTGTAGTTCTGTGGTTCTCGAACAAATTTCCCTTTTCACTGCTTCTGTTTATATCAGTTCTCCCCAAGAGAGTTGTCCATACTCAATGTCTTCAATTTCTTTCATTCCTCTTTTTAACTAAGTGAATGTCAATTAGGCTTCATCTCAATCATTATTCCTAACTGTATCCTGCCAATTGCCCAGGGTGAAGAATTTGAGAGTCATTCTAGACCCTGTTGTGTACTGCACACTCCACATCCAATCCATCAGCAAATCCATCAGCAAATCGTATCAATTCTTCCTGTAAATGTTACCCAGGATGCCACAGACTGACTCACTACTTGTGCAGATACCACCTTGGTCTAACTCCTGCCACTAATGTTGCCAGACTCAAAGGATCCAAAATAAAATGAATCCAAATGTAATGTTTATTGCTGGAAAAGCACAGGATTAAAGTAAGAGTGTTTTCTGGTCAAAGGCCTCTCAGCAAGAGGTCTAGAAAGTCTGCATATAGGTGCCAATCATCTCCTATTTGTAGGACTCTATTGTTTTCTCTGAAAGATCAGGGACCTCCAATATGTCCAAGAAACACCTAGGTGGATTTCTGACTGGGTTTTTTAATTCCTTGCTGGACATTTGGGCATGTTCTCTGTGATGTAACTCTTTTCCTTTATGCAGTTGCTTGGCCTCCTCCTTCATCCCCTGTAAGTCAATTATCTAGCCTCAACATCAGAGCCCTGTGGAGATCTCACTGAAACCATGTACAAATCATCAATCTCACTGTTAGCGATAAACAAAATAATGCTGAAAACCTGGTAATAACCACCCTGAAACTTGCCTTGGACTCAAGGTTACAAAGTAACACTATTATTCTGTGTATTTCATGACTTGACTAGGAGATCAGTGTCATCCAGATACATCTACTTTTAGCAAAACTGCTCAGGCCAATTCCAGGCCTGCTAGAGTTAACTGACACAGCACAACTCTATCAGTTCTCCTGAATTCTTGCATGTTTCCCAACTTCCGTTTTGACACCCGACAGCCTATTCTTAACATAACCAGAGCAATCCTTTAAGATAACTAGTCAGAACATGACACTTCTCTACATAAAGCCCTCCATGAATTCCTCCTTTGATGGCCTAGAAGGCCCACACCATCCCAGACCTCTACCTTCTTCCCTTTCCAGCTTGGTCTTCTCCAACTTTCCCCCTTACTTTCTCCATGCTGGTCACACTGGCCTCCTCACTGTGGAGGTATGGCTGGAAAGGGGCCGTGTGCCGCTGCCCTTCTGACTGATATGCTCTTCCTTTAGATAGTTGCTTGGCCTCCTCCCTAACCTCCACCAGGTAAATTCTCAAATCTCATCTTCATCGTGAAGATTTCCACAATGAAAATTGAAAACATTCCTCTCCAAATGTTTCTTTTTTTAATCATCTGTGCCTTCAGTTTTCTTCAAATAATTCATAACCATCTGATATGCTATATGTTTTACCATCTTTCTTTTACTGTCTGTCTTCATCATTTGCAACCTGCCAAAGGAAAGAGGTGTTTGAGATTCATTCCCAAATCTTCAACTCCTAGAACAATGCCTGCTAAATGAATGAATGAATGAATCACAGGTTGTAAATTCATATCTGGAAACTTAAGAGTATTCATTAGAGGTCTAGGCTTAAAAGCATAGGTATCATCTCCTAAATCAAACACCTGACAGACTTAAAAACAAAAGTCTTATTTTATAATACCCAGGAAATGTTGAACTCCAAGAAGTCTGTAGGGTCTCAGCAAATGACTATACTATCTGGCTGAAGTGGAAGTAAGGAAAGTACCTCACATATTCAGAGAAGATCATTGCTTATAAATTTACTTTAGATATTTGAGCTTTTGGAACGTAAGCAACTAAAAAATTACATAGGATTTTTTTTAACTGTAAATCAATATACTGTGAGATAAGTTCTTCCCATTTCTGGGAATGAGGGAGCATCCAGAGTTTAGACTTGGTTTTCATTGGGGTGAGCATGGAAAATGTCATGGAGGTTAAACATTGAGGCTGGATGATGTAACCACACATCCAGGTGCCCCTGCTTCTACCTGGATTTCTTCCAGGCCTCTTAAACTCTCATGTCAATAGCTGACACTTCATCTTTGCTAGACCAAATCTGTGAACCTGTGCTAATCCTAATCTCACTGAGTGAAACTAGCATCCACTTAATTCGAAAAAAAAAAAAAAAAACCCAGAAACTTGGAAAACATCTTTATGTCCTTTTTTTCCCTCAACCACCAAAACGAACCAAACATCAATTTTAGCAAGTAAGTATTTGTATGTCTTCCCACTCTTTTCCATGACCTCCAACACTGCTCCAGTTAATAGCACCATTATTTTTTACCTGGATGCTCACCAAAACCTTCTAATTATATTGTCCTCCATCTCATCGACCTCCATGTTCTCCAAACAACCAAAATGCAACTTTCAAAAATGCACATTGTATTGCACCTCTGCTTCAATGATTTATTGTTCTTAAAAAAAAATTAAACCTCTTAATATAACCCTCTTGGAAGGCCATTTGTGACCTGGCCCCTGCCTGTTTCCTCAGCCTCAACTCTTACCACCCTTTCCCTTACCTGTTGTGAGTGCACCCAATTGAGCTACTTTTAGAATCCACAATATACTAGGCTGAATTCTACTATTCCTTCCTGTATAATTTTCTCAGGAAAGTTAACCTTCTACCCTATAAACACTCCACAGATTGAAGTCAAACGATCTTGCATTGCATTTCTACCGCATTCCAAAACTCCCCTGACAGAGTACTTATGACACATTGCTGTAGTTACTTCCTTAGTCACATCTTCCCCACAAGACTATAGTAATAGTAAAGATTCATTGAGTGATTACTGCATGCCAGATTCTAAGCGTGATACATAAATTCATTCATTGCACACAACACCTGATGAAGTATGTCTTGTTTTACAGTTAAGGAAACAAAAGCACAGAGAAGTACAATAATCTATCCAGGTTATACATCCTGGAAGTAGCAAAATCAGTATTTGAGGCCAGAAACTCTGCTCTTAATTCAAACAATATGAGAGAACACAACACTATAGATACACTTTAAAAACTTTTTTTGCTTTAATTATAAATAATTTTACAACTAATAAAGCAAACAACCACCACTAAAAAATAAAGCCTTGAGCCCTCTTGAAAAATCCATATTCTGCATGCACTATGGTGCCCCTTTGTGACACAATACTGTTTACAAGGGGCATGTAATTTCCAGCTTTCCATGATTTCCACTTTTTGTTGTCTCTCTGATAGAAAGTGTTTTTCCTTCTTTATCATATTTGTTTACCATTATAAATTTCTTGGGAATAAGGATCTTGCCTATCTTACTGCCCCAATACTAAGATCCCCAATATTAACCAAAGTTTCCAGGCAAAATATAGGTACTGGATAAATATTTATCAAATGCATGAAATAATGAATGCACGAATTGCAGAGAGATTAGAGAAAGTGGAGATGGTACATTCAAACATGGAAAACAACGTAAGTAAAGCAATCTCCTAAAGATATTTTTATAAGGGTATTATAATTATGTTATCAATTTTTCATGAAATCATAGACTTCTGAAGTTTCTCTAATTACGTAATTTTCTAATTTTTGTATCTATGCCGCCGAAGTACGCACAATTATGTAATTTTCTGTCCCTAAATAGTACTTTCTGGGAGTAAGTAATGATAATTCTTAACTGTACTCCTCATGTACTCTTGAATTAAGATTTAAGCATTATTTACTGATTTTCATCTTTCATTCGTTACAGTATATGCAACATGCTGTTTCACCAAACAATAAGTATATTCTATGTGAGTGTAATATGTTAGTATAAAGCAATAAATGAACAAAACCCCCAAACCTTCTTATGTCAATATTAAGAAGATGATTAACGTCAGTGTTGTGTCAAAAACGTTAAGAACATGTTACCAAGGTTACTGATGATGTCGTTTCTATATCCTGAAGAAACAGCAGGCTCTGGAGTCCTTGGGGAAAGTTGGTCTCTCCCTCCTTTCGGTAAAAATTTTCTCTTCCCAACAGAAATCAATTAATGTTTTTACGCCGAAGTTCATGGTTCTGTAAACTGGAGAAAACCCTTGCTAACTACACTCAGAAGAATGTTCTGATAAATAATGAGCCATGTCTGAAATGCAGTATATAACAACAAAGTATCATGATTTAAGGGGGGTTGGAATTAACTTGTTTTCCAGTTTCTAGTTAGTCTGTAATAACTGAAGGAACAATTCTTGTCCCATTTTTCTGGGCTCCTCAAGCAGCTCCTAGGAATTCTAATGTGCACATGTAACACTATATATTGCAAGCTGCTTCATACATAAGCAATGGTACACAAATAGGGTGCAAGATATTCTGTTAAAAGGGAAATCAGAGAAATTTGCCTTATTTTCAATATTTTCTAAGCTAAGCAATATGCCTTTCCCCTTGATTTGGTTATATTCACTTTCTGTAATAAATGTTCAAAAGTCATTTATTAGAATAGTGGAAAAATGTGCTATCACTTTCTCTGAACCAATAAAGAAATCTTTGAAGTTTCAAGCAAAAAAAATTTCATTATAGAACTTGGTGTTTTGGGAAGCATTATGGTGTCGATACAGCAAATGTTAATTAAACGACCAGTTACTTAAACAGGATCAATCTAACCTCTTCTTTCACTGGTATTTATGAGGTACAGTTGCTTATAAAGTACTTTTGGGCTTAAAGTATATTTTCCCATATTATTCAGAATTCACTGCCTCTGTAAAATCTTCAATTATTTTTAGAATTTGAGATATTGGGGGAAATGTCTTTACAGTTTTAGTTACTTTGAAAATTAAATTCTAATTTATATGAAGCTGACTCCTTCTTTCCAGGTAATGTAACAGAAAGTTATAAGGGCATTAGCCACCTTAAGCCTTTTTATCAATATGTGTTTGGATGGGGAAAGGCACCTAACAGAAGTCTGAAGTTTAGTAAAAAATTTATTATTAATATCTATTTCATTATAATTATTTTCTTGCACTTTTCTAATTAACTTCTTTTCAAATGGTCATTTACATACTGCTCTTCCTGCATCATACTTCTCATTTTAAAAAGCTTTTTGCCAAAAGCTTTTTCCCCCTTCTTTGAATAGAAAAAAGATCTTTTGGTTCTTAACTGAAAAGATATTTACTTGGGCAACTCTCTTTTCTCTTCAATTAACTATGAAGAATTCTGAGGTCTGAGAAAGAGGTTTGATCCCTTAAGAAGATCAATCCCCAGTTGTTGGTAGTTTAACCCGTCTTGGTGGAAAAGACCAGGAGAAGGGAGAGAAACAAGGAGGTCTTAGGTTTACACTGGTAAGAAAAGATTGTAAATGTTGAATTATGTTGTATCACAGTTAAGGCTGAGTTCCAAGTTGAAGGTGAAGGTGGGTAGGATGGAGAACTTCTATGTGATACCAAAAGCCTCTGCCTTCATTTTGAAAGAAAGAGAGGGCTATGCATGTTTACCCTGTATTTGCGTATAGAATTCAATCATTCTCTGCCACAAGCTCCCCCCTAACTTACCAGAAGCCTCCTCACACCCAGACACATATGTTTTCAATTGGAACGTGCTTACAAAAAGACCACCTGCCAGCAAAGGGAATGTTTTTCCTCTCCCAGTGGGGGTTTTACAGACAGGACTGCATGTAGTTAAACAGGAACAGAGCTAGAAGCCTAAAACAATGATGTTACAGGCGAGCATGCTTATTGAGATTTTCTTTGAAATAGAAATGGAAGAGATATAAGATATTAAAATGATCATCGTTATTTTGTTTCTCTGGGACTCCATCAGAGCTTTGACTCCTTTCTTCCCCCACACCTCCTTTTCATATTTCTTTGTCCAGTCATGTTTTGTGATCTGCTAGAAAGGTTTTAACCAAATAGTAAAATATTTTTAAATAGTTTCAGTTTTTGAGAGCTACTACTCTGAAGCAAATGAAAGGATTTTTCACTGTGAGTGTAAATTAAAATGAATCCTGTTGCTTACCCTGCACCTCTTTTACAGTCACCAGAAGAACAGAGGGAAACACACAGGTTGCTGAAGAACTAACAGCTGAATCATTTGAATATTAAAATTAACCGTGAGCACCAAATAGCAAACTTCCGCACACACAGAGTGAAGTTGTTTGGTTGGAAATTGAGGAAGAGGAGAATGAAAGAGGGGAGAAACTGAATATCTGCCAGAGTTTCGGAATGGGGTCACTCTTTATTTGTTGTTTCTGCAATTTTCTTTGCACACATACCCAATGAAGTGTAAACAGATGCTACGGGAGTGAGTTCTGGGATTTGATAACCGTTTTTTTCTTTTTTGAATGAAAGAAAAGCCGGATGAGGGAAGCCCAGCCGCAGTATTGGGTGATACAAAAAAAGCTGTTAAGTAAAAGGGTCACACCTATTTTGTTTCACAAAATCAACCTCACAATCAAATAGCTAGAGGAAATGCTTCCTCCTTTGACATTCTTAAAATCCTCATCCTCCTCCCCACAGGAGGGCTTTATGTGAATCTCACAAATACGGGGATTGCAAGTAAAACAATTCCATTAGCAGCAATAGCCTGTGTGGGAAGTCTGAGTGGACTGGCCCTCATGCAAACACCGCAGGCACATTCCACAGGGATGAAAGTGATCTCAGACGCCCAGCTCCAGTTGACAAAATCTAGGAGTCAGGTGACAAAGTGCTGACATGGTCAATGATGACAGCCAAGAAGCAGTTCCAAGTTAATATCATACACAGAGACTTGAGCCAGCTTCATTCTGTATCACATTGTTATGTAGCAGAGACAAACTGCAGTGAGGGGAAAACATAAAAATAAAGAATTCATTCCACAGGCCTTCACTGCTGTGTAATGAGATAACAATACAAAGGTCTGCTACCTATGGGAGGTCTTTGAGCAATTCACCACCCAGGAACCAAAGTGAACTAGATGAACTCTTAAAACAATAAGCTGAAGGTTCTAAATGGCATGACCTCACCAGGCAAAAGCGAGGTGAACAAATAGGAATATAATAAGGAAATAGGTACTTTTCCTATGGTTTCTTTCTCATGACACTTTTCGCTTGAGAAATCATGGGTTAGCACTGGTTTACAATAACCTGCTTTAGAAACAGCGTGAGAGAAACAGATACAGTTCATGTGTAATGAACTGAGAGCAGCCTTTTGGTTCAATGGTGTAGTTAAGTCCCCGCCAAGGCAAGCCCTGATCTATGATCCCCTAGGAAATAAGGATTGAGAGTATTCCAGAGAATCCATTGCTTTCTTGTTTCTTATGGAAAAATATGTTTTTAAATTTTTTTTGTTCTTTTTTCCCAGAAGGCTAATTCATGTGGTTCACTTTTTCTTGCTCTGCAAAACAACATCTTTAACTTCTGCCAAAGTTAGCATTAATGGTACAGTTGTCCCCCCTTATCCACAATTTTGCTTTTCACAGTTTCAGTTACCAGTGGTGAACCACACTCTAAATATATATAAAAATATACGTAGGCATAAATATGCATACCCAGAAAAAGTATATATGGATATATCTATAGGGAGAGAAAGAGAGAATTTTTTTTCTTTTTAACACAGGGTCTGGCTCTGTCACCCAGGCTGGGGTGCAGTGGTGCTATTTCTAGTCACTGCAGCCTCTACCTCCCAGGTTCAAGCCAGCCTCCTACCTCAGCCTCCCGAGTAGCTGGAACTACAGGTGCACTACCATGCTGGATAATTTTTGTATTTTTGTAGAGACGGGGTTTTGCCATATTGCTTAGGCTGGTCTCAAACTCCTGAACTCAAGCAATCTGCCCTTCGCAACCACCCAAAGTGCTAGAATTACAGGTGTGAACCACTGTGCCAGGCCCTGAAAATATTAAATGGGGAATTCCAGAAATAAACAATTCCTAAATTGTAAAGTGTGCACTATTCTGAAATAATGAAATGAAATGAAATGAAATCAAATCAAATCTTTCACCTTCCCAACTGTGCCTTGAATTATCCCTTTGTCCAGTATATCCACACGGGAGACACAACCACACCGGCCAGGTCACTTAGTAGCTGTCCAAGTTATCAGATTGACTGTTGTGGTATTACAGGTCTTATGTTCAAGTAACGCTTATTTGATTTAATAATGGCCTCAAAGTGCAAGAGTAGTGATGTTGACATATCATTATAATTATTCTATTTCATTACTAGTTATTATTGTTAATCTTTTACTGTACCTAATTTATAAATTAAACTTTATTATAGATACATATGTATGAGAAAAAATATAGTAGATATTGGGTTAGGTGCTATCCTCAGTTTTAGATATCAACTGGGGTGTTTGAAATATATGCCCCGTGGATAAGAGGGCTCACTGTATTTATTTTATTGATAAGCAGTAGCTCAGAACTACACATCTCAACCAAATTTTCTTCTTATGTTACATGTTTCCAATTTTAAAATAAAAGCAAAAAGTCTCAATGAGAGAGAAAATCTATTACCCTGTTCAGAATACTCACAGAGCATGGCAGAAAAGAAAATCACTGCTTTTTCTTATTTTCATGACTTCAAGACTTTGAATTTGACCTTTCTATCTGTCACCTAGTCTTCTTGTTCCTGCCTTTCCCTCCCAACATCTCTCTCTTGCTCTCTCCTTCCTTCCCTTGACAAAAATTTACAGATGACCCTTTACTCTGTGCCAGGTAGTTCTGCTAGCTTTCACCAGTGACAGAAATGTCACCTAAGATGAATAAAAGTTTTCTCTTTTACATTTTACTTTGTATACTTCTGAAAATTTGCATTCTGTCCTAAAACATATATATCACTTTTCAAAGATATTCCAAAGAATTTTATAAAAAATCATCATTTTAAAACAGAGGTCAGCAAGCTTTTTTTTTTGTAAAGAGGTAGACAGTAGCCGGGCGCGGTGGCTCAAGCCTGTAATCCCAGCACTTTGGGAGGCTGAGGCGGGTGGATCACGAGGTCAAGAGATCGAGACCATCCTGGTCAACATGGTGAAACCCCGTCTCTACTAAAAATACAAAACATTAGTTGGGCATGGTGGTTTGTGCCTGTAATCTCAGCTACTCAGGAGGTTGAGGCAGGAGAATTGCCTGAACCCAGGAGGCGGAGGTTGCAGCGAGCCGAGATCGCGGCATTGCACTCCAGCCTGGGTAGCAAGAGTGAAACTCCGTCTCAAAAAAAAAAAAAAAAGAGATAGACAGTAAATATTTTAGGCTTTGTGGGGCCTCATGATCTCTGCTGCAACTGCTCAACTCTGCCACTGTAGGGCTAAGACAGCCATGGATGATAATTAAACAAATGGGTGTGGCTATGTTCCAAAAAAATTGTATTTACAGAAACAGGTAGCAGGCTAGGTTTGGTCCATGAACTGTAGTTTGTTGACCCTGATCTAAAATATTGAGACAAAGCCCTACAGTCCAGAAAAGTACAGTTCAGCCATAGTGCCAATAGCATCATACATGAGCATAGTAATCATTAAATTAATTATCAGAGTACACTGATCTTAAGCAGATTATTAACCGTCTCAGGGCTTCAGTCTCTTTATTTACAAATTCATAAAGAAGCCTGATTAGATATTTCGAGTGATTTTCTAACTCTAAATCTTGATTATGTGTCATCACAAACAACCAAACTTCACAAGAATAGAAGCTGCTTGCTACAATTTGAGTAATGCATGTAGAGAGCAGATATCTCTTGTCACTGACAAGACCTAAATGGTGAAAACCGGTCACTTGAATTGGTCACTTGAATAAAAATTATAAATTATGTTAAACAAATAAAAAAAGGTAAGTCATACTTCATTTAATGAAAATTTTATGTACTTTTTTTATGATTCTCATTACAGCTTTGGTCCTCATTGCAACTACATTAGACAGCAAGAATAGATATGATTTCCCTTGTCTTTCAGATAAGTAAGAGATTAGAGAAATTACATAAGTTACCTATTTTTCAACATTTAATGCCTAGCTGAGCAGAATGTTAATGCCAGCCTTTTTTTAAAAAAAATTTATTTATTTTACTTTAGGTGCATACTATACCTGGCATTTCTCCCCATGTTATCCCTCTCCACTCTCCCCTCCTTCCCCACCCCCCACTGTTCTCCCTTACCCCCCTCAACTGCACCCTGTGTGTGATGGTCTTCTCCCTGAGTCCACGTGATCTCATTGTTCAACACCCACCTATGAGTGAGAACAAACGGTGTTTGGCTTTCTGTTCTTGTGTCAGTGTGCTGAGAATGATGGTTTCCAGATTCATCCAAGTCCCTACAAAGGACATGAACTCATTGTTTTTATGGCTGCGTAGTATTCCATGGTATATGTGTACCACATTTTCTTTGTCCAATCTATCATTGATGGGCATTTGGATTGGTTCCAAGTCTTTGCTATTGTACACAGGGCTGCAATGAACATACATGTGCTTGTGGTTTTATAATTGAATGATTTATAGTTCTTTGGGTATATACCCAGTAATGGTATTGCTGGGTCAAATGGAATTTCTATTTCTAGATCCTTGAGAAATTGTCACACTGTCTTCCACAATGGTTGAACTAATTTATACTCCCACCAACTGTGTAAGAGTGTTCCTATTTCTCCACATCCTCTCCAGCATCTATTGTTTTCAGATTTTTTAATGATCACCATTCCAACTGGTGTGAGATGACATCTCAGTATGGTTTTGATTTGCATTTCTCTAATAACCAGTGATGATGAGCATTTTTTCATGTTTGTTGGCCTCCCAAGTCTTAATTTAGAGATCTTCAAACCATCACAGCCTTCTTCTAAATTAGATACTTTTGAATTACTTTAAAAATTGCAATATGGGCCAGGTGCGGTGGCTCACACCTGTAATTTCAGCACTTTCGGAGGCCGAGGCAGATGGATCACTATGAGACCAGCCTGGCCGACATGGTGAAACCCCGTCTCTACAAAAAATACAAAAATTAGCCAGATGTGGTGGCATGAGCCGTAATCCCAGCTATTCAGGAGGCTGAGGCAGGAAAATTGCTTGAACCAGAGAGGTGAACATTGCATTGAGCTGAGATCTCCAGCCTGGGTGACATAGCTAGACTCCATCTCAAAAAAAAAAAGAAAAAATTCAATATTAGTATAAAGTGATAGAACAGGAGTACCAGTGTGATCATTAAATTAGACCAACACAGGTAGGTATTTTGTAATAGAGTTCCATAAAGTAGAAAAATGAATCACTACTACCAAGAGAAAAAAAATCAGATGAAGAAACTATGTACAGTACCCATAGATGACATCAAGATACAAGTCTCAAACCCTTAAGAATATGAGGAATTCAGGCCAAGCTGACCTCTTCTGTTCTGCCCATGTTTACAAAGACATGTCATTTTTACTTTCTAGGAATATGTATAATGATCAAACTATCTATGTCTTTCTAATTAACTTTTTTCAAAATAAAAATATATTTACAAGCTGGTCACTTTAAAGATTGTTTTTCTCTTATTAAGTTGAAGCTTTAGTCATTCCAGATGACAAAAAAATATTATTTTTAAAAACTGTTTTGCTGATTTAGTTTTCGCATTTTTTTCATGCTTTTCACTCTCCATCTGGTTTTATATATTCTGTATCCTTTTCCTTTTTGCCAAGTTCAAAAAAATGCACATGCATCACTCTGTGTCTTCAAAGCATTTTACAAACACTACCAAATTGAAATTCTTTAGTGGTTTATAATTAGCCCAATCATGTTTTTCTCATGAGCTTAGAATACCTCAGTAAATGGCTTTTCTTTTGTTATTTGGTTCCAAAATGTTTTAGTTCTCTATTTAGACAAATATTGTCTGTATTTAATTTAGCACTTTTTAGAACATACACATAGTCCACGCTTTTAAGGAAAAATATGTTAAGAAATAGGGAATCTTGCTTTGTTTCCATTTTCTCATTAAGTTCAACATCAGTTTAGCACATTCTAGGTGTCAAGCACCGTGCACAAGGTATCCTAATATGAAGACAATGCAGTGAATGTGCCTTTAGAAACCCATGATTGTTGAGGGAGACAGATAGGACTACTCCATTTTATTACAATATGCTCTGTGGTGAGGGCCGGGATGAGAGAACAATCATAATGACTTTGACAATGACATGACAATGACAATGACAATAATGGCAGGGTCAGCAGCTAATACTAAATCCTTACCGTATACAAGGCATTTTTTAAAAGTTTTCATACAATTAACTCAGTTAATGTAATCAGCTGTGAAAGTTATGTTAGGGGATTCAAATTTACTTTCAACTACTTGAGAGCCTTCAAAAAAAGGCCAAGTTTGGCTTTTAAAGGCTCTGGATCGTTTGTCTTTCCTTGCCTTACACACTGGTTTTATCAGCTACCTTTATGGCATAGTTTTCATTCCTCTCTCGCTTTTGATTCTGTAGTCTGCAAAAGCCCCTTGTTATGGGCTGAATAGTGCCTCCTCCAAACTCACATGTTGAAGTCTTAACCCCTGGTACCTCTGAATGTGACTATATTTGGAAATGGGGTCTTTACAGAGCTGATTAACTTATAATGAGTAAGGCAGAATGAGTCTTAACCCAATATGACTGCTGTCCTTACAAGAAGGGAAAATTTGGACACAAATGAGTACAGGGGGAAGACCATGTGAAAACACAAGGAGAAAATGCACATCTACAAGCCAAGGTGAAAGGCCTCAGAAACAATCAACTCTGCAGACGCCTTTATCTGGAACTTGTAGGGTCCCAAACTGTGAGAAAAGAAATTTCTATGTGCCCGTCTGTGTACATTTTTATGGCAGCCCTAACAAATGAATCTACCCAATTGTGCAATTTTTCCACATGGTTTTTGTATTTACTTATATTTTATTTATTAATTTTGTGTTTTTAAATCATCCTCTGTGAAAAGGACACAATCTCTAAAAATCAAAACAGAAAGGGGGAAAATCAGGCTCAAAGATAAGCCACCCACATATCCAGGGGCCTTAACCTGTCCTTTTATCACCTTTGGACTTGGATTCCAGGTTTACATTTACAGACCTGATAGTAGTAACAAAAACATCTTTGTCATTTCTGAAGTTTAAACAACAAATAGATAAAACTCACATCATCAAAATAGAGCTTTATGTAACAAGAGAAAAGATCCAATGTCTGTTGCTCTTTTCCACCTGTTAATGCTACATGACAATTTATACAATATTTGAGGTTGTATGCCCTTTTTTTTTTTTTGAAATGGAGTCTTGCTCTGTCACCCAAGCTAAAATCTCAGCTTACTGCAACCTCTACTACTTGGGTTCAAGCGATTCTCCTGTTTCATCCTCCAGCGTCGTTGAAATTACAGGCATCCACCACCACATCTGGCTAATTTTTGTATTTTAAATAGAGATGGCGTTTCACCATGTTAGCCAAGCTGATCTTGAACTTCTGACCTCAAGTGATCCACCCACCTGAGCCTCCCAAAGTGCTGGGATTACAGGCGGGAGATACCACACCTGTACTCTATGCACTTTATTGAAACATTAATATTAGATATATGTGTAGCTCAGGCTAGAAAAATTATTAATTTGGAAAGAGTATATAGTCTCAGAAATTACATAAACTATTTTTAGAATTATTTAAAATTATGAGAACTCATGGGGAAAACAAGAACTATTATCATTTTCTATTAACCTTTGCAGGTCTATTAGAGTTTTAAATTAAAAATTCCCATAATCTAGATTCTGAGATTCAGGCCTGAAAATGCAGAATGACTGTTTGGGATTTAGAGACTTGAGAGATGACAAATATTAATAATATTAAATTACTTATCTTTTTTCTGTATTAAGTACCCCTTTTCTCTATGACCATTACTCCTTCTCCTGGCCGTTCTCTGGCAGGGGTCCTGCCTCATGTCTTTGTTTCCAAAACCCTTGTTTGGCACAAAATACTACAGGTCACTAAGCTGCCCTCGTAGGAAACAGTTTTTTGTGCCACTGCCTTTACTCAACTTGAACATCTTAGTTGTATTCCCTTTTTCTCCTTTTCCTAGTGCTCCTGGAGAATATATTTTTAAATTATTATTAAATTTATAATATTTTTAATTATAATAGACCAGAAAAGTACATACATATGAAATTTATTTTTGAAATTCTTAATCTAGATTTACAAATTTGAAGTTTATTATTTCCCTATAATTTGTCAGTCTTGTTATTTCCCATTTCATTTCTAACAGTTATTTGTACTTTTTTTTATCTTGAATATACTTGCTTAAGTGTCTTCTTAATCTTTCAAAATACTGGTTTTTGCTTTTATTCGTCAGTCTTTTACTTTTTGTTTCATGGTTAATTGGTTTATGCTTTTATTTATAGTATCATTTTGTTTTCTTTATTTTGTTTTCCTGCGCTGTGTTAAAAGCATAGACCACTTATTTTTTTATCTTCTTTTCAAATAGATACATCTAAGCTCATGCATTTTTTTCTCAGCCTTGCTTCACCCATACCCTCAAGTTTTGTTATAGCATTTTATTTTGTTATTCAGCTCCAAATATTTTACAAGTTTTTTTTCTTCATGCCACATGATTTTTAATTATGCATGAAGATCTATCATATCACCCAGGGACCATTTCACTCACTGCTCTGTTTGGCTGCCAGTCTTTTGTCTCTATCTTCAGCAATGGTGAGGCGGATACCCTTTCCTCGGGGAAGAGAAATCCATGGTTTGTTGCCCTTGCCAATAACAAAAATATTGGAAAGTCGAGTGGCAAAGCTGTTGCCATTGGCATCTTTCACATGAACCACATCGAAAGATCCAGAGTGCCTCTCTCTGTTGGTAATCACACCAATTCTTCCCAGGTTAGCACCCCCAGTCACCATACACAGGTTACCAATGTCAAACTTGATGAAATCAGTAATCTTGCCAGTTTCCAAATCAATCTGAATGGTATCATTCACCTTGATGAGGGGGGGATCAGGGTAGCGGATGGTGCGAGCATCATGAGTCACCAGATGAGGGATTCCTTTTGTGCCCACAAAGATTTTTCGTACTTTGCACAATTTGTACTTGGCCTCCTCAGGTGTAATACGATGTACAGCAAAGTGACCCTTGGTGTCATAGATCAGACGGAAATTCTCTCCCATCTTGTCAATGCTGATGACATCCATGAAACCAGCAGGGTAGATTATATCAGTTCGGACCTTGCCATCGATCTTAATGAACCGCTGCATGCAAATCTTTACTTCATCTACTGTCAGGGCATACTTAAGTCTGTTGCTTAGGAAAATGATGAGGGGGAGACACTCTCTCAACTTGTGAGGACCGGTGGATGGACGAGGAGCAAACACACTGGTCAATTTATCCAGCATCCAATGCTTTGGAGCTGCCACCCGCTTCAGATGCTTCTTGGGACCACGAGCCATGGCTGCGTTAGGCAAGGAAAGAGCAGTTTACAAGTTTCATTTTGATTTTTTCTTTAACCTAGTAATTATTTGGAATGTGTGAGTTCATGCACGTGTGTGTGTGTGTGTGTGTGTGTGTGTGTGTGTGTGTGTGTTTAATTTCCTTGTATTTTTTCTTAGTGGAATGTCTTGTAATTGCTGACAAATAAGTAATTGCAGCCTGTATACTATCACCTTTATGGAATTTGCTGACATTTCCAATGTGGTCTAGCACATGGTAAATTTTTGTGGCTGTAATCTGTGTGTTTGAAAATGATATGTAGTCTTAAGAGTATGGTAGACATTTTTATACAGTTACTCAGTCAGGCTTGCTAAGAGCATTACACAACTCCCTCCATATCCCTCCTTATTAGTTGGTGGTTTCTTGGTTGGTTTTAGAGAGGGCTGCTCAGCCTCTCACTGTGTTTAAGAATTTGTCCATTTTGCTCTGTAGGGCTATCAGTATCTGCTTTATACATTCCCCCCTGTGGGACCCCAGTTAATCATCTCGTCAGTTTCCCTGGGCTCTGTGGTCCCTCGTGTCTGCTACTGAGGCCATGAAGAAGTCTAGTTGCTACTTAGCTTCCACAACAAAACTTTCTCTTGCACATTTTATATCCTTTGTTCTCTTTTTAATTTGACCTCTGCTTTTAGGATTTCTTTTAATGTTCAGTCCTCTGAGAATTCTCCTTCTTGTTTTTGAGCATTGAGCATTTAAAATGTTTAAAATAGTCTATTGTAAATTCCATATGAATTTGATAGAAGAGGTGGGAGGAGAGGCTAAAGCATATGCCCATTTCAAGCATTTCAAGATTAAACTCAAGTTATTCTAATACACCTTTAATGGTCTTTCTCTTCCACTCCCCAGACCCTCCTTTTATCATGCCACCTCTTGACATGACTTTCCAACCTGTGGTTGCCCCTTTTGTATTGTTAGAAAGGAACTATCTGAGGTTGGGTAATTTATAAGGAAAGGGGGTTTATTTAGTTGACAATTTTACAGACTGTAAACGAAGCATGTCTCTGACATCTGCTTCTGTTGTGGGCTTCAGGAGGTTCCCAGTCATGATGGAGAGGTAAGGGGAGAAGGCGCAGATGAGAGAGGAGGAAGGTACCAAGCTATTTTTAACAATCAATTCTCCCATGAAATAACACAGTGAGAACTGCCTCATAACCTCAAGAAAGGCACTAAGCCATTCATGAAGGATTTACCCTGTGACTCAAAGACATCTGACTCTAGCCTACACCTCTAACATTGAAGATCAAATTTCAACATGAGATTTGCTGGGGGGAAAGTATATCACAACCCCATCAATCTTGTTTCAGTTTCTCAGTGCAGAAAGATCTTTCCTGACACCAGAGTTTTACATATCAGAATTCTCTGCCTGGAATTGCCATTTTCCCCATGATGGACCTGATAACCATATTTATCCTTCAGAAATGAGATAAAATGTCACTTACTCATATTCCTCTTCAGCAATCTAATATAAGCCAGGCTGTTCAATTCTTTTTTTTTTTTTTTAACTTTTATTTTAGGTTCAAGGGTATACGTGCAGTTTGTTATATAGGTAAATTGCATGTTGCAGGAGTTTTCTGCATTATCACACTGCTGTAAATAAATACCCAAGACTGGGTAATTGATAAACACAAGAAGTTTAATTGACTCACTGTTCTGCATGGCTGGTGAGGCTTCAGGGAGGCTTACAATCATGGCAGAAGGAGAAGCAGACACCTTCTTCACAAGGTGGCAGGAGAGATAGAGAGAATCCCAGGGGAAACCTGGCATTTATAAAACCAACAGATCTTGTGAGAACTCCCTAACTATTATGAAAACAGCATGGGGAAACTGCCCCCATGATCCAGTCACCTCCCACCAGGTCCATCCCTCGACACCTGGGATTACAATTCAAGGTGAGACTTGGATGGGCACACAAAACCTAAACATATCACTTGATATACAGATTATTTCATCACCCAGTTAAGGATGTCTGTTCCCTTCTGTATGTACTCAATGTGCAGTTCCACTTATAAGTGAGAATATGTGATATTTAGTTTTCTGTTTCTGCAGCAATTTGCTTAGGAAAATGCCTTCCAGCTCCATCTATTTTGCTGCAAAAGACATAGTCTCATTCTTTTCATGTCTTCATAGTATTCCATGGTGTTAATGTATCACATTTTCTTCATCCAGTCTACCATTGATGGGCATTTAGGTTGATTCCATGTCTTTGCTGTTATAAATAGAGCTTCAATAAACATACATGTGCATGTGTCTATGGTAGCACAATTTATATTTCTTTGGATATCATACCCAACAGTCGGATTGCTAGGTCAAATGGTACTTTTGCTTTAAGTTCTTTGAGAAATTGCCAAACTTCCTTCCATGATGGCTGAACTAATTTACATTTCCCCCTGAAGTATATAAACACTCTTTATTCACAACCTTACCACCATCTTTTTTTTTTTTTTTGGAGTTTTTAATGATAGCCACTCTGACTGGTGTGAGGTGGTATCTCACTGTAGTTTTGGTTTGCATTTCTCTAATGATTAGTGGATTTGGAGCATTTTTTCATATGCTTGTTTACCACATGTATGTCTTCTTTTGCAAAGTGTCTGCTCATGTCCTTTACCCACATTTTAATGGGGTTGTTTGTTTCTTGTACATTTGTTTACATTTCTTATAGATTCTGGATATTAGACTCTTCTGGATGCACAGTTTGCAAAAATCTTCTTCCATTATGTAGGTTGTCTCTTTACTCTGTTGACAGTTTCTTTTGCCATGCAGAAGATCTTTAGTTTATTTAGGTCCCATTTGTCAATTCTTATTTTTGTTGCAATTGCTTTTAGTGTCTTCATTATAAAATCTTTGCTAGTCCTATGTCCAGAATGATACTTCATAGGCTATCTTCCAGTGTTTTCATAGCTTTAGGTTTTACATTTAAGCCTTTAATTCCTCTTGAGTTGATTTTTGTATATCATATAAGGAAAGGGTCCAGTTTCAATCTTCTGCATATGTAGGCCTTTCAATTCTACTTTCTTGCAGTACCTGTACTTTTTTTTCAGTTGAACATATTTCACAATTATATGCCTAAATAATTATTCACTAATTTATTATTACTTCCAGATGGATTTCAAATCCAAGTTGGTCAGGGGCTATGTCTATTTGTTCTTCCATGTATTCTTATTGCCAAGACAGTACTGGAAATATGGTAGGTATTAAAAGAGCATCTGTTAAGTGAATAAATACCAGCCCCAAATAGTTGCACACTTTGGGTAGGGTTTAGGAAGATCACAAGAACTAATATCAGGCTAAAATTCCATCTAGAGATGACACATTGATTTTAAGGAGATATATCTACTCTGAGAATTTAGGAAAATCATAATAGCTACTAGTGCAAGACATTTTATATTTATCGTAGGTAATCTTTACATTAACAGTGAAGTTCACAGATAAGTTGAAGATTAGGGAAATCAAGTAACTAACACAAGATTAAGCTATTTATAATAGCAGAACTGGGATTCAAAACCAGATATGTTTGTTTCCAAAGCTTTTCCTTTTTTATACGACTATCCTATCCACCATTATGCAGTATTTGATGATCTAAGAAATATTACTAATTTTATTTTGAAGGCAATTTATTTTATAAAAACCAAAATTACGTTTTTAGCTTTGAAATTCATCTAAACTGAGACAAATACAAAAATCTACCACCAATATAGATTTTTAGAAATTATTTATACAACTGAAGACATTTGGAAGATACCACTTTGCACTAAGTTGTTAGTTTCTGTAGACTTCTCTAATGAATTGTATTAAGTTTAATTTACCAAAGTAAATAAGCACGATCATAAGAATTGATGGGGATATGTGAGAACTGCTGTTTATTTCTTTATTAAGGCTGCGTAGATGAGCTCCATTTAATACTAACTCTAATTCTTCTGTGCATTAAGGCAACAACTTAAGGCAGTTTGAGCCATTCAATTCTTCCACATAAAGTTGACTAAAACATCTGGATAATTGATCAGACGTCTAGATGATTGATTAAATATGTGACTGAACTGATGAAACATTTGGGCATCATAAAAATAAATCAAGAGCTATCTTTGCCTGACTCTAAGACAGAAATAGGAAAATCAATATTTGTCTTTAAGACTTTTCTTCACCTGCTTAATAATCTAAATGTGTCTCCCAAGAAGATGAACACTTGCCTGTGTTTTATGTTCCTCTCATCCCTAGAGGGGTTTTATTAATTTAGTTTCTGTGGCTGAGTATTGAAACAAAAATGAAAAAAAAAATCAACTTGGAAAGATTTTTACAAAAACAATAGGTTCACCCCACCCTTATTACAACATTATTTTTATTTAGCCAGTTTTTACACTAAGTAGTTTTGCAATAAAAGCAAAAAAGAAAAGATATAACAATCTAGAACTTCCTAGATTATAAAAATTCAGAAAGAAAAATGAGCAATACATACTATAGTAACATGAAATATAACTATATAAGAAAATGTTAAATAATAAACCCAAGAAATTAATGAATAAAAGGAGAAACTGAATACAAAACCTTTGAAAGAGTGTCACGTAAAAAAAAAGTGTCATGTGCAATCCAACAATAATACCTCAGTTACTACAATGATACACACTGACAAAAAGCTCACAACATAAGAATTATTAATTTTATTAAACAGTAATTTTGCTAATATTGAATTAAAATAATTTGTATTTTCTAATATTACTGATTTTGAACATTTATTTATTTTTTAAAAGTTTATTCACTTTTAAAGATGTTCTTTTCCAGCATAACAAAGGCCACTGTATCTCCTCTATGTGGCACATTCGTGAAAAGTGTTTATTGGATTTGTTGGAAACAAAGATAAGTGTAAAATGGCAATTAAGATCATGGGTCTGGAGCCATATTACTTTTCCATCTATATCACTTATGCAAAGGAGGCACAACCCGTGCATACAAAATTGCCTGTAAGTTCTACTTATATGACTATAGTAAAGTTATTTAATCTATCTGTGTCTCTGTTTGCTTCACTGGCTAATAATAATAAAAATAACAATAACCTGCAGTCAGTAGCAGTGTACCAAAATAAGAAACAAAATTGAAAGAAAAAAACAATAACCAAACAAGGTCATTTTGAGAATAAGGTTGATTATACACACAAAGCAACAGTACCTGATATAGAAAAAAATCCTCAAAGTTATCAAGAAGAAAATTCACTGATACATTTCTAGCATTAGTTATATAAACAGGACTCTATAATTATTTGTTTGTATTTATTTATTGAGCAGTCTGGTGTCCATCTTTTTATCAGAGAGATGAATGGAAAACAATTAGACAAATATTACCGGGAAGGAGAGTGCAAAGGATAAAGTACAGGGAAAGTAGGCTTTTTTTTTTTTTTTTTTTAGTGCAAAGTGGCTATAACAGACACTCATCTTGTGTCACATCCTTTCTTGGATATTTTACAAACTCGTTTTTACAGCCTTGAAATCTTGTTTTGACTCCCCATGCTCTATGTAACGAATCACAAAGATCAATTATAATTAACCCATTTTCAGTTTTCTTCAGCGTGCTCCCTCACACAGCATGTGACAATGTAAACCAACCTCTGTCTCTCTCCTCTTTCCATTTGCTTTAAATAACATGACAGTGTATTGATTTTTCACTTTCTTCATTTTTCCTCCCAGTCTTCTTTGCTCTTTGATACACCTTTTTCCTTATTTTTCACCCCCTTTCTTAGACATACTTCAAGAATTTGCATACTAGATAAATGAGATATCATAAATGAAACATCAAACCCAGTGTCTGATATACAATAAAAGATCAAAAAATTTAAGTCCCCTTTTTTCTCTTATGCCCTGCTTATCTCAGTGATGTCAACAATGCTCACGACTTTAATAATCACTTCCACATAGACAAGGCTTAAATATTTCTCTTCTACTAACTTCTCTTCTCAGATTTACTCCTCTCTTCTTACCTGCCTACTGAGTAACCAACAGGTCGACCTCAATTCTTCTTTTCCCTACCCTAGCCCACTTATGACTACCCCCAACTTATGTGTAAGTCTTCTAGCTTATCTACGTATGGCACTGGTGATTTATTTTGATCCTGCTATAAATATCAAAGCTAATTTTCACCCTTTGTTGTCACCTGTAAAAGTCACTAGGTACTGGAGGATCTACCTTCACCGTGTCTATCACGTTCACATTATCTTTTAAATTCTCATTATCACCTTACCTTTTCAAGACTGTTAAAGCACTCAATGTTGGATAATTTATCATAGACTCAAAACTGCTCATTCCAAATCTATGTTTTCATCAGTTTGTTGTTACTACGACTACATTAATCTTCCTATATATGTATATGGAGCATTTATTTGATTATACCAATTTTTTAAGAAGTTTCTCAAATACAAACTCAATGCTTTCTATAGTATCTATCAACTTATATTTATAGATTGGCAGTCATAACTTTAATTCTTCAACCATGTTTCAAGAAAGCTACATTATTAAGAGCTCTCTGCTTCTGCCTTGTTCTTTCTTACCGTTTACTTCCCTATGAGATTTTTTTCCCCTACTGTTATCACTGATTGACATTAAAGCTATAATTTAAGTCTCTGTGTAAGTACCATGGTCTCCATTGAGTAATTCTATTCACTTTTTAAGCTTAGGCAGCAGGAAACATATATAACATAGCTTTTCATTGTTCACAGGACTCACCACAATGCCTTGCATGTTGTAAGTAATTAATATCCATTTGATGAATGCAAGGACATATTTGTTTTTCTTGGGTTCCATGTACTTGTTATCACTATGTGCTGTAGAAGAAAGACCTTTGAGAGCAAGGGCTTTGTTCTGTGTTTCATGTTTTATTTCTCCACAGTTCCCAGTAACATTCCAAAAATAAGGGAAAAGAATAAATTTTATTTATGTTGGTTCTGAAGGAAGCAGATAGCTCTATCTCACAGATAGAAATATGAAATGACAGCTAGCTGTGGTTAGAATGAGCCATGCTCAGAGGCCTAATTTGAGTTATCAAAAATGCAATTTCAGCAGCAGGAGCAACAACCACTGTAACCACCATCAGTTTTGAGCAAAATATCGTAAGTCTTACACTCAGAAAGGCTCAGTATTTGTTGTAAAGAAAAATCAAGACAGAGCCAATAAAAGAAATGGTCAAAGGTTCATTTGGTGCTGTTGATGTCTTCACCAGCAGACAGGACTGAAGACGGGATACCAGAGTGCAGGGGTTATGAGCTGCAACTATTGCTGAGAGGAGCTTAAATTTTCACTTCGGCTTCTTAAGAGGGGATCCACTAATACAGGTCTATTTTTTTTTCCCACAGATTTGGTGATGAATAAAGCAAAGTATAGAGAGGGAGAAGGCCTCCCTTTTCCGGACACAATACAAATGTAGCCTAGATTATGTTTTAAAAACAATTTGGGAAGGTGTTCTCTACTGGTTCTTGATGGTGAGAGGCTTCTACGCAGTGATTGATAATGGACTTCAGAGGGTTTTGTTTAGCAGAAATTTTCTCCATTCTCTTTTTTTTTCCCATGGATATTTTGTCCCTGACTAGTTTTATAGAAAGTCCAGCTCAGGGAAAATAGGTTACTGAAAATGACCTTTAGAGAAAAGAGTCCTGGAGTTAAATCCCAACTCTTTAACTAGGGTAAAACAAAGATAATTATAAACAACATAAAACAAAACAACAAATATGGACAGAAGTAATCATAGCTTCTATTTGTTGAACACTCACTCTGTGTCAGCTGCTATGCTGAGAACTATCCATTTATTTTCTCATTTATTCTTCATATCAGTCTTGTGAGGAAGATATTATTATTTGCATCGTGCAGATGGAGAAAATTTAGCTTCAGAAAAGTTTGGGTCTCAATTATGTGACTGTAAAGACTATTTTCTTTATCCTTGTGGTTTTCCCATCTGGCTCTACAATTCTGCCTCTTAATTAACTCCTCTGAACTTCAGACACATTGGAAAGCAGAGTCCAGCCATATTCCCTTCTGATACTGGATTCTGTGGATGGTATTTAAATTTAGGATATTTTATTCCATATTAAGGAATTTATTAACTTTATTTTACTTTGTACTGTTCAGACTTGGCTTATATTTGGTACTCATGAGCAGCAACAAATGAATTGCAAGTTATTAGCTCAAAATAAAGGTTTTTTTTTTTAAAAAAAACTGAAATTTTTGAGCACTTAAATAAACAATCAGAAGCATGAGGGCCATATGAACAATGTATTAATATGTCCTCACAAAGTTTTCAGAGTCAAAACAAACATTTCCTTTTGGAAAGGATAAAGATCATTCATTAGTGATTTTAATCGGTACCATAATTAGAATTCTAGGAGGAATTCTTAAGACGTTATGATTAATTTTATGTGTCAACTTGCATGGGCCATGATGCCTATTATTCTGATTGTTTCTGTGATGTGATTTTGGATAAGACTTCGTTTAAGTCAGTGGACTTTGAGTAGAGGAGACTACCCTCTATGCTATTGCTAGGCCTTAACCTATCAGTTGAAGGCCTAGATACAACAAATGATCAACCTTCCTCAAGCAAGAAGGAATTCTCAGCAGACTGTTTTTGGACTTCTGCAACGTCAGCTCTTCCTGGTTCCTCAGCACACTCACTGCCTTTGTACTTGAACTGCAGTTCTTTAAAGAGTCTCCAGCCTGCAGGTCTCCCCTTCATACTTCGGGCTCACCAAGCCTCCAAAATCATATGAGCCAATTCCTTAAAATGTGTGTGTGTGCTTGTGTGTGTGTGTGTGTGTGTGTGTGTGTGTGTGTATTTTTGTGTGTATTTAGTTGTCCCTCAGTATCCATGGGGAATTGGTTACAAGGCCTCCCTAATATACCAAAATCCATGGATGCTCAAGTCCCTGATATAAAATGGCATAGTATTTGCAGGTAGCCTATGCACATCTTTCCATATACAGTACTTTAAATCATCTCTAGATTACTTACAATGACTAGTGTAATGTATATGCTATGTAAACAGTTGTTTACCCTATTAAGGACTAAGGCCCAAAAAGTCTATACATGTTCAGTACAGATGCAACTTTATTTTCTGACTATGTTAGATTCATAGTTGGTTGAATCAATGGATGCGAAACTCACAGATACAGATGATTGACTGTATACACATATACACCTTGTTGGCTTTTTCTCTGGAGAGCCTTAAGCAGTACAGACTGTTAGAGCAGCGTAATCCATGATTGAGGAAAAGTTTCATCATTCTTTTGAAATTCTGAAATGAATAATTCCAGTGAGTTAGATTAGGATGACCAACATACATTTTGAGATGATCATGTTCAATGAAAGATCAGAAGGAGCTATTAGGTTTAAGGGTTCAACTATTAAAGACCATTTACATGGTTTAAGTTATCTAAATTCTGGTTAATGTTGAGAAAGAAGTTTGCATCAATGTAGAAAGAGTGATTGATGTATTTCTGCCATTTGCTACTACCATTTTGTAAGACTGAAGTTTCCTGTAGATTGATGACTATTATGATTTCAGAGAGGTCATCATTTAAAAGTATTGATTAGAAATTTGTTGAAGCCACTTAAAGCATAAATCTTGAT
Source organism: Sapajus apella (assembly GCF_009761245.1). Taxonomy (NCBI): domain Eukaryota; kingdom Metazoa; phylum Chordata; class Mammalia; order Primates; family Cebidae; genus Sapajus; species Sapajus apella. Next base: position 27,829,949 of record NW_022436946.1, on the reverse strand, counting down.
ATAAAAGCTATATTTATATTTATAAACTATAAGTTCCTACTAAGAAATTTTTTAATTTTTCTTTCAACATTTGATAAAAATTAAATTATTTGTTTCTTCCCTAAAGCTTCATAATTTATTTTTTATTGTAATTATATGACCCAAATGAAAGGCAATAATTTTTTTTAAAAGCAGGATCTATGTAGATGCTAAAACCTTCCACCCCAGTGTACTCCTACAAGCCACATAAATTTTATTAGTTTCTATGTATCATAATGTGAAAAAGATTAAAAGTCCTGTTGTAGAGAAAAAAAATGGACTCTTTTTCTAAAGACGATATAGGATAATTGAACTGTGCAAAACCAAAAGGACATGAAAGGCTTTAATGTAACTCTGCTTGCCACATTATACCCAGATGGCTTTGAGGCTTTGTGCCAGGAAGTGCTTTAGAGATGTTTCAGATTTTAAAAGCTTTCAGCCATAACTGCCTCAACATGATGAACAAGACAAGACAAGACCAGATATATAGAGGTTGTTGCAATAATCCAGGTGAGCAATGATGTAGTCTGAAGCAGGGTAGTGTCCGTGGTAAGGGAGAGAAGTAGGGAGATATAGGAGATATTTATGAATTAGACTTAGTGGGAATTTTATTGATTTTATGTGAAAAGTAATGAAGAGAGAGGGGAAAATAAAGGTTTCTGGCTTGAGCAACATAAATTGGCAACAGTCCCACTGAAGAGCTCTGTGTTACCCAGGAGTGTGGTGTAAGATGACATTCACATTAATCCTCACCTTCTTCATCCATAGAGCATGTGGTGGCTCTCAGATCCTGTCATCAAAGAGACCAAAGAGCACAAGAAAACCATCAGCTCTTTGGTATTTTCTCCTTTGACCAAAAAAGGATGAGAATAGCTTTTTCTTCCTTCACAATGTTTCACAGGTCTTCCTAGAATTCTGGGTCACATAAAAGGAACATCACTCACAGCTATCTAACTGAAATGTAGGTGATTATATTTTAGCTTCTTGACCTAATCTTTATTTCCCTGAAGTGGGAGCCAACTCCTTCATCATTCCCTCCATTAAAATTTCTATCGTAGTACAAATTATATTCATTTAAGGAAATGGGGTGCCTTTGAGGGATTTCCTCTTCAGCAGTGGAAAAGGCAGCCAGACAGGAAAGAAGTATTACTAGATCAGAACACATTGAAGATTGAGGAGGATACTGGAAACCTTGATCCATCTTTTTTTAATTATTATTATTTTACAGGCAGAAAATTTGCAACTCAGAAGTAAGTTCTCATAGGCTGGGACAAGGAGAGATACAGGACAGAATGTGACAGAGGTTACCAGAAACATAGATGTAGATGAATTAATAAGTCAGATCAATTCTGCCATCTTAATCACTACAACATTTCACCAAAATTAAGATACTATCAGTCGTAAGACATGAAAACAAGCACTGCTCATTACATTACGACAAAATGCTAAGATTTCACACTGTAAGATATATATCAATTTCAGGTTTGTTAAGTATCAAACTATTTCGGTGTCTTAGAATTGAGGAACTGTGATGGCAAACTTTCCAATAAAAATTCCCATGGCACAGAAAACAAAAATTCCAAAAAATAAATTCCTATGGCAGAGGGTGACGTTTCTATCCTACTTTTGCAAGTCAAGAATCTCTTAAACACTATGATACACACTCAGAAGTTATATCCACTTGGGCCTTTAAAACTCTTTTTTTTTTTTCTATATTATAGAAAAAGGAACTTTCAATTCTGAGTTGGGGCTCATTCAGAATTTTGGTTACAAAAAAATTGCAATGATATGTCATTAGTTATTCATATTGAATGACTAAAAACCTCTTACATACTTTGAAGGGGTCACAAACCACAGACTTCTGACTTTTGCTTTATTTCAAAGTTTATAGCAGTCTAAGTAAATCTGAAACACTCAGATGGTACAAAATGCACACTTACTTTTATTTTGTAAGCATCCTTTAGACATGAGTCATTAGATAAATTTCATGTTATAAGTGTATTTACTGGATTATTAAGTAATAAAATATTAAGCCAAAAATGGATAATGAAAGCCCATGCTCTAAATTGGAGGAAGGAAAAAATCAGAAGATATGTGATGTCGTAAAATACATGAACATGTAAATATTACCCAGCCTTCTTAAGTAGGAACTGTTTTTTCTTTTGAGAGTACATTTACATTCTTGCATGATATGCATGGAATAACATTTTAGGGGTGTAATTGTCAGGTCTCCATATGCAAGCCTGGAGCCTGAAAGTCTGAAGTCCTGCTTGCCTCAGCTGAAGTCTCCTACCCCCTGCCTGTGTTCGCCATTGTCCGTGATCGCTTACTGGAGGTTCCCTGGACAAGCCCCTCACCCAACCCTGCCATCTTAACTGTTCTTATGGTAATGTAAATACCTCTCATCCAACCCTGCCATTGTAACTGAACTTGTGGTCATGTATATTTCTTGACCCCTACCCCCCACCACTGTAACTGATCTTACTCTGCAACACCCCCAGCCCCCAAAAAACTACCCAAACCTATAAAACCAACTCCTATCCCACTACCCATTGTTAATGCCCTTTTTAGCCTTAGCCGACCTGCACCCAGGTGAATAAACAGCCATGTTGCTCACACAAAGCCTGTTTGGAAGCTCTCTTCATTCAAAGCGTGAGTTTTTCAACAGTAATTAGAAAAGCAGCACTAAAATTTACCTTTCTGCAATGTGGCATAACTTAACCCTAAGAGGAAGAGTACAATAGCAAAGCGTACATTTTGCTTTAAGTTGCCAGATCACTTGGAATCTTCTCCCAACAGACTATGGTTGAGAAATACATATTTCAGATTTGTCATAAGAGATTATTATATATTCTGCTCACCACATTGTGTCTAGATGGCCTTTGGGTTTTAATGCTGGGAAGTACACTTATTATATTTCAGAATTTAAGAGCTTTTGGAAACAACAACCTCACTGCATTCTTGAGAAGAACATGTTACACAAACACTCAGAAAATTATATAGATTAATAGAGACACAGGATATTTTTCAAGGCAAGGAGTTTAATATAGAAAAACATCAAGATGATCTTAGAAGATTTCATACTCCTGGCATTCTTATACAAATCTTGTGTATTGTAAACAAAACAGCTCCTACAAAAATTCTACTTTCGGTTGCATTGTCTCTTAGATTTTCTTTTATTAAAGTTTAGAAATTCTCAAAATTTTCTATTCTTCTCATTAAAACTTTATTTGAGATATGCTGGTAATGTCTAACATTGGTTTTATTTGATCTCCCATTAAAGTCATAACACTTTTTAAGAGAATAGATGAAATATTATTCAATATAATTTTTCACCAATACTTAGCACTGTATGGAAATAGAGGCGGCAGAAGTAGCGTTTTCTTTCATGCCTTTACTTCCTTCAGTTTCAGGGGAGAAAATGAAGATGACATGTTTAAGTAAGACATACCAGACAGAACAGAAGTGAACAGGGTGTTACAGCCTTGCTGCTGGTTGTCTATTTAATAAACTTTTATTAGAAGAGGCAAAACATGTGAAGATCAAAATCCATCAAACTGACCAAACTTGGCAACAGTTAACCAAAATAACCCACAAGAAGAAAAAGATAGGAGTGGTGCTATATGAATGAGCCCTTGGGTGATCCCTGCCATCCAAAAATTATCATCCCAAATTTTCTTCCTGTTTTTTTTTTTTTTTCTCCTCAGGGATTATTATAAGTGATTTCCACAATTGTAAAGTGGTCTGAAGCTCCAGGAAGAAGATTTTAAGATAGTTTATGTTTATCTGACATAATTTATCCTTCCCTAGTCTTTGTTTTCTTCTTATGAAAACATGTATTTTTTAATCTTGTGGACTTTTTTTAAAAACCCAAGTAATTGAGATGGACCATGCAATTATAATGTCCAACCACCAGTAGTTCAATTTCATAATAAATTTTATCTTGAGTTTAAACACTAACTAACTCATCATATACCAAATGACTCTCCTAAGGGTGCATGTGTGCACAAGGGTATGTGTGCATACGTATATATATCTTCAGATCTATAAAAATTTTAATAGGCTCCAATCTCAAAAGTGCAAATCTCTTATTGTAATTGATGTGCTAAAAATAACAGTATACTTTAGTCAATTTCTGACCTACTGACCTACTTTATTTTCAGCAGAATTTTGTTTAGAATTTGTAGTTTCGTTTATGCAGCCTATTAACTAAGCCAAAACAACTATGGCAACTCTGTGGAGAGTTACTTAATTTAGTTGGGTAACTGGAAATGAGGATGTCTTCTTTCCCTGGTAGAGCAAGAGGAAGAGATTCAGTTGTGTTGTTGTTCTAGGGACCTAGGTGAGATTCAGAGATGAGACGCCTTCTGGCTTACTTCACTGTTGGCGATGCTGGGAAATTCCAAGTTGTTCATAAGTATACACACCAAAATCAAGTTCTAAATCACAAAAAGAATAAGATGAGTAAGCAAAGATCAAAGTGAAGAGGGTGTGGAATTTTGGAGTGCCAGTGGATAAAAAGGTGTGCCATGGGAAGGAGAGAGGAGCATCCCAGCGACGCTCCTTTCACCAACAAGGTAAAGGAGTGGTTTATTGAATTTCTTTTCTCCCCAGGTATTGACAAACCTTGTGGGCTTCAAGCGCTAGCCTAGGACGGAGCAAAGCTGACAACCTGCAAAACTAGTTAGACTGTTGGGACTCAAAGACCAACTGGCAGGATTTATGGCACTTTTATACTGATGAGTCAATTTCTTGACACATTTTGTCTCCTTTTTTGAGCCTGAGGGCATTTATTTAAATATCTATTCACCACTGACATTTTAGGGCATTCTAGAAAACATCAAAGCAGGAAATCTTGTTGAACAGAATTTTAAAGCACCATCCCAACCCAACACATACCTCTAATCTCTGATGCTAGCTAGCGCTGATTTTATGAAGGTGTGTGCTAAGAGCCTTTTACAGAAATGTGCCTATATAAGAATCAGAGTAGTGGTGTTGAATATGTTTTAAATGTCTTATTCAGCAGTTTAATTATTTTAGGGATGTGTGTGTGTGTGTGTGTGGGTGTGTACTCACACTTATTTGGCTATTTTATTAACCTCAGAGAGGGATGAGATTTGTTACACTCATTGAAAGGAAACCTGGGCTAAAAAGTTGAGAGATGTGTATTCCCATTTTTTGTAGCGTTAGGGCTAAGTCTGCCTGTTTTCCAATCCACAAGGATGAGTGGAGGCAGAGCACACATATTTATCATTTATGGCACAGGCAGCTGAGAGTTGCAGTGAAAAAGGCTGAAAAGCTAAACTACAATGAGGAAGGCTGAGCCACACTGGCCTCTTGACCTTATATACTAGGTCATCTTGGTCAGTCATTACATGATATCACACTGCTACTCCTTTCATGTCCTGGATTAATGCTTCTAGAGTAATTTAATTGATGTTTCCAGTGCAAATTTATAACTACTAAATTCATCTTGAGTACCCACCTTGCAGGTCACTTTATACTTGGGGTTATAGACAGCATTCCTGAGCTTTGTCCCCATGGAGCTCATTAAGGAACGTAGAACATAATGGTAATAAAGACTGAGCCATAGACAGGTGCAAGTACAATATGGCACCTTGGCCTTAGCAATGTATTTAATAGACCAAAGGATGGAATGAGAAGTATTTGTTGAAATATTTTAGCTAAAACACATTATTTTGATAAAAGTAGACAGATGAAGGATTGCTTCAACAAATAGAAAGGTCATGAATAGGTTTTGCCAAAATCCTTAAAGATATAATTTGTGTATTTTATGTCATAAAGTCATATGACACATATTTATAGAGAAATACAAAAATATATTTGGGCCAAATGTTTATGGATAAAAATATTTAATAAATCAAGTGCTCTATTAGAATTTGGCTGGAGATGTGGATGTTATTTTAGCTTTGGTGAGCAACTGCTAGGATAATTTTGGCAAGTCAGGTGGTTAAAGGAGGATTGTAAAAATAATCACAAATTATTATAGGTTTTATGGCATACAATTGACAGTATTTTCCAAATTTGTGGCCTAAGCTATGTACCTGTGACAGATGAAAATCTCATTTTTTAATTTCAAAAATTCACAAAATATATTTCCAGATTATTGTTTTCAAGGATGCTTTAGCAATAAAATAAGTAGTTAAAATTCATGTCCTTGCATCACACTAAGCAACAGAGAACAATTTGTGGCTAGATATCCCAAATTTCAAGTCAGGTTCCTTCCAGACACATTGGTGCATCAAATGAAAATGCAAAGTATTTCATTACATAGTATATCAATTGATTTCCAATGAATAAATGGAGGATTTGTTTCTAACAGTTTCTCTGTTCACATCTAAATATATAATATGAAATGTGGAAGGAAGTTCTAGTTTGATAGTGTCTCAATTACAATTGCCAAAAGTAACTTTCCAAAAAAGACAGCTGTCTCTCTTTCAGCCAGTAGATAAAACATTTTAAATACATATCTTAAACACTCCTTCTACATGAGCATGTCTCTCTCCCAATGAACCTCAACATACTTTGTTATTAGCTATCCTTGCTGTTAGGTAGGGGCATTGCAAACTTTCTTCTGCATATCCTTATCTTTACTACAATTTCAAAAGCAGAAAAGATGGCCGAAATTGCTTCATTTAGTGAGTGTTGGAACAAACTTCCTAATTAAGAGTAACTGTAGAGTATAAATAATGAAAAAAATGTATTGAGGAAAGAAAGGAAAAATATTATATTGTCTGTTTTATAATTCAAGCTAAGATGGCAAGAAATGACTTAAAAATGTGTTTTGTTTTTAAAAATTACAGATTCACAGGAAGTTGAAAATGGAAAAAAGTAGTATTATCCTCCACTCAGTTTCCCCCAGTGGTTGCCTGCTACACAACTGTGAGACAATGATCAAAGCCAGAAAAATCAATATTGCTACAATATTAATATTTTATCATGTGTGTAGATTTGGGCAATGGCCACCACATCAAGACACAGAACTAAGGCCGGGCGTGGTGGCTCATCCCTGTAATCCAAGCACTTTGGAGGCCAAGGCTGGAGGATCACCTGAGGTCGGGAACTCAAGACCAGCCTGACCAACATGGTGAAACCCCATCTTTAAAAAAAAAAAAATTAAAAAAAAAAGACACAGAACTCTGCCGTCACCACAAAGGTCACTCTTTTTTTCTCCGTATCCTTTTATAGCACTCTCCTGCCACCATCCATAACCTCTGGCAACCATTAATTTGTACTCCGTCTCTGTAATTTTGTCATTTCCAGTATGCTGTATAAATGGAATCATACAGTATTTGGCCTTTAGAAACTGGCTTTTCTTCACACAGCGTGGTACCCTTGAGATTCATCCAAGTGGTTGCATATATGAACAGTTCATTTCTTTTCATTGGAATAAATACCCAGCAGTATCAATGCTGGGTCATATAATAAGTGTACGTTGAATTTTTAAGAAACTGCCAAACTGTTTTCCAGAATGGCTGTAACATTTTACATTCTCGCCAGAATGTGTGAGAGATCCAGGCTTTCTGCATCCCCACCAGCATCTGGTATTGTCACTATTTTCACTTAGACCGTTCTAATAGGTGTTTGAAGACACCTCATTATGGTCTCAAGTCACATGTCCTTAATGCTAATGATTTTGAACATCTTTTCATGTACTTATTGTCCTCTGTATATTCTCTTCAAATAGGTTATATCTATTTTAAATATATTCATAGGATGCAAATTGATATCTCAGAATATCAAGTGATTTCTTTAAGTAATAAGTATATTTGTTAATCAAATATATTGGTTTTTTTTGTAAAGGGTCCTTGGTTACATAACCCCAGAATTATATGCAATAAAATTACAATGGATATACCATCTATAATTAAGGAGTGTTAGTTGAGTTTAAGAAACATTTTTAAAACAGTAAAAAAAAAAAAAAAAAAAGTAGCAAATGCTCCAAATAAACCAAGTGAAATAAAAAGCTAAATCCTCTATGTTTTCCACATAATTTTAAAACCATAAGTAAGGTTGTAATTGCAAGACAATACAAAGGAAAGGCTGCTGATAATGTTCTGTCTAGAGAAAAACATTTTGTACAGATTAAGTTAATGTAATGAATATATTCATAACAATCAGAAGGTGAGAAAAGAACATTTAATCTAATCACATTTCTACATAGAATTAGTTGTTCAAGTGCGTTTCCTTTATCCTTATTTTCATTTCTTATTAGTAACACAAGGAAAGCTACTGACTCCACACACAATACGATAAGTAGACTTATCACAGGGGAACCAAATGCTGACATGATAGTCATTGAAACTATATTTTGAAAGCAGCCGATAATTCTCCTGAATGATTCAATTAATTTAGGTTAAATTATTCATTAATTCATTTAGGCAGTATTTATTAAGTACCTATAGTATGTCTTTATTAATCAGATACTATGTAAAACTCTGGGATCCATGGGCACATGAAACATATTCCATGCTTTTCAGAGACTTAAAATATAATAGAGGAGACAGAATTGTACATTAATGTTTTCTTACAATCTTTAAAGAAAAAGAATGGTATCTGATGGTCCAGGATGCTTAACTCTCTGAACTTATAACAAAACTATTCTAAATATTTACTTGATAGTGTTCATTTACATAGTACTTTGGTTCCTATTTATTTTCATTTATCAACTGTTTTTAAATTCATGAAAAAAACAGCAGAAAGAGAAAGATGAAAAGAGATGATAGCTGAAAGCAACATTCTATACCTAAGAGTTATGAATTATATTTTATTCATTTTGCTCTATTAATTTCCCAAAAGATTATAGTTGTTTCGGCTAATGGAAATACTATGCATATCTGTTGTGTCCTGCAAACATACACATATTTTGGTTATTTAGTAACTAAATGCAAATCTAAATACTACATTGTATATGTGGGTCTGATATGAATGGCATATTAGAATTCAAGAAGGCATGGGGTGGGTAGCCATTTTCCACAAATTTTATCTGTTTCTCAGACTGAAGATCCTATGGAAGAAAAAATGCTTGTGTAAAGAGTGCTTCCCCATAGAGCTCAAAGGGCTTTTAAAGGAAGGAAATGGAATGAAATTTTCTGAATTTCACTAGATCAAATTCAAGGACATGAAGAAAAGATGTGATCTGAATAGATTTCTTATGTCTTTCAAATTTGAAAGTGGTAAATGAAGTGTGTTTAAAATATCCATCTCTAAAAAATATCTAGAATAGAATTTCCCTTTTCAAGATCTAATAAGATGAACTGGATTACTTTTCCAGGTCACTCTAACCTGTGATAAATGTATGTGTTCTCTAAAAACAGAGCCCTCTCCCCTTCTGCCCCTACCCTGATCAGGTGAGGCAATTGACCTTTTATAACTGCTTTCTTAATGGAAATACCATAACAAACAGTGCCATCTACTGACTAACTTATGTCATTGAATGCCTCTCAGTAGTAAATATTCATGCGATTGGAAATGCTTGTCATGTTTGTCATATGTCATACTGTATGTAATGTTTGTCATATGTTTACAGCGGTCACATGTCATTGATACTAAAACCTGCAGGGAATACAGATATCATTTGTTTTGATCTTTTTGGATTTCTAAGAGAAGAGGGGATTGAGATCCAAAAAGATCAATTTGCTGAAAATTTTGACATGGTATTTTTTGTTGAGCACCACTGCGAACTGAATCTTGAGATGGCAGGAAATTTAACGTTTGGAGCTAGCAATCAGTCTTCAAAGTCGTCTATCCATCTGGAAAAAGAGTCTGACAGATATGATTAATGAAACAAGTATGAAACCAATATAGCAAAGCAAGTTGGCAAACTGCTGATGTAAAGTTTGGGGAGAAGAACATGCTCATGTGCAGGCTTACAAAAAATATGAAAGAGGAAATGAAGTACTCTGCTCCTCTGTTCTTAACAACAGAGGGTTGCAACTGTTTGATGATTGTTTTAGAAGCCTGATTTGTCATCACAAAAATATAATACACAAAATGAACCCATTATATTTTAAGATGCATCCGGTCAATATCAACTTATAGCTTGAACTAAAAAGAAATATAGCTATATTATATAATCTTTAAATTTATGGCAATTAGGCTGAGTAAAATAGGGTCAACTTGGTGGAAAGTCTTCTTTTTTTCATTATCAAGAATTAAGCCATTTTTGGTTTCTATTTGTGCCCAAGACACACACTTAATATTTATTTCTCTAAATATTAAGCCACATCTAAACATTACATTCAGATAATTTCGTAGTTACATCATTCACAACATTTTAATACAAGGCCTTGTTGATCTAAGGGGCTTAACAAATATTTGTGGAATGGAATACTGGTGGAGGGATAGTCTACCTTCTCATTTAAGGTGGTAAGTTGTCAAGTTGATTACTGTAATAGGCTAAAGTATTTTGTTGTTAACGTTTTTAGGCTCATAAAATTTATGCGTAAAGCACATGAGAATATTAGAAAATATGCAAGCAAGTTTATATAAATGAGAACATTAGAAAATTTACAGCAAATTAAGAAATTTGGGGTTAATCAGCAGCCAAGTAAATCATATTAGAAAATATTTCTCAGTATAATATTCAAATTTTATATTTTCTACCTTTCAAACTTAGAGATAAACAAAAGTACTGAAAACAGTTTTGACCATAATTTGGGACCATGTGAGGGTAGAAGATTTCAGAACATGGCTTTCTTTCTCTGCTAACTATACTCCCAACACCTTTCCATGAGTCAAACTAGAGTTATCTAAGGAGCCAGAATCCACCAGAACTAAGATACCAAAGGTAATAGCATAGCAAAAGCACAGGAGAAATGTGCTTTCATAAGAGTCGTACTGCTCTGCAGGACACACATCGCTTTGAAAGTGGTTTTGAGATTAAAGACAGGGACCCACACTGAGGGTATATTGCAAGTCTCCACAAAGATGTCCTCCTGGCACAGGATCAGGACAAAGCCCAGAAATGCTGACTGCCACAACTGAAGCAAATCCCAAAACCACATGACCATTCAACAGAACACACAGATACTTGTTCTCCACACATGTATATTGGGGTTTGGACACGATATCAAAATAGTTCACACTCAGCATCTTCTGCTTCCAGGATCTTATTTGATGACCTCTTCTCTTTCAATTGTTTGATCAGAAGACTTGGAAAACATGACTCTTAACTTCATTTTCCTCTTCATCTCAGAATTAATTTACATGCTCTATTTGCCATTTATGCTGTTGTATTTACGTTCTGTGCCTTTTTTTTTTTTTTTACTTCATGTTAGCTTAAATTTTAGACCCATTTAGATTATATTTACTTGCAGGTGACTGGTAAAATGAGGATAATACAGAATAAACATGTTCTCTCTTCTTTCTGTTTTCTTTCTATTATGTTAAATCCTCAGATACTCAAAACTGAAATACATCTTGATATGGTTTGGCTGTGTCCCCACTCAACTCTTAACTTTAGTTTTATCTCCCAGAATTTCTACATCTTGTGGGAGGGCCCAGGGGGAGGTAATTCAATTGTGGAGGCTGGTCTTTCCATAAAATTCTCGAGATAGTGAATACGTCTCATGAGATCTAATGGGTTTATTAGGGGTTTCTGCTTTTGCCTCTTCTTCATTTTCTCTTGCTGCTGCCGTGTAAGGAGTGCCTTTCACCTCCCACTGTGATTCTGATGCCTCCCCAGCCATGTGGAACTATAAGTCCAGTTAATCCTCTTTTTCTTCCGAGTCTCGGGTATGTCTTTATCAGCAGCATGAAAACAGACTAATACACATCTACTACATAATTACCAATATCTGTGGGACAGTTATACACTGCTTCATATAAATTTTGCAGTTAGTAAATTGTATGTGTATGCGTGTGTGTAGGTATGTGTGTAAAAGAGAGAACAAAGATCAAAGCATATACACATCTATAGAGACAACACTGACGACAAGTAAAGAATATTCACTTTGAGAAGCCCAACCTATTACCCATGAAAAAAATTTTTTTTTTTTTTTGAGACAGAGTTTCACTCTTGTTGCCCAGGCTGGAGTGCAATGGCGTGATCTCGGCTCACCACAACCTCCGCTTCCCGGGTTCAGGCAATTCTCCTGCCTCAACCTCCTGAGTAGCTGGGATTACAGGCACGCGCCACCATGCCCAGCTAATGTTTTGTATTTTTAGTAGAGACGGGGTTTCACCATGTTGACCAATATGGTCTCGATCTCTTGACCTCGTGATCCACCCGCCTAGGCCTCCCAAAGTGCTGGGATTACAGGCTTGAGCCACTGCGCCGGCCCATTAAAAAATTTTAAGCACAAATAGATTGTAAAAAAATTTTATTTTATTTCATTTTACTTATTTATTCATTTAGAAAAGGTATCTCACTCTGTCATCCAGGCTGGAGTTCAGTGTTGTGATCTCGGCTCATTGCAACCTCCGCCTCTCAGGTTCAAGCATTCTCCTGCCTCAGCCTCCTGAGTAGCTAGGATTTGCAACCTCCTCCTCCCAGGTTCAAGACATTCTTCTGCCTCAGCTTCCCAAGTAGCTGGGAATGACACGCACATACCACCATGCCCAGCTAATTTTTGTATTTTTAGTAGAGACAGGGTTTTAATCATGTTGGTCTTGAACCTCTGACCTCAAGTGATCTGCCTGCCTCAGCCTCCCAAAGTGTTAGAATTACAGATGTGAGCCACCATGTCCAGCCAAGAAATTTTGAAATATAGAATGCACCACAGACAAAGAGAAACAGCAAGTCTCTATTTAATCCTCCAATTTTCCATAGATGCCATTTTCAAATTCAGATAACAGCCTCCTCATACAAAAGCAAAAGAGTTCTCCCACCACTAAAGCTCAAAGACTTTTTTTAAACAGCAAATGAAAATGTAGCAAATGTTTGAAAAATCCTGGCCCTTTGGTATAACTCTTGTTGAAGCATGTGCCTGTTTCATTCTAGAAAGAGTAGCAACACAAACTGTCAGTTTCTTGTAGGTCACAATTGCTCATGGTTTTAAAATCATTATTGACTTAGAAAGAAAAGTCATACATTGTCCCCATCTCATTTTTATTATTCCTAAAAGATGAATCCATTAAGGATTTTGTGTAACTTCACGTGTGAAAATTCTCTGAGAGCGAGACATGGGATTCTAAATGCACTTGTCTTTTCCTTATGGTTTAACATCCTCACCAGACAAATTCTCTGTCATCCAGAGTCATGCCTCAAATTCTAATATCAAAGGCAATTCATGAAGGTAATTCAAAGTGAAGTTAAAATATGTACAACAATTATTTACTACTTATATATTAACTAAGTAAAGGTGTGACATCTAGTAGGATCTAGCCAATTAGTTCAGAGGCAGACAGTAAAGCTCTAAAAAATAAATTCTCTACTTGATTCATGTCTCTCAATCACCACTGTTTAAAATTAAACTTGAAAGTTATTAAAAATTACAACCAAAACCCTACCACTAGCAATGATCAAAAAGCAGGCCTGTGGATTTTGAATTAGTTTTAATTCCCACCGATTTGGAAAAAGCAAATCCATGTCCTGCTCACAAACACTTCCTCCTAATTAATCATTTTTCTCAAGTGGTGTGATGGGGCAGAACAAAGTCATCTGCTTCAGACTCTTCAATCCCTTAGAGCCCAATTCATTGAACTATTTGTATGTCCAGGTCTATCCATAATTTGGAGCATATCTTGATAGAAATAGGCAGATACTAACAGCCTCTTCAATTCTATCAAGTAGAGCTTCAAAGTTAAGTTAAATTTCAATCTACAAAATCCAGTGGCCCAGTTAGGATTGTGCTCCAATGTGCCATTCCCACGATACTCTTCAGGTGGATACACCTGTGTTTCCAAAGAGAATCAGAGACACACTAGGGAAGCCCATGCAGGGGAAATATCTTTGATGCTGTTCAGGATGAGGCATCAACTTAGGTGTTTTCTCCTTAGTTCCTTAGTTTTCTCATCTAAAGCAGAACCCTGGCTTGAAGAGTTGTCTAATTGCTGACTTTTTCCCTTCCTCAGGGGCTGCATCTTCTTTACATTTTAATCATTATACTGGAGGCATTTTATAAACAGGATGAAAATATAATTAAATATATTTGCAGATGACTTTTGAGAATGAAGGAGAAAGGTATTAATAATGACACCAGGAAAACAGGTATAAACCAGGACAGCCTGAACAAATATAAATATATGGACACTACAAGGGTTCTAGGGCTTTAGGAAAAAACTGAAGACTGTAGTTGAGTCCAGTGCTGTTTGGTGAATACTTTCCCAGCATTCAAAGCCCATTCCCTTGTCATTAATTTTTGTCTCTCACTTCAAATGTTCCCTGGCAAAGGAATCATCTGCTCTATCCAGCTTCCACCTTTGCAATTTACCCATCTTAAATTTAGCACAAGTAGATTATGTGCGTGTGTGTGTGTGTGTGTGTGTGTGTACACATATGGTCTTAAACATAGTACGATGAGATAGTAATAGGAATGAATGAACAATCAAGTAATAAAGTAATATTGCTGGTTTGTCAGATGAATATGAGTGTTCAAGACATTGACCAGGTTCTTTAGAAATGGATTGCCTAAAGTTTCCTTAGAACTACTTATTATAATTTATTTGAAAATTTCCTTAGTATTCTCACTAGTGATATGTCTTATACGAACTAATGAATGGTTAGAATACTATTCAGAGAATCATCATCATTACTATGCACAGTTTAACATGTGGGATTTTTTCTTTTCACTTGAGTGTATTTCAAATATAAATTTTCTACTCTATAACATTTTTTATTCTAGTCTTTAAAAGGTGGGTTTTGAAAATATAGATGCATTTTCCTTTGTGATTTTTTTTCCTTCGGTTTCTAGTACTTAGTTGCTGTATAACCTTTGTAGATATTTTTAACTGCTTTTGATAAACACCTTTTGCTATGCTTAGAAAGCTACGTTAAAAAAGAAATGTAAAACCACAATGTTGCACCACTTTATACCCTTTAAGATAGCTAAAATAAAAAAGATAAGAACACGTGTTGTCAAGGATGTGGAGAAATCAGAACCATCATATCCTACTGATGAAAATGTAAAATGATGCAGCCACTAGTTTGGCAGTTTCTCAAAAAGTTAACCATAGAGTTACCATGTGACCCAGGAATTCCACTTTTAGGTGTAGAACCAAGAGAAATGAAGCCAAATGTACACAAAAAAATTCTTACAAATAATCGTGCTATGAATGTGCATACAAAAACATTCATAGCATCATTATTTGTAAGAGCCAAAAAGCAGAAAAAAATCTATAAACTAATAAATGGGTAAGTAAATAACTAATAAATTGGATCAACTAAATGGACAGAAAAATATATATCTACCAATAAATGAATATATGCATTCAAGGGAATATTATTCAGAATAAATAGAAATGAAGTACTGATATATGTTACAACATGATGAATCTGGAAAACATTATGCTAAATGAAAAAAGCTAGTCACAAAAAACACCACATATTACATGATTTCATTTGTATGAAATGTCCAGAATAGGAAAATCCATGGAGACAGAAAATAGATTTGTGGTTTCCTAGGACTGAAAGGATGAGAGGTTAGAAAATGACAGCTAAAGAGTGCAAGTTTTTTGTGGGGTAATAAAAATGTTCTAAAATTGATTGTGATGATGGATGCTCAATTGTCAATATACTAAAAGCCAGTGAGTTGTACACTTTAAATGGGTGAATTATATACAATGTGAGTTTTATCTCAATAAAACTGTTTTCTAGAAAAGTAGTTAGGATGTATTTTTCTTGCAAAATCATAGGCAAAGAAGACATTCATTCATAAGTAAGAGACTGGCACAAAAATACATAAAATTAAAATAGAAGTATATTAGCAGTCAAATCAATTACTAGTTAAATCATGAAGCGTATAACTCAGTAAGGAGTGATTTCTAAAAGTACCACATGAAAAGAGAAAACCCAAATCCTAGGAGATTAAATTCCTAGTTGAGTAATGATATCACGATAAGTGGCAGAGCTGTGAAGGTGAATTCTCATAGCTGGGCAGATCCTTCTGGATTTATTTCTGAAGAAGATCTGCTCATTAAGCCAAGAAGTAGAAATCGTGATTGAACAACGTAATAACTTTTAACCTGTACTCACATATGAACTTAACATTTCTTCAACTTAGAATAGTGGTTATGAGTGTGAGATATGGAATTTAAATGTTTGGTCTTGAATCCTCTGTAATTTAAAAGCTGCGTGACCCAATTTAATGTTCTTCAGTTCTATAGGTCTCAGTCTCAGAATCGCTAAAATAATATGTGCTTTTAAGTGGTATAATAAACAGAAATTCTCTCGGTGTATGATAAGCACTCAATTTACTATTTTTATTACTCCTGCTTTTTAAAAAATCAGATACAGGCAGTCATAGCTTGAAGCATCTTTCCTTTGGCAATAGATTTCAGGCAAACATAGTAAAGTGAGCACAAATGTCTCCTAATGAGACTGAAACTTTAGTATCGAGCTGCCATGTGACTCCATCAGTGATGAGTAAAGATGAAAATCTAAAAAGCACTCGTTAAGTTGCAAATGATAGAGTATCTCATCCAATGGAAAATTATGCCCGTTATTCTGACATTGGAGAATCATGAATCAGGGGCATGAAAACATTTCAGTTCTCTGTGGATTAAGTGAACATTTGTACATAAAATTCTTCACTATTTGTTGTGTTTCCTGATCTACTTTAAATTTTAAAATATTTTATTTTACCTTTTTTATGCTTTGATTTTATCTCAGCAAATACTGGCTAACGTTTTGTTTTTTTCCCGTTTTTGTGTTAGAAGAAAATCTAGGAAAATCTTCAGTATATCCTCAGGAATAACTGATAATGGTGCTTTCAAGTTTTCTGAGATTACTAACAGAAACAATGTGTAAAAGATACAATGACGCCATCAGGTTATTATTTTAATGAAGAATATGTTACTTTCCGTTTTGCAAACTAGTTTAACTATTGGAATATAGAAATAATTAGTTACAAAATGAAGAGATCACCTATTTTTAAAAATATGTAATCCTTCTAAACTCCATGGGAGAAAGAACATCTATTAGCATGGAAAGGAGACGTTTCAGCATAAGGCAAAGGATTAAGACTGCTAGATCTGGCATCAGACTATTGGGATTTAATTTCTGCTTCTCCTGATTGCTAACTATAATTTTGGGAAATTACCTACTCTATGTGTTGTTTTATTAAACTGTTAAATATTAATATAATAATAATAATACCTGCCTCATTTTCTGTTTCTGTTAGAATGTAAAAATTATTTAGAATAAGGCCAGTTAATCTATTGCCAAAGGAAAGATGCTTCAAGCTGTGGCTGCCTGTATCTGATTATTTTAAAAGCAGGAGTAATAAAAATAGTAAATTGAGTGCTTATTATACACCAAGAGAGTTAATATTTTTTAACTATTCAAACCATGAGGGCAATAAAATACTCAGATTCTCTTACATTAAGATGTTCCAATTATTTAAGACTATGACTTAGAAAATAGCTGTCTTAGAGGTAAAGACTATTTCGCACCGATGCTGCAACCCTTGTAACCACTCCAGTGCCTGCGTGTAGTTGGCAGGTGATAAGCCAATGTGGACCACTCCTCCCTAAGATAGGCATGCCTGGCTTCTCTAGTTTAACCTTCACTCTGAAATCTTTGCCTCAGAAGCCCCTTCATGTGCCATCTAGTTAAAAACAGTTGATCACTGTCCACCACTCTCCACTCACTACTTATTTTCCTCATATCCTTATCACGTCTACAAACTTTCTTTTATTTGGTTTCTTATTCTTTTTACTCTACTAGGGTGCAAAGTTCACAGAGCTCATGAGACTTGGCGTTTTAATTTGCATCACATCAGTGCCTAGAACAGTGCCAGAAACATAATAGTTTACCCACAAATATCTGCCAAATGAAGGAATTTATTTTTGGATGAAGACATAGTGTTATAAAATAAGGCAGTAAATTGTAAAGAAGAGATGCTTCCTGTTTTTCTATCTTGTTGCATTTTGGGTTTTCCAGAAAGCGAACTTTGGTTTTGAGATGTTTACTAGGGAGCATCCCTTGGATCAATACCTGTGGAAGGAGAGGTGAAATGTGTGCTTGATCAAGGGAGGAACCCATCTATGGTTCGGAGCAGCAGCCTTGGCCATCACAGAGTTAAAATGGCTCAACTTCAGAGATTTCCTGTGTTGAAACCACATGGCCTTTCCTTTACACGTTCACCTCAATCAGTCATTGTCTGTGGCCCACCCACAAAAGGATGTACCCTTGGCAGCTCATGGCCAAGGTGATCTGAAAGGGCTGACAGCTGAAGGCTGTGGGGCAACAACTCCTCCTTCCTTACAGAGGGATCTGGGTGAGACAACACATCAACACACATTCTGTATTTCCCATTCTTTTATACTTTTTGCTTATTCATTCAACAAATATCAGCGTGTATTTTCCAAGAGCCAAGCACCATCTCAAGTTCTGGAAATGTTGACACTGAACAAAACAAAGTCCTGGCCCTCAAGGAGCTAACATTCTAGAGAGGGAAGATAAACCATAGCCAAGCATACACTCATGTGTAATTAGTCAAGAAATAATAAATGTTACAAGGAAAGCTCCTTCAGGATTAAAGCAAGGAAGTGATATGCTAGCTGACATCTGAAGGAAGTATGGGAGAAAGCCATGCTTCCACAGAGTGTACTAGGCAGTAGTAGCACCAGTGAGTGAGAAACCCTGGTATATTCAAGCAGCAAGAGGAAGCCAATGGGGGAGGGTTTGCAAGCCACGAGGCCAGTGAGGTAATTGGGATCTGATTTATGAGTTGTATTCTAAAGTTCAGATTTCGAAACCTAGATTTTTTTCCTAGTAGTTTCCTGAATTTCTGCCCAAAATTTACTCTTTTATCCTGACTAGGGCTATTTAGTTTGAAATTTCATGATCCCTCCTATTTATATACTTTTCCATGGACTTATTTGACTGTTTACAAGCAAGGGGCAAGAAAAGTCTTTGTAACAAATGATTGTAATTTTATTTCACAGCTGAAATCTCCCAGCTGTTTGCTCTGTTTTCCACTATCCTGAGAGAGGCTTTAGATGCATCTGCTTGCAGAATGAATATGCTATACCCCATTTTCCTTTCCTTGGGGGATTTGTTCTTTTGAGAGGTTTTATTTTTAATTGCTTTTCCTTTATATTGTTAGTGTTGGTGATTTGAGATGGACACGACATCTGTCTTGGGACACAGTGCTCCATAACATTTGTCACAATAGCAGAAGTACTGCTAGACAAAACTAAAACCAAAAAGGCAAGGCTCTGCACTCTAATCAGGGGGAAAAATGAGTCATTCCTCCTAGTACTCTTTAGAGAAACCAGGTGGTTTTATCATAAATATTCTACTGAAACATATGTAAGTCATTATGCATCACAAAGGAGACAGGCAAACACGATCAAAGTTCAAATCTTGAACTGGTATCCATCAAGAGAAGGAAGGACGGAAGATGGGGGTGGGGTCAGGTATTCTCAAAGTCCAGAGGAAGCTAATTCACTGAATTGTAGCATCAAACACCTTGTCCCCAAAACTCACTGCAGCACAATCAAGAGCAAACTTGAGCCAACCTCAGTCGGAGCAACTTCTCCAGCATCTGAGTTCACAGCTCCATGCTCAATGTGTCCTGTTAGTCCTCAGAAGGATGGTTCTAGGAGCAATGGTGACTCCTTCTCATGCTTTGCTTGGGGCCTCAGAATTTACGCCAATGCCAACAGAAATTTAGAATTATTCTCATTCAGCAAGAGATAAGGGAAATAATAGAAAATGAAGGGAAATTTTGCACAGGGTTGAACAGAAATTAAAAACCAGAGAATGATTTCTTACAAACCACATATGTTCTTCTCCTCCCTGAAAGTAGGTGAACAGTGCACTGTAATACTATGCCCTGTCATCTCTCTTTCATAAAGGGAAAGACAGAAAACTGATCGTCCTTTGAGAGATGAATAAACTTGTCTGATACACCCTCAAGGGCCCTGATAAGAGCTGGAGAATAGTCAGGGTCTACATAAAGACAGCAAATTCTTCAGCAGGTGCCTTGCAAGCAGCCTGCTAGCTGCTGTCATTTGACATACTATCTTTGCTTTTCTACCAGAAAGATGAATATAGAACTGAAAAAACATTCTTTATCCATCCACAGCCAAGAAATGAATGACAGGGACCAAAAGAGCCCTGCAAGTCACTCAAATTAAATTAAAAGCTCAGAGCCTGTAGCAAAGACAACAGTAAAATGGGGTCTCAGATGTCCCAGGTTTTTATTTCTCTTGTTTTTCACATATGCCTTCCTTTTTGACTTTTGCCTCTACCTCTGACTCATAAATCCCTCTTTTTTTTTTTTTTTTTTGCCTCTGCTCTTCTATGTTAGGTAAGATGCCAATAGGATGGTACAAAGAAATGAGACACTGGTATTGCCTAGGGAGTTAAGAAGAACTTTATAGGCATTTAAGGCACAAAGTTAAAGTGAATTTGATAGATGGCAAAGAAATGGATATTCCAGTCAGAAGTGAAAAAAGAGCATGAAACACACACCAAATAGTTTTTGCTGGGAACAGTGGAAACTTGTGCCTGTGGCAGAGGTTGGGAGATGGTGAAAAAGGTGGGGTTGTGGGTGGACTAGAGCAGGTGCCAGGAGCCTTGGTAGAGATAATAACTTTCTTTACATGTCAATGTGCTCCTGCTCTGTAAATTATTTCCTCCTCCACATGACTACAATATACGTAACCCCATTCCTTTGTCCCAGTTGAGAGGTCCAGTCATTTTCTCCTGCTCTGAGATGGACTGAGTTCTTACGCTAATGGGGATGAAGTTTTGGATGGGGATGAAGAAGAAATAAAGAATCTTCTTTTGGTTCCTTGACCATGAAATATAAAATTTATATATCATCAAGAGTTCTTTGGAAACAGAAGAGTTCCATTAACCAAAAAAAAAAAAAAGTATGTATTATTAGGATACTGAGAACATAACAGAATCATAAGAATATATGAACAAACTTAGGGAAACAGAGGAACCTAACTCTTTGAATCTAGTATCAAGGTCTCAGGAACGGGACCATCTCCTTAGAGTGCTGCAATTGAAATGCTCAGATCTAATCACTTTCCTTTTTCATTTGTCTTCTCTTGAGATGCAAATTTCCACACGGAAATTGTGATTGACCTAGTGTAAATCACATATCAACCTCTTTGAGGTGGGATGAGGTTGAGGAGGGAGGGATAGTCCTATGACTGCCATTCCAGCAAAACCAGTGAAGGGAGATCGGATATGCACCCATAAAGAGGGATACCCAGAAGACCAAAACAAGATGAGTCTATTATAATTTGGGACATGAGATTCATGTTTTCTACCATGATAACAAAAAATGTGGTGGGGTGCAATGGCTCAGGCCTGTAATCTCAGCACTTTGAGAGGCTGAGGCAGGGTTGGGGGGATTGCTTGAGCCCAGGAGTTCGAGACTAGCCTGGGCAACATGTTGAAAGCCTATCTCTACAAAGTACAAAAATTAGCCAGGCATGGTGGGTTGTGCTGTAGTCTCAGCTACTCAGGAGGCTGAGGCAGAAGGATTACTTGAACCCAGGAGGTGGAGGTTGCAGTGAGCTGAGATAGCAAAACTGTACTCCAGCCTGGGTGATAGAGTGAGACTCTGCTTCAAGGGAAAAAAAATGTGCAGAAGAAAAAGGAAGCTGAGAGGAGGTAGAGAGGAAGGACGAGAGAAAAAAATAAGTAATTACAGGCCGGGCACAGTGGCTCAAGCCTGTAATCCCAGCACCGTGGGAGGCCGAGGCGAGTGGATCACGAGGTCAAGAGATCGAGACCATCCTGGTCAACATGGTGAAACCCCGTCTCTACTAAAAATACAAAAAATTAGCTGGGCATGGTGGTGTGTGCCTGTAATCCCAGCGACTCAGGAGGCTGGGGCAGGAGAATTGCCTGAACCCAGGAGGCGGAGGTTGTGGTGAGCTGAGATCGCGCCATTGCACTCCAGCCTGGGTAACAAGAGTGAAACTCCGTCTCAAAAAAATAAAAATAAAAATAAGTAATTAGAAATGTCAGCAACCTGAAATGTCAGGTTTGCAACCCAAGGAACTCAACAAACACACAATAAAAATCAATAGTAAGCTCCGATTGAGTACTATGTGCTGGACACTATTATAAGTGTTTTGCAGATATAAATCTTATTTAATCGTCTCAACAATCCAGTGAAGCATGTCCGGTGTTCACAACCCTTTCTAAGCTTTAGAGTTATCTGAGGAGCTTTTTAATAATGGCAAATAAGGGGGCAAACTCCAAGCATCACTGCTGATTAAAAGCTTTTCATTTGATTCCAAATGTGAAATGGGTTAATAATCAGTGAAGTAAGCATGATCAACACCTCCAGTTTTCAAAAGAAAAACTCAGCTCACAGAGGTTAATTAGCTCAATAATAAAATGACAAAGTCAGTCTGGCTCTAAAATTTGTGTTTATAAACCATGTGGTGGCAAAAGCATTCTCTGGCTTAAATGTACCTGGATTCAAACTTTATGCGTCACTCAATAGGTATTTGGTCTTGAGCAAATGATTTAACCTCTTTAGTTCTCAATTTACTTAGCTATAAAGTGGGACTAATAGTAACTACCTCACTGTGCTTATGTGAGAATTAGAGAAAATAAAATTCATGTAAAAAGGAAGGTGCTCAGTAAATGGCAGTTACTATTCCTTATACTGAGATGTCAGTATTATTAACAAGCTCTCAGGTGGACAGAGAAAACCTCCCTGTTACCAGGATTTATTTCCTCCCTGTTGTGAGATGCTACCTTTTTCATTGCACAGAAACCCTGAATTAGCAGAATATAATATTGCAATTCATCTATTTATTCTAGCCTGAGACCTTAAGCTCTTTTCGTTTCTAATATATATGTATTAAGTTGAAATCATTATTTTCAGAACAGAGTGTTAGGCAAAGTCTGAGACTAAATGAAATCTGCAACTCATCCTATGGAAAGTGTCTTCTAAAAAAGACGTGTTATATGACACATGTACTACATTACCCACTGATGTGATTGACATTTACTTGTTTTTGTTGCTTTCAATCTGACCTCTCCTAAAACTTCTCTTTTTTGTTTCCATTACTTTATTTGTGAGATAATGTGGTTTTTAGGTTAGACCTGGAGCCAAGAAATGCCATAATTCTAATGCCACAGTCTAATCCCAGCTTGACTCTCACTGGGGTCCTTGAAAATGAACAATGAATAACTCTAAGCTTTTCACCTACAGAGTAAATCAAATTATATAGTAAACCTGGAAACATTTTGAGAAATAAGGCATTAACATATGAAGATTACAAATAAATAAAATGTTTATATTTACTTTGAGCACCATATTTCCAAAATAGCAACATCTTAAAAAAGCAACTATGCTGAAAGAACTTTCCAGTCTTCCTGTCAATAAAAGAAGCTTAAGAGAAGAAAAGTCGATTGGGGGAGGATCCAAGATGGCCGTTTAGGAACAGCTCAGGATTGCAGCTCCCAGTGAAAGCGCAGAGGGTGAGTGGACGCCGCATTTTTATTGCCCACAGACTAGGAAATTCCCAGGCAGAGAAGCTCCACAGGTCACCACCGCGGCTGTTTCGGCCAGCGCGGCTGTGCCAGCTGGCGCTGCTGCTTTGCCCCGCAAGCGGCTGCTTTGTCGGCGCCCCAGAGCAGTGGTTCTCCGGTTCTCCGTACAAAATACACCGGTCCGGGTGCCCTTTTGGCTGGCGATTGGAGCCATGGAAAGTCGCCCATTCGTCTGTTTAAAAAGGGGACTGAGCAGAGAACCAGGACAGTAGATTCCAGGGCAAAAAAAAAAAAGCGCCACAAACCTCAGTGTCGCTGTTTAAGCCAGCGCAGTGAGTGGCCGCAGGGGAAAACAAACAGACCCCAGCACCTCTTCAACAGGCAACTGGAACACAAACTTAAAAAAGGCTCTGAGGCAGGAGCCAGGCAATCAGGCTCGGCTGGTCCCGCCCCCACAAAAGAACAGCAACCAGAAACTCTGGATTGAGAGTTTCGCAGCAAGCGCAGCTGAACCCGGGACGGTAGAGCTCTGAGGTGGAGGGGCGTCCGCCATTACTGAGGCAGCCTGCCACAACGGAGGTAGTCAGCCAATGCAGAGGCAGCCCGCCATTGCCAAGGCAACCCGCCATTGCTGAGGCAGCCCGCCGTTGCCAAGGCAACCCACCACAGCAGAGACTCCGCCCCAGCAGAGGCGGGCCACCATCGCCAAAGCAGTTCTAACTACACCCATATAAACAGGACTGCAGGGAAGTTCACTCGGCAGCTGGGCGGAGCCCACGGCAGCTCAGCAAAGCCTCTGCAGGCCGACAGTGACTAGGCTGCCTCCTTGCCGGTCAGGGCAGGTCTGAAGGAAAAAAAAAAGAAGGCAGCAGCATAAAGGAAACTCATAAATAAAGCCCTAAATCCCAGGGACAGAGCACCTGGGAACAAAAAGCAGTTTATGAGTTCTGCTGCAGCAGACCTAAAAGTACCTGCCCAGCAGCTCTGAATGAACAACAGAGCTCACAGCTCCCCATTTGAGCTCCTATAAAGAAGAGACTGTCTCCTCAAGCAGCTCCCTGACCCCTATATATCCAAAAGACACCTCATAAAGGAGAGATCAGATTGACACTAGGCAGGTATCCTTCTGGGACAAAGATAGCAGAAGAAGAAAACTGGTAACAACCCTTACTGTTCAGCAGCTGCTGCAGGAAAACCCCAGGCAATCAGGGCCTGGAGTGAACCTCAGCAGACCTACAGCAGAGGGGCCAGGCTGTCAGAAGGAAAACCAAGAAACAGAAATAACCTCATCATCAACAAACAGAACGTCAATCTGAAAGATTTGAGACCCAATCTGAAAGCCAGCAACTACAAAGTCGACAGGTGGATAAATCCTTAAAGATGGGAAGAAACCAGCGAAAAAAGGATGAAAACACCCGAAACCAGAACACCTCTCCTCCTACAAGGGATCAGAACTCCTCACCAGCAAGGGAACAAGGTTGGAGGGAGAACGAGTGTGATGAAATGACAGAATCAGACTTCAGAAGGTGGGTAGTAAGAAACTTCTGTGAACTTAAAGAACATGTTCTAACCAAATGCAAGGAAACTAAGAACGTTGAAAAAAGATTTGACGAAATGCTAATGAGAATGGACAAAATAGAAAGGAATATAAGTGAATTGATGGAGCTGAAAAACGCAACACGAGAACTTCGCGAAGCATGCACAAGTATCAACAGCCGAATTGACCAAGCAGAAGAAAGGATATCAGAGGTCGAAGATCAACTCAATGAAATAAAATGGGAAGGCAAGACTGGAGAAAAAAGGGTGAAAAGGAATGAACAAAAATCTCCAAGAAAGTGGGACTATGTGAAAAGACCTAATCTACGTTTGATAGGCGTACCTGAATGCGACGAAGAGAATGAATCCAAGCTGGAAAATACTCTTCAGGATATTATCCAGGAAAACTTCCCCAACCTAGCAGGGCAGGCAAACATTCAAGTCCAGGAAATACAGAGAACACCACAAAGATATTTGTCAAGAAGAGCAACCCCAAGGCTAATAATCGTCAGATTCACCAGGGTTGAAATGAAGGAGAAAATACTAAGGGCAGCCAGAGAGAAAGGTCAGGTTACCCATAAAGGGAAGCCTATCAGACTCACAGCAGATCTCTCAGCAGAAACCCTACCAGCCAGAAGAGAGCGGGGGCCAATATTCAACATCCTTAAAGAAAAGAACTTTCAATCCAGAATCTCCTATCCAGCCAAACTAAGCTTCATAAGTGAAGGAAAAATAAAATCCTTTGGGAACATGCAAGTACTCAGAGATTTCGTCACCACCAGGCCAGCTCTACAAGAGCTCCTGAAAGAGGCTCTACACGTATAAAGGAAGAACAAGTACCAGCTCAACTAAAGGGCAAAACACCCAGCTAGCACCAAAATGGCAGTATCAAATTCGCACATAACAATATTAACCCTAAATGTAAACGGACTAAATGCCCCAATCAAAAGACACAGACTGGCAAATTGGATCAAAAGCCAAAACCCATCGGTGTGCTGTATCCAGGAAACCCATCTCACATGTAAGGATACACAAAGGCTCAAAATAAAGGGATGGAGGAAGATTTACCAAGCAAATGGAGAGCAAAAAAAAGCAGGAGTTGCAATTCTCATCTCTGATAAATTAGACTTTAAAGCAACAAAGATCATGAGAGACAAAGAGGGACATTACATAATGGTAAAAGGATCAATGCAACAAGAAGAGCTAACGATCCTAAATATATACGCACCCAATACAGGAGCACCCAGATACATAAGGCAAGCTCTTAATGACTTACAAAGAGACTTAGACTCCCACACAATAATAGTGGGAGACTTTAACACCCCATTGTCAATATTAGACAGATCAACCAGACAGAAAATTAACAAGGATATCCAGGACTTGAACTCAGACCTGGACCAAGCAAACCTAATAGACATTTACAGAACTCTCCACCCCAAATCCACAGAATATACATTCTTCTCAGCACCACATCACACCTACTCCAAAATTGACCACATAATTGGGAGTAAATCACTCCTCAGCAAATGCAAAGGAACGGAAATCGTAACAAACAGTCTCTCAGACCACACTGCAATCAAGTTAGTACTCAGAATTCAAAAACTAACCCAGAACCGCACAGCTTCATGGAAACTGAACAACCTGCTCTTGAATGTTGACTGGATAAACAATGAAATGAAGACAGAAATAAAGATGTTCTTCGAAACCAACGAGAATGAAGACACAACATACCAGAATCTCTGGGACACATTTAAAGCAGTCTCTAGAGGAAAATATATAGCAATAAGTGCCCACATGAGAAGCAAGGAGAGATCAAAAATTGACACCCTATCGTCAAAACTGAAAGAGCTAGAGGAGCAAGATCAAAAAACCTCAAAGTCTAGCAGAAGACAAGAAATAGCTAAGATCAGAGCAGAACTGAAGGAGATAGAGACACAAAAAAACCCTTCAAAAAATCAATAAATCCAGGAGCTGGTTTTTTGAAAAGTTCAACAAAATAGACAGACCACTAGCCAGATTAATAAAAAACAAAAGACAGAATAACCAAATTGATGCAATAAAAAACGATAAAGGGGATATCACCACAGATTCCACAGAAATTCAAACCATCATCAGAGATTATTACCAACAACTCTATGCACATAAACTAATAAATGTGGAAGAAATGGATAAATTCCTGGACACTTGCCTCCTCCCAAGCCTAAACCAGGAAGAAGCCGAAACCCTGAACAGACCCATAACAAGGTCTGAAGTTGAGGCAGCAATTAAGAGCTTACCACCCAAAAAAAGCCCAGGTCCAGACGGGTTCACAGCCGAATTCTACCAGACATACAAAGAGGAGCTGGTACCATTCCTTCTGAAACTATTCCAAACAATCCAAAAAGAGGGAATCCTTCCCAAATCATTTTATGAGACCAACTTTACCCTGATACCAAACCCTGGCAGAGACTCAACAAGAAAAGAAAACTTCAGGCCAATATCCATGATGAACATAGATGCAAAAATCTTCAATAAAATACTGACAAGCCGATTGCAACAGCACATCAAAAAGCTTATCCACCATGATCAAGTAGGCTTCATCCCGGGGATGCAAGGCTGGTTCAACATACGCAAGTCTATAAACGTAATTCATCACATAAACAGAACCAAAGACAAAAACCACATGATTATCTCAATTGATGCAGAGAAGGCCTTTGACAAAATTCAACAGCGCTTTATGCTAAAAACCCTTAATAAGCTAGGTATCGATGGAACGTATCTCAAAATAATAAAAGCTATTTATGACAAACCAACAGCCAATATCATAGTGAATAGGCAAAAACTGGAAGCATTCCCCTTGAAATGTGGCACCAGACAAGGATGCCCTCTCTCACCTCTCCTATTCAATATAGTATTAGAAGTTCTAGCCAGAGCAATCAGGCAAGAAAAAGAAGTAAAGGGCACTCAAATAGGAAAGGAGGAAGTCAAATTGTCTCTATTTGCAGATGACATGATTGTACATCTAGAAGACCCCATTGTCTCAGCCCCAAATCGCCTGAAACTGATAAGCAAGTTCAGCAAAGTCTCAGGATACAAAGTCAATGTACAAAAATCACATGCATACCTATACACCAATAACAGACTGAAAGAGAGCCAAATCAAGAACAAACTTCCATTCACAATTGCCACAAAGGGAATAAAATACCTAGGAATACAACTAACAAGGAATGTAAAGGACCTCTTCAAGGAGAACTACAAGCCACTGCTCAACGAAATAAGAGAGGACACAAACAGATGGAGAAACATTCCATGTTCATGGTTAGGAAGAATCAATATCGTGAAAATGGCCATACTGCCCAAAGTAATTTCCAGATTCAATGCTATCCCCATCAAGCTACCAATGACCTTCTTCGCAGAACTGGAAAAAACCACCTTAAACTTCATGGGGAACCAAAAGAGAGCCAGCATAGCCAAGTCAATTCTAAGCAAAAAGAACAAAGTGGGAGGCATCACACTACCAGACTTCAAACTATACTACAAGGCTGCAGTAATCAAAACAGCATGGTACTGGTACCAAAACAGAGATATAGACCAATGGAACAGAACAGAGGTCTCGGAGGCAACACAACATATCTACAACCACCTGATCTTTGACAAACCAGACAAAAACAAGCAATGGGGAAAGGATTCCATGCTCAATAAATGGTGTTGGGAAAGCTGGCTAGCCATGTGCAGAAAGCAGAAACTGGACCCCTTCCTGACACATTACACTAAAATTAACTCCAGATGGATTAAAGACTTAAACATAAGACCTAACACCATAAAAACCCTAGAAGAAAATCTAGGCAAAACCATTCAGGACATAGGTGTAGGCAAGGACTTCATGACCAAAACACCAAAAGCATTGACAACAAAAGCCAAAATAGACAAATGGGACCTAATCAAACTCCACAGCTTCTGCATGGCAAAAGAAACAGTCATTACAGTGAATCGGCAACCAACAGAATGGGAAAAAATGTTTGCAGTTTACCCATCTGACAAAGGGCCGATATCCAGAATTTACAAAGAACTAAAACAGATTTACAAGAAAAAAACTAACAAGCCCATTCAAAAGTGGGCAAAGGATATGAACAGACACTTTACAAAAGAAGACATACACGAGGCCAACAAACCTATGAAAAAATGCTCATCATCACTGGTCATCAGAGAAATGCAAATCAAAACAACACTGAGATGCCATCTCACGCCAGTTAGAATGGCGATCATTAAAAAATCTGGAGACAACAGATGCTGGAGAGGATGTGGAGAAATAGGAACACTTTTGCACTGTTGGTGGGAGTGTAAATTAGTTCAACCATTGTGGAAGACAGTGTGGCGATTCCTCAAGGGCCTAGAAATAGAAATTCCATTTGACCCAGCAATCCCATTACTGAGTATATATCCAAAGGATTACAAATCGTTCTACTATAAGGACACGTGCACACGAATGTTCATTGCAGCACTGTTTACAATAGCAAAGACCTGGAACCAACCCAAATGCCCATCGACGATAGACTGGATAGGGAAAATGTGGCACATATACACCATGGAATATTATGCAGCCATCAAAACGATGGGTTTGGGTCGTTTGTAGGGACATGGATGAACCTGGAAACCATCATTCTCAGCAAACTGACAGAAGAGCAGAAGATCAAACATCGCATGTTCTCACTCATAGGCGGGTGTTGAACAATGAGAACACATGGACACAGGGAGGGGAGCACTACACACTGGGGTCAGTTGGGGGGAAATAGGGGAGGGACGGGGGGGTGGGGAGCTGGGGAGAGATAGCAAGGGTAGAAATGCCAGATGTAGGTGATGGGGAGGAAGGCAGCATATCACACTGCCATGTGTGTACCTATGCAACAATTTTGCATGTTCTTCACATGTACCCCAAAACCTAAAATGCAATAATATAAATAAATGGGGAAAAAAAAAGAGAAGAAAAGTCTTTGCTCAGTATGAGAAAATTCTGCTCCAGGTGTGTATGGGAATAGAGATGTGCAATATATGCGCCTTACCATGTACAATGAGAGCAGTTGTAAGCTAGAGCAGGGTATATGACAATGTCCAACACTAGTCTTAATTTAACTAAAGTACTGGTTCATTAAGTAGTCTGAGTGTTTTTAATTATGATATCTTATATAGTTTCAGTAAAGTTTAGGAAAAATTGAATAGAGAAAATGATGACTTTGAACAATTGAATAGTGAATTATTGACTTTGGAGGCATTATAAAAACGTAACCATAAATGTTGCTATTCCATTATCACATCCCTGAAGTTGTTAGATGCATAGACATTACTATTTACATGGCAGATAAGGATAAAAAGTGAAAAAAAAGTAGCCATCAATGTATCTCAAATATGCCAAAAATTAAAGTGTGTTATCTCAATTCAAGATGACACTGTCAGTGATTCAAAACTGTATTTGAGGAACTCATCAAAATTAATTCCTTATGCCTTTTTTTTTTTTTTTTTTTTTTTGAGACAGAGTCTCACTCTGTCGCCCAGGCTGGAGTGCAGTGGTGTGATATTGGCTGCAGCCTCCACCTCCCAGGTTCAAGCAGTTCTGCCTCAGCCTCCCGAGTAGTTGGGATTACAGGAGCCCACCAACACACCTGGCTGATTTTTGTATTTTCAGTAGAGACAGGGTTTCACTATATCGGCCAGACGGGTCTTGAACTCCTGACCTTGTGATCCACCCATCTTGGCCTCCCAAAGTGCTGGGATTACGGGCATGAGCCACCGCGCCTGGCCGTTATTCTTAATATTTAGCGTATTATCTTCAATTTTCAGTAGAGCAAGAGAATATATTTTAAATGTTTTCACCTAATACATTTATGCTTTATAAAATGAAGTAGTGTGAAACATCATTAATATTATTTGTATTTCTTTACTAAAGGGATTACATTAATAAATGTACCAAATTATTTTTTGCTTTCATTTGTTAAAGGGAAATTGCTCATTATTTTAAAAATTTAAGTGTTAAGCTGTCCTTTCCATCTTTCCTCCTTTCCCCGTAATGCAACTTAAATTGCTCAAGAACATGATCTAACTTTGTAAAGTTATGTTTTGCTGATACAGAAGACAATAATTGAAAGATAGATTAAATTTCACTCTATAATCCTCAGGACATTTTAAAAATAGAAATTCGTTTGGAAAGTAGTAGTCTTGTGTTTACTGAACCTCAAACGTTCAGAAATCTTTGATCTCTTATTTACTCTCATAAATCTCTCAGAAACAAACCATATTTCAGTAACATAAAAATAAAAACAGGATCACGACTTTCCCTTTTACTGTACAATGAATTTTCTCTCTGCTAGACCTTTTTAAAAGAGTATCTCAACTGAAACCCATAATGTGAGTATATTCCTAGAGTTATTTGTTGTAATGCTTTCATCTTTGGGACAAGCGAAAATAGGAAATAAGACAAAAAATTTAAAAAGGAAAAAAAAATTTAAGATGACTTCCTGGCAGTTTCATTTTCTAAACTTAATTCATACTTGAAAATAATTTCCTGTTCATCATCTTTGTGATTTTCTGAGACTGTATGAAAGATTAATTTTTTTCACTATTTTTCCTCCAGTGAATCTGAATTTCCCTTTGCAGAGCTGATTAAATATATTTGAAGACTACCGCGATATTTTTTCTGATAATCTTGGAAAAAAGCCAAACAAAACAAAAAATCCTGTAAGCTATACTATACAAATAATAAAAAGCAATTCAATATATGTGTCATATTGAAAAATAATTTTTATTACTTTTGTTTCTTCCCCATTGCCCTTTGAGCAACTCTGCTCCTTTTCTTCCTCTCAAAAAGAGCAAGTCATCACATAACCCCCGAACGCTCACTGCAGCAGCCTCTGGAAACACTAGCGGTGGCACCTGCAGAGCAAACCCAGCACTCCTGAGTGAGGGCCACAGGGCAAGAACTGTTTTCAATGTGGGTGTACATTAGTCTTTTTACTTTTGAGTCAAATAGATATATGAAATTAAATTATGATTTACATACGAAACAGGAACTTTTAAAATGTTTTTCTTTCTTTTTTTAATTTGGTTGCCTTTATCAGTGGTTAATAAATAATGCTGAACTACATACTCGCATCATTTTAGAAAATTCCACTTACGACGTTTTTGAGGAGTTTACCGCCATTAGTTAATAATTTTATTTATACTTTTATGGTTAAAAACAACTAAAAGTTAGTTATTCCGATAATAAATTGAAATCAGTTGGAATCAACTACTTGTTTTGTGAAGACCATTATTCTTCAAAAGACATTTCATATCTGTGTTATACTGAAATAACAGCAAGGTGTTATTCAGTTCGTACTTGAACATAATTTACTATTCATCTTCTTTGTGATTTTTTAGGTATATTGTTTTAAAAAGTTAGATTAATAAATTAATTAAATATTGAATTCTCAGATTGTCTCACAAGTGTAGGAGTCCAAAAAATCCCTAAAATAGAAATCAATTTACACATTTTGAAAGTGGTATTGCTCTAGTTCACCATTTAAAAGATGCTGTATGTCATCGTTTGTATCTTACAATCACCATTTTTATAATTTATCAGTGTCAGTATGCCCATTCCACAAAAAAATCACACAAAAGGTATATTTCTTAGGCCAATGTATATTTGGTCCTTTTTTTTTTTTTAAATAAGAGGAAGTGCATAGGTTTTGCATGAATATACATGGGACAAAGGAAACAGCTCTGTGATGAAGCAAATTGCTTGCATGTGTGGCTTTCTCTTTATAGCCAAGTGGCTTACTCAGTCAAGCATGTGAGCCGAACCTGACTTCTGCTCTAGAAATAATCTCAATCTCTGCTGTGCTGCCCACTATACCTGCCAACTCTGCTAGGACAACTGCACTCTGTGCACTTAACTGTGACAGATACTGTGCTAGGCTGTGTTGTAGACACTGCAGGTGCCAAGATAAGACATACCTAGAGGGCTCACAGGGCAACAGGCACAAGTAGTTACAAAATAAAACAGAGTAAAGCACAATTTATAAAGGTCATGGGGATTCAAAGACTACAGGGATTCTGCACCAATTTAAGGGGGTAAAGAGGTAATAAGAATTTCTTGGAGGACTCTTTCAATAATACAAAGGATTTCAAGTGGTGGAGATAGTGGAGGAGAAGTTGTGAGGCCAGAAAATCCAGGAAAAGGAGGTAGGGAGGAAGACCTTAGTGGTAGGCTGGGGATAAGCAATAGGGTTAGCAATGTGTTCTACCTTCATTTCTCAAGCAAGAGTTGAGTCAATTTAACCATAAGCAAGATTGCCTTGCCGTGGTAAGAAGCACTTGTTACCAACTAAAAATGAAAATCTCTTTCCTATGACTGGGTACAGCTCCTTAACTCAGTTTAATGAAGCATTCAGTGTCAATATAATTTGATGATATTACTTGGTTTTTATTGCTTTATATATTCAAAAACTGAATATATTTTCTTTCTATATATGCAATAAACTAATTGGGGAAATAATATTCCAACAGGCCATTTTAGTTTATTAGTGAAATGAACATGAGTGGTATCTGCACTCCACCAAATAATTCGTTTATTCAGAGTGATACATTTCTGGAAACTGTAGACCCCAAATTCCAATTTCTCATTATTTTCATTTTTCTACTAGAATTTTTGATGTTATTAGAAATCAAAAATAATCCATAAATACCATTCATAAGAATGGTATTTCATTGATTTTTCTGCTCTGAAGTGCATTGAGATTATATCTGAACCTATGTCTATTTTGTTTACTCAGGAGAAAGAGTAAATGTTATTATATCTTTTGCTCTGATATTTTCTATAGTTTTATACCATCATATTACCACTATTATTTATGAGAAAACAGTGATCATCCAGGTAAAATAATTTACCCTCAAGCTACCAAATGGAATAGCCATTATTTAAATACAAGTCTACTAAATTTCAAGGTATGAATTATTTCCACTATATTAAAAAGTCTTTCTGAAAGAAAAGAAATTATAAGTAAGACCTCACATGCCAAATTGCAGTGTTTTGTTTAGATATAAACAAAAAAAATTTTAGAATTCATTTATCATTGGTGTTTTGTTTATCCTTTTAGAATGGAAATAGTGAAATTTTAAGGTCTTAACAGGCATTGCCTATTTCATAAACAAAAGAAAGCAGTTAACAGATATTTAATTCACTCAGATCATATTTATCCTGAAATTGGTAAGGCACTAAATATTTTATATCAACAGGGAACTGCTCAGCAGTGTTTGAGATTGATACATCTAATATATTTTTCCCAAATCTGAAATTCATTTTACCAAGGAATTTTTCCCTTAATTTAAAACCATGCTTTGTGTAAAAGATAATAGAGAAATTTAATTCAAATATTTCTGATTCATTTATACCCAGGCTCATAAAATTTTTTTTTTGGTAGGGCAGTCCAGAATAAAAGTATCTCAAGGACTAAACAAAGCATTTGGATATTTTAAACACATGCAATGTTTAATAGAGTGGGGTGTAAACTTCTTCAATATTAAAGAACTTAGGGTTAATTTAAAACCCAGGAACTATAGATAACACATGTCACATAGAAGTAAGGAACAAGGGGAGGATGAAAAACTGGGGTGAAAAGGTAGAGAGAGAAAGAAAAAGGGAGGAGGAAAGGATAAAAGGGAGAAAAGAAGCAAAAAGAGAGATAGAAGATAATTATGTCTCTGATATTTTCATACTGCTTTATAATTTTAAACATTCTTTTGTATGCATTACTTCCTATTTCCTCTACTTTTCAGGTATACAACTTCATATTTCCTAACAATTTTGAATGCAATGTCACAATTTCCATTTTATAGCTATGTGAAGAGAGAGATGAAAATTGTGTGAAGTGCTTACGGTCACACGCGGAGTTGAAAAATAGCTCCCTTAAAATCTTTCTGAAAAAATCTGGAGTATAAATGGTAGTGCAGCTCTGATTTTAATTGGATCTTCTTAAGCAAGAGCAGAGCTGTACCTTTTGTACAGTGGTTCCCAACTTGAGTGTGCCTCAGACTAACCTGGAGGCCTTAATAAGACAGAGATTGCCAAGCCCCATCCCCAGAGGTTCTGATTCAAGGGATCTAGAAGAAGGCTGGAGTTTGTACCTCTCTCAAGTCTTCAGGTGAGGCTGATGCTGCTGATTAAGAGAACGCCTTTCAAAACTGCCAATTTTGCCAGCCTTCTGGAGGTTCGGCTTCTGTGTAGGGGTGAGCCCCTGGGATGCGATGTGAGCCACTACTATTTGCATCATATGTGAGCTAAGACTAGAAATAAAAGCTTACATTTAGAATAAAATCTGATTTTTTTTCTTCATTTTTAGACTTTATACCATGAAGAGCTCCTTTTAAAATTGGCCTGGGAGGCAGAGGCCACAACATACACAATTCAACAACCAAAGTGCACCACCCACCTCCAATTCCCTGCTCTACAGGACCATCTGACTTCCGCAGTGACCCAAGGGGTGGCATTCCAAGGACTCAAATGACCACCTTTCTCACCCTTCCATAGGGCTGCCCAAAATTCTTTGAAGTGACACTTATTCCTACACATTAGGGCATTTTTACATCATATTTCCCTTGGCCAAAAGCAAAAAGCTTATGGAATGATTGACTTTTCAATCTAAAGAGTGGGAGAGCCTGAGGGGTTGAAGAGAGCCTGTGTGATGGGAGGAGAATGCAAGTCCAGAGGTGCGGCTTGGGGCAGAAGGGAGTGCGCAGCCAGAGTAATAGGGGCTATGGGGTTTGGAAGATGTGGGAGAAACAGTCTGCAAAGACAGGGGGGAGAGGCACAGAGACAAGGACCAAGGTGGTTTGCTTGCTCCGACAGCTGAGTTCACCCGGACAGGCTTCCGGGTTCACAGTGCCACCCTGCCCCACAAGCCATAGAGGCGAACTGGTTGATGGATCAACCTTGAGTGAGTCAGGTTAATTTTTTTCAGGGCAAAAGAAAACACTGAAAAAAAGAGCTTAGCTAATGTTTCCAGGGCATCTTCAGAAATGTATAATGTACAGGAAACGAGAGCATTGATAATATCAGACCCTCCAAAATACTAAAAGCATTTGAGTAAACACAATGATAAGACTTTGGGCTGTAGGACTGTGTCTCTGAGTTTGGGGCCTGTTCAAGAAGTCCTTGCAAGAAAGGAGAGTCAGTTTTACCTTTAGAAAACTGCCTGTACTACTTTGTTAGTTTTTAACTTTAACAGACAAAAGTTCAAGTTCTTCATCCAGAGTCAGGGTGATATGAGGAAACTATTACTGTGAATCTCACTGTCATTTATTTTTCTTCAGTATCTCTCAGTGATAAAAATATTTGGATGAATGACAGAAAGCATCCTGAACTGTGCACCTGCAAAAGATATTTCACACATTCCTTTTTGGACATTTTGTTATTTTCCTCTAAGCCGATAGCCTTTCCATCTTGTGCAGGAAAGATCATTAAGCATTTCAAAAGTATAAACATTTCCTGTTCAAAACTTTTGGTAATTCAGTTGTCATATTGTTGTTGCACTATATAAATCTAAAATAAAACGAACTTCTCTGACCGGTACCTATCAGGTGCAATTTAAAGGAAGTGTCTTTATATTTATACCCTATGGGCCCAATCAGGTAGAAAAGAGAAGTATTCTTTTATTTATTTATATTCTTTTATTTATTTATTTGTTTTTGTAGTTTGTTTGTTTGTAGAAAGTGATCTATTTAAAGAGAGAGAGAAACAGGAGAAGGAGAGAGAAAGAAACAGCTAATTCTCACACTGAGTGAGAGAATCTAGAAAGACGGAATCCAGGAGAGGAAAGTAGATTCCACACTGAATGGAAGGGAATAGAGAGAGATGGAGTTTTGGA
Organism: Sapajus apella; assembly: GCF_009761245.1. NCBI lineage: Eukaryota > Metazoa > Chordata > Mammalia > Primates > Cebidae > Sapajus > Sapajus apella. The sequence continues at coordinate 27,792,917 of NW_022436946.1, read as the reverse complement.
GGGGAAGACAGGCTCCCACGAGAGAGTGTGGAAGGGGACTCCAGAGGGAAAATCCAGGAGATAGAAAGATGGCTTCCATGAAGGGAGTGTTTGTGGAAGGGGACCCAAACATGGAGTCCCGAGAATTATTCTTTATCTTGTGTAATGTCCCCAAATTTCCCAGGTCACAAATCACAGGTAGGCAATGTGGTAGCATTCTTCTGGGGACTCAGAAGATGACTCCTCAAAGTACTTTTGTCAATGTAGTCAATGTGAATTTGTAATCAGTGTGAATCCTAAAATTTTATTATTAATAGTATAGTTATATGTTTGAATTATGAATCATTTTTGTAAGTAATGTGTCATTAGATTATCTCAAAAATTCTGTCAAGTTCAAGGATGCCATCTATCTCCACTCTGATTCAATATAGTATTGGAAGTTTTAGCCAGAGCAATCAGGCAAGAAAAAGAAATAAAGGGTATTCAATTAGGAAAGGAGGAAATCAAATTGTCTCTATTTGCAGATGACATGATTGTATATTTAGAAGACCCCATCGTCTCAGCCCAAAATCTCCTTAACCTGATAAGCAACTTCAGCCGTTTCAGGATACAAAATCAATGTGCAGAAATCACAAGCATTCCTATACACCAATAACAGACAAGCAGAGAGCCAAATCAAGAGTGAACTCCCATTCGCAATTGCTACAAGAAGAATTAAACATCTAGAAATACAACTAACAAAGCAGGTAATGGACCTTTTCAAGGAAAACTACAAACCACTGCTCAAGGAAATAAGAGAAGACACAGACAGATGGAAAAACATTCCATGCTCATGGTTAGGAGGAATCAATATTGTGAAAATGGCCATACTGCCCAAAGTAATTTATAGATTTAACACTATCCCATCAAACTACCAATGACCTTCACAGAACTAGAAAAAAACACTTTAAACTTCATATGGAATGAAAAAAGAGCCCACATATCCAAGACAATCCTAAGCAAAAAGAACAAAGCCATAGGCATCACGCTGCTGGACTTCAAGCTATACTACAAGGCAACAGTAATCATAACAGCATGGTACTGGTATCAAAACAAAGACATAGACCAATGGAACAGAACAGAGCCCTCTGGAGCAACACCACACATCTACAACCATCTGATCTTTGACAAACTGGACAAAAACAAGCAATGGGGAAAGGATTCCCTGTTTAATAAATGGTGTTGGGAAAATTGGCTAGCAATGTGCAGAAAGCAGAACTGGACCCCTTCCTGACATCTTACACTAAAATTAACCCCAGGTGGATTAAAGACTTAAACGTAAGACCTAACACCATAAAAGCCCTAGAAGAAAACCTAGGCAAAACTATTCAGGACATAGGCATAGGCAAGGACTTCATGACTAAATCACCAAAAACAATGGCCGCAAAATCCAAAATAGACAAATGGGATCTAATTAAACTTCAGAGCTTCTGTACAGCAAAAGAAACAATGATTTACAGTGAACCAACAACCAACAGAATGGGAAAATATTTTTTCAATCTACCCATCTGACAAAGGGCTAATATCCAGAATCTACGAAGAACTGAAACAGATTTACAAGAAAAAAATCAAAAAAACCCAACCAAAAGTAGGAGAAGGAGATGAACAGACACTTTTCAAAAGAAGACATATGTGAAGCCAATGAACATATGAAAAAATGCTCATCATCACTGTCATTAGAGAAATGCAAATCAAAGCCACATTGAGATACCACCTCATGCCAGTTAGAATGGCGATCATTAAAAAGTCTGGAGACAACAGATGCTGGAGAGGATGTGGAGAAACAGGAACACTTTTACACTGTTGGTGGGAGTGTAAATTAGTTCAACCATTGTGGAAGACAGTGTGGCGATCCCTCAAGGACCTGGAAATAGAAATTCCATTTGCCCCAGCAATCCCATTACTGAGTATATACCCAAAGGACTATAAAGCGTTCTATTATAAAGATACATGTAAACACATGTTCATCACGGCACTGTTTACAATAGCAAAGACCTGGAACCAACCCAAATGCCCGTCAAAGATAGACTGGATAAAGAAAATGTGACACATATACACCATGGTATACTATGCAGCCATAAAAAACAATAAGTTTGTGTCCTTTGTAGGGACATGGTTGAATCTGGAAACCATCATTCTCAGCAAATTGACACAAGAACAGAAAATCAAACACTGCATGTTCTAACCCATAGGCAGGTGCTGAACAATGAGAACACTTGGACACAAAGAGGAGAGCATCACACACTGGGGTCCGTTGCGGGGGGCTACGGAAGGGATAGGGGAGGGTGGCTGGGGGAGGGATAACATGGGGCAAAATGTCAGGTATAGGTGATGGGGGGATGGTGGCAACAATCCACTTTGTCATAAATGTACCTATGCAACAATCTTGCATGATCTGCACATGTAGCCCAGAATCTAAAGTACAATAAAAAAAATTCTGTCAGGTTATCCCATTTTGTAGGTCAAAGAACTAAGGTTCAGGAACATGAAGGGACTTGCTGCAATTAATTGGTCAGGATGTGATGGCGGGAGATTTGAAGAGGCTCCAGGGTCCAAGGTTTGGCCTTTGTGCTATTCTGCATCACTTGGTTTCTAGCAGAGCACAGCTTTTAGATGTTTAGCTCTTCAGCCACAGGATGGAGAGGAGGGAAGGTCAGAAGAACAGAGTGGGTCCTGTTGCATAGCACTGATTTTCAGAATCTTCCCCCACCATTTCATCTTCCTCCTCATTCTTTTCCTGACCAAGCCTTAATTGACCAGCTTATCTTCTAGTTAAGGACCAATTCCTTCTGGCCCAGTGCTACAAGGACATTAGCAAACCCCTCTTTCATGAAGCTGATGGTGAGTCATGCCAATTCCTCCTCCAGCCAGAATTAGGTCTGGGCACTCTTTCTGAGGTCTGCATCGAATGTGGGGACCTGTGATGCAGTGTTTGCAGCTCCCACTGGGGAGACACAGAGTGATTTATCAGTGACAGTCAAAAAAGCAAGTTCTGCTTCTTTCTAGAGACAGATTCAGGGGCCTAGATGTTGCTATTAATCATTCATAAAAGGTTCTGTGTTCTAAATAGCAATGTTTAAATATTTAAGAACAGGTCCAGCCTCATAAAAAGTGGGTTATGGGCTGTCATTGCAACATGTCGTCTCTTTCACCATATTGTGGCCAAGAGAAATAAGCTCTCACTGCCACTTGCATCTCTGACCCTCCAACATGCCAGGATGCAGCAGCCAATGGAGTGTACTGGCAGCAAGGTAGACGGGAGGGGGCCAGGACTATGCCATCAAGATACCACCACAAAACAAAAGGGCAATTTTCCCATATTTAGGCTGCATATTTGTGTTAACTATCAAGCGAAGACCTTTGTCTTTAAACAGAACATTTTGTATCTTTCACATTTGATAAATAAAAGCCTTAGATTGAAATTCTTTCTGTTTTTACTGTTTCCTTTAAGTTTTACTGTGTGACATTTTGGATAGACTGGATGAAATAATAGTTTATTCCCCTCCCTACTCTGGTGCCCACCCTGTCCCCCACCTTATTCACTTCCCAGTTCTCTGAACCTGTCTAATTTTCCTGTTCAGGGAAGATGGTATTAACCTAATACCTAATACCATCTGAGGAACACCTGCCTGCATTATCACTACTTTACTCTGAGTTAGAAGCCTGTGCCTTTTTCAGTAACAAGAGGACGGAGAAACGATTGTGAAACACACTACTCAAAAAGGACAGTTTGGGTTCATGACAGGAAAGCAGCCTGCAGCAAACAACAACAGTAACAAGACAAGAATGAATTTCTAAGACTGTGGTGTCTGGGAAGTAAACTAAATGCCATTTGAGAGTAGAGCCAAGACACTCATCTTTTAATCTCCCTCTGTTCTTACACAGCTTCATAAGCTATGAAAAATATTCAATAATATTTGTATTTGCTTCTCTATTCTTTTTTTTTTCTCTCTAGCTGATGATAAACTGGCTTCCCTCACCAATGCCAGTGCAAGTGAAATATTAAAACCACCACCAACCTGGGACTAAAATAGCAAGCGGACTCTGTTACTCTGGGTGTAATCCCAACACTGCCCTAGTTTGGCGGTGATGCTTTGGTAGTCAATTAGTATTTGCCAAGGGAAAAAAATGGGATGCTAATGTAATTTTCAGGCTACACATACAACAGAATCAATTCCAAGCATGTGCAGGTTCTCATTTCTACTGGGTGCCTTTGCTGGGTGTGGACAGTGAGGAAATTTTAGGTTTATTAGAGAGAATCCAATCCTTAGCTGACCAAATAATGACAAGACTGCTTTGGGAAATGTAAAACTAAGAGACAGTCCAGGAGAGGGACTCCTAGAAAACCAGGAAAAGTCTTGAAATAAACATCTTGAATTTCCCTATGGGTCAGACTTCTGAAATTTCTGAAAGAAGCTGAGGGTTTAAGCAATACTATTAACCAAGATAATGAAGTGAGGACATTATTAACATTTAGGAAGAAACAGAGAGACTCATATGTCCAGCTGGACCTGTTTCTGTTTAACACATGGAGTCTATAGTGAGACTTTTGATTTTAAGGGATTCTTAACAAATTTTCTAGAAAAACAACAACAATTCTAAAGCTAGAAGCCAGGTCTTTTGCAAACTCTTTGTAAATCGTCACTTAATTATGATTATTATTATTTAGTTTTGAGTTTGGAAAAGAAAAATGCCATTCTATCTTTAGGCAGCTGGCTCAAAATGCTCAGCTCTGAGAAGAGGAGGAAAATAAATGAAGACTTAGGGATTTTATGGATTCTATATTAGCACAGATTCCACTGAGTAGACAGGGATTTCTCTTAATAATATTCTTCCTCCTTGGAGCCTTATTGGCCATTGTGACTGTGATATTATGGTTTTGTATGTGTCCATTTCAGGCTATGCCCTCCATCATCTGCTCATCTTTTCTTTAAGAGCAGAGATTGTGCCCTATTCATCATATGCCCTTTAAAGCACTTAGCACTAGTTTCCAGTAAGTGTTTAGTAAATATACATACATAATCTTTGTCCAAATGCCAGGGGCATAATATTATGTGTTAGTACTTCATTGAGGAGTGCATTCTTAGGGAAGCAGGAATGCAGATAAAGGGGAGAGAGGCAGGGAAGGGGAGAGAATAAATAAAAAGGTTGCATGACCTAGCTGGCCACTGCTTGATATCAAGAGTCACTAATTGTTTGATCTTATGGAATTGTCTTCAGAGAGAACATGATAACACATCTCAGGACAGCCCTTCCAGGGAAAAGAAAGAAGAAGGTTTTTAAAAATATTTCCTGTCTCTCATTTGGCAAAGATTTGCCACATACATAGCTCCCCTGCACTTCCAAGTTGTGTATGCCCAAGCCCTCCATATGCCTGCAGCCCCTCTACCCAACAGTAACAGGTAAACAGGAAGTTGATTGGACCACTGTCAACTGGGGCAGAACAAGTGGACAAGGACCTCGAAGACGTGAGACCAAGAGGATCTGAAGTGGGGCTGACGAGGTATCTGATACTTTGTTCACAAATTTGCTAGAGCTCTCAAACTAAGGACTTCCTGAAAAAGCAAGATCCCATAAAAGTATCTTTGAAGTTTACTGGGACAAATGACACTTGACAGTACCTGTGCTATGTGGTTAAGGTACTGTCTTGGAACATTTTCTAATGACAAATTTTCTTAACATTAATATAATGCCATGTACACTCTATATGAACCATATTTACTGTGAAATACATGTACCCAAAAAATGACACAACATAACCCTGAGGTCAATTTATCAACATGTAGTGGAACATACAGCTAATAGTACAAATGCTTATCCTTCCTTGAGAGTTTCTAACAGTGAAAAATCCAAGATAATTTTTACATAAACAAAGATAAGTATGGTTGGTCAGCACATTTATTCCATACAGATAAATATAATCTAAAATTTATCAAGTCAGCCCCTGCTCTGATCCTGACAGGAGCTGAAGAAGCTTGGATAAGAGAAAACTGTTTTCAAATTGATCACATTAAAGGAGGGTGGATAAACATCTATACAACCGTATTGGAGTATTAGAGTTACTATACTGAATACAAACCCACTGAAGAGAGTGGTTACCTAAGTCTGGGAAAATGCAGGAAAGTTTCAAAAAGAGGCTACATTTAGGTGAAGCTTTAAAGAATAAACAGAAATTCTCCAGGAGGCAGAGAAAGGGGATGGCATTCTAGACAGCAACAGAGAAAGGCTCCTTTCCACTAAACTTAGTCCTTATTGAGCTAAGAAACATCTAGTCATCTGAGAACTTTGAATGCATATGGTGTTAGGGACTTAACAGTTTCTCTCTTTCAGACCCAGGACTTGAATCTGAATTTGAATTTGAATGTGGAGAAACGATCAGTCCAAAGAAGCCTTGGAATAAAATTTAGAGAGGCTACCGGTACTCAAGTCTCCAGGCACATCCAATAACAGGAAACTCTCCTTTGACGTCTGTGCTTCTTGCCTTTGGGTGATCAAGACCCTGATCTAGTTTCCCAGGAGAACCCCAGTTGTTAACATTGCATTAAGTAATGAGGGGATGGTCATGAGCAAAGTGAAGGCACGGAGAGTTTCAGAAAACTCTGACCGGGAACAAAAATTTCCCTGGGTTCTACCCACCCATCCTGCCTTAACTAATTGAGCAAAACCTTTGTGCTAGGGTCCATTATTCTCTAATGATATTTTTACATATGATAACTTCTGAGAAACAAACATTTTAAAAGATTTTCTTTTTTCTGCCTTTTTGCAAACTAGTAAAAATGCATTGCCTTTTTCTTAATTTTTGTGACCATTGATTTATATAGTCACTTATTAAATATTTTTTTGAACAGGATTAACGTCTTCTTCTTCTCCATCAGACCAGGTTTGATAATCCTTTAAAGTAACATGGTAAGAAGAAAAAAGAAAAATTTTATTTGAGGAAATTCTAAAAAAAAGATGAATATATTTTTTAAAAGTGTTAACTTATATTTTGCCTTCTCCATTAAAAAATATTCTGGTTAGTGAAGAAAAACTGTATACAACTTTTTGGATGAAAATAATACATTATGCAATCTCAAATTTTCTTTTGAGGATGGTTTTGGAATCTTTAAATAGGCTGCATTTTACGTTTAATTGACTTCTGAATACTCATGTGCGTGCTGGCAATATTTACTAAAAGAGTAATAATTTATCTTTTATTAACTTAGAAATGTCATAATATTGAAACTCCACAGCTAAATTTCTGTGGTGAATATCAACTACTTGTAGAAAATATTGTTTACCTATCCTACTAAGTGTCAAAAATTTTGCTCAAGAAAGAAATGCAATTTCCTGGAGTATGAAACAACTTTTGGTGCATAGGCACATGCCTAATATACTTAATGTTGAATCCTGCAGTACTTGCATATCACTGTTTTAGCAAACACCCAGAATACCTCCTTTAACTATTTATATACATTTTACAACTTCCCTTTTGATTCAGAATTGCTTCATCCATAATTTTTGTGCTTTCCAGAGCATTAAAACAATGTGATATAATGGGGGTTGTTGTGAAAACCACTGGATCATTTCACTTATTCCAAAATGCAGGGGCAGCTTGCTTGCTTAAGTGTCTCTGGCAGATGGATCATATTAACGTCTGTGCACTATGGCTTGCACTGGCCACCAGGGTGTTTCTGGATGCAGTTCAAAGGGTTGACTTTGATCTATGAAGCTGTATACATTTTAGGCCAGAAACTATTTATCCTAAAATCACCCATAGTGGGCAAGATGAAACAGGGAACCATTGTTGAAGCTGCCAGGATCATAATTCAAAGTTAGTAGCTTTCTCAGCAATGTCCACCAAGTTGCCATTACCTGAGAAATTCAACTGCACTTTTACTATCCTCTTAACTGTATAGCCTAATGTAGAAGCTAAAAGTATAACTTTCATATAGCGTAATAGCTCACGACTAACTAAAATTAAATACTTAGGGTGGTAACTTCTGGGCCCTCAGGTTGTTGCCATAGAAAGGGATGGCAACTTCTGGGTGTTGCCATGGCAATGGTAAACTGACATAGCCCTAGGGGGCATATCTTATGGGGAGGTGCTTTTTCTTCCACCCTGTTTGAGCTAGTCTTCAATCTGGTCTAGAGCCTGAGTCCTGCCTCCTACTTCATTACCACCCAGATTTTGTACAAGGTTTATAATGCCTTTGAGTTAAGCAAAAGGCTAAATCCACCATTAACCAAATGAAGAGACATTCATTTAGCTCCTTATTTATTCATTTATTTATTAACTAAAACAGTGCTACAGACTGAGTTAAAAAGACAGATGAGACTTGGAACCTCTTCTGAATTAAGAGAAATGTAAATAGTTAATATATATACTATAGTGTTGTAATTGTAATCATTGAGAAATATTTAAACCAGTGTAGTGTAGAAATATCAAACCAGATGACTTAGTAACTAACTCAGTTAGAAGCAGTGAAAGTAAAATTTAAGGGAACTTAAGCTAGATCTTGAGGAATGAATTCTACTGTATCAGGCAGACCTAGGTGGAAGAAAGAGGAAAAGCACTAACTTTGGTAACAGGGTCTGGATTTAAATTCCAGTCTCTACCTGACATCTGCTATCTAAATGATCTGCAAGTTAATCAATTACTCTGTGCTTCAGATTCCTCCTTTCTGAAAAATAAGGATAGTAATATTTACTTCAAATAGTAGCTTGGGGGTTACATGAATTCATCTACCTAAAGGACTTAGAACAGCATTAGTACTGCTATAGACATGTGAAACATCAGGACACTTTTCAAAACTATAAGTATTTGGGCCCTTGAGTACAGAGAGAGCTGTGGATTTGCAGAAAATGAGGCTATAGGGTAAGTATGGGTCAGATAACAAAGAAGCTTAATTACTTGCAATGATAAAGAGTTTGGACTTTTCTCCTTCAGGCAAAGGAGAGCCAGTTGAAATCTATAAGGCAGAGGGGTAATGTAATACAATTATTGTATAAGCAAAATAATTCTGGTGGTAATGGGGAGAAGAGAATGGATCTTAGAGACTGGAGGTGGGGAGAATCATTTAGAAACAAATCATTACCACAATCAATCATGTATTAGCAGTTATGGAAGTTCTTTTTGCATTTACCACATTTTTAAAGAAAAGCTTAAAAAAAGCTCAAATTGATGTTACCCAAAAAAAGGAAAGAAAGAAAGAAAAAGGCAAACAACATAAGAAACGAACACATTAATGCCATTTTTTATTATTCCTTTTCTATAAAATACTTCACGTATGTCTAAAGCCCTATTTGCATCACATCTCCTTGAGGTTTCCTCTAAGGATTCCAGGCCTAGGGCCAGGGCTGTGCTTCATTCAAATCTCGGGAGAACTAAGCAGAGCTGTCGATATAAATATATTTCGAAACTGACAAATATCTTTTGATTAATTAACACCAGGAGAGGTGTTTAAGGCAAATTTTACTGAAAAGAGAATGGTGTGACTTCTGGAAAGGAGGAACCAGAAGAAGACACAGGGAAAGAAAAAAACCTAGCATTTTAATGAAATAAGATGACCAGCTTTACTAGAATCAAAACTTAGAACACATATGAGCATAATTTAACTATGAAAGAAAAAAATGCCTGTGTATAATTTCTTTCTTTCATTCAGGGGCATGCAAAACAGCACTTACGTTTTGATTTGTTTTAGCTTTATTGTATTTTAGTACATTTGTCAATCAACCTCATTTAATTATTATTTTATAATATTTATTCGAATAAGTTAAAGATATTTTACTACACATTGGTACATTCTACTCAGGTATTTATAGGAAAAGTAATTTAAAAATGAGTATTTTTCTAACTCATCTCTACTGTAACAATTGGCAGAGATGAGAGGCATTCACACATAAAATATACATAATTTTTTTATCTTAAAATATGAAATCTCTGTCTCGGACCTGATAAGTGTAAATGTTGATTCATGTCCTCCAGTATTTTTAAACCTAAAGAGCACTTCTTAGTCTATGTTAAAAAATAGCTCCACACTTTCTCTAGAGGAAATTCTACACTGGGGAAATGTAGAAAGGAAAATCTCGGGTGAGTAGCAAGGGCTGGGAATAACTGAATGGTGATATGTCTCCGAATTCGAAGTTGTAATAAACCAGCTGCCTGATCTGGCATAGAGCTTTTCATGCTAAGGCTGGGTAGTGGAAAATGTTAAGGAGAAATTTTCCATTCATCTTGCATACTTCACTGCTTAGAAATATGAACCACCTGTAACAGGAGCCCCAGGGGATTAACAAAAGTTGTGCAGATTACCCATTAATGGCTCAGACCCCCTTCTGTTTGAAATTCAGCCCTTTTTTTTTTTCTCTGTGAACATTTCATGATCTCCTCCACTAATTATTTGGAATTCGTTTGTAATAAATGCCTTATGTTTCCCCTACTGAGGCATGCTTGTTCACTAACATTTCACTTTCTCTGTATGATGTGAGTACCACAATAGAATTCCGAATGAAGAAAAGATAAACTTTGGGTTGAGTTGTGTTTGCTTTAGAAAAGGAGAGGAAATAAAAGTGTTTATTTGGGCTGGACTGAATGGTCCGGTCATTGCATTTTCTCTGGTGATTCTTTCATTTTCTACTTCACTACAGACAGAAAATATATATTCTTTTAGTTCTTGGGGATAAATCAAATTTGTCACTGAACTGAGTGTACAAGATCTTAAAAATTATTTTAAAGATGCCATTCTATTATTTATTTAGTCAACATACACAAATATTTGGATCCAGGACTCCAGCGAAGCTATTGTGTATTAGCCTTTGGGTTACCGTATGATGCCAAATGATATTCTTAGAGACCTGCATCACTGGAGTGTTTCTAAGAAATATCTAGTCTCTGTATGTGTATGTTTAAGTGCATAAAATTTATTTGCTTTCATGATGAGGAAATATTTTTGTTCCTACTTAGTAAAATAGCTAAAAGATCATTTTGGCTGTAGCTGTATCAGTTACAAGACCAGTGCTTCTCAATAGGGTGCAATTTAGCCACTCCCCAAAGCCACCAAGATATTTGGCAATGACTGGCACATTTTTGTTCGTCAAAAGTAGTAAAGGGATGTGTAATGGGTATCTCACGGTTACAGGGCAGGGAAGGAGCTAAACATCCTACAATACACAGGACAATCTCTGCAACAAAGAATCATCCTGCTCCAAATGGCAATAGTGTTGAGATTGAGAAAAGTTTAACTGGATAAAGTTAGTATCTTTGAACTTCACTTTCATAATCTTTGAAAAAGACATTGTTCTGAAAATTCCTGTAACCTCTTCATGCTAAATAAATGTGGCTGTTTTTCATTTCATATGTTAGGAGTTACGGACTAGTATTTACATTAGGAATTCCTTTATTTCTTTGAAGAACACAACTTCTGGACTGCAGAGACAGAAAAACATCTCATAGATATTCAGGGATGCTTTCAGAACAGGCATAGCAGAATAGCTTACCCCTAACTGGATTCAGGAGAGTTTTTAAAAATAACGTTGATGGAATACTATTAATGGACTTTGCAGTTGCCACCAATCAAATCTTGGCTCAGGTATCCAAGGTGAGATATGAAAGGAATTACCATCATATTTACAACATGTCTATTTCAAGGGGCATGTAGGTTTTTGTTTTGTTTTGGTCTCAATTATTTATGATGCATAAAGCAAAAGCTTCTATTTTATTAATAGTTAATCTCTACTTCAGTAATGGGAAATGAAATTAAGCTTCATTTTTCAGTTCAATTCACTAGAGAAAAAAGATACTTTGTTGTCAGGGTCCCAGACAAACCACTCGGTTTCCATATTTCTGGAAATACTCATTGCTCAAAAAATTGGCATTGACTGACATCAACAAAATCCTCCAGCTTTCTTTTTTTTTTTTTTTTTTGTCCCTGAAACAAGTCAGGTTTCTACTTCCATCAGGGCCTTTCACTCACTAGTCCTCTGGCTGACATAGTTTTCCCCAGGAGGGTATCATAATTGGTTTCCTTTTGCCATCAAGCCTGCGCTTAGATGATACCTCCCAAGAGAGTCTTCTCGTAACCCTAAAATAAAAGATTCCCTCTCATTCTATTTTGCTTCCTTTAAAGTGTTTTATTTACATATATGTGTGTGTGTAAATATATATATATATATATATATATATATATGTATATATGCTCACCATTTATAGATGTTAACTTATTTTTACATTTCAATTTGCCCCCTCACTAGAATGTAGGAGGGCTTGTCTTAATCACAACTGTGTTTTTAAAAATATTGCCTGGTAAACAATAGGCAATTCATAATATTTTGTTGAATAAATATTTGAAGGAAGGAAGAAATAAAGGAAGGAAAGTAGGAGGGGAAGAAAAGAAAAAGGAAGGAGTGGATTTTGAAAATCTTCTATGTTCCAGAGACTGCTGGAGGTCCTGGAGAGTACAACATAAGTGAAACAAGGGAGATTTTCCCATTTCCTTCTCGTAGAATGGAAATGAAGTATAAGTATAGAGGTACAGAAAAGGGCTTTGGAACTATCAGAGGAAACAGCTAATTCTGATACCATGTACATGCTGGGAGGGGAAGAAGAGAAATCACAGAGAAAGCGACATTTGAAATGGACCTTGGGGTATTCACACTATTTAGCTAAAAGGGAAAGGATACTCCAGAAAAAATAACCTGAATGAATGTTGGGAGACAAACATATACAGTATATGAATATATTGAACAATAAAATATGTGTTTTAAAAAAGTTCATATTTTCCACTAAAATTATTCTAATAAAATAAAATTATTTTATCAAATAAATCCTTAGATGTAAATATGTTGAGTAATATATGGAAGCTTAACAAATACTTTTGTTATATTTATTTCTATATTTATATTTATGTCTAAGATTTATACATATTAACATATATTTAAGCCTGTTACATGTATAATAAAAATAATTGGCACTTTAATTTCTAGAGTTGGAGAACATGATTTTGTTATTCTGTTAAATTAGCATAATGTAAAATCACTTGAGAGTTGTTGTTACCAATATTATTAAGTTATTATGCAACCTCAGCTTTGTAGGTCAGTTTTCATAGTTTATTGAAGAAACATTTTAAATGCTGGCTTACGAGAAATAACACAACATCCCCCAACTCTTCTGCCTACATTCCATTCCTACTCATGACCGCCAACTGCATTTGTTTCCTCTAATTTGTGTGCTAGAAATGAAACATTTTGAAACTGAAAAATATTGTCAGAATGTGTGAAAGTACACTCTTTCTTAATATGTTTTTATTTTCATTTGTACTTCTGAGTCATGGATATAAACTGTGCTCTTCTTCTTTTAAAAAAAACTTCTACCCTGCCCATTTTTCTCCCTTTTGTTCTAATCTAAGTTACCATATACATGGCTGGGATTTAAGGGAATGCTTAACGTGTTATAAGAAATACTTAATTTTGTTTGTTTGTCATGAAATCAATTATTTCACTGATTTAATCAGTATTTTTCAACAGCGTTGGTTTTGATAATACAGCAATGAAAACAACAGCAGAATTCTTCGCCTTTAAGCGGCATTCAAAATTAAAAAAAAGTTTTTTATGAAAAAAGTATTAATAAATATAATAACTTTAAGTAAATATATGAGATGTGAATAAAATAAGATGGATCAAAGTGAAAAGAGCAACTGGGGGAGGGCAGTATTAGACTAGAAAATGAGAGAAATCTTCTCTGAAGAAGGATGATTTGAATTGAGACCATAATATAACATAGACCCAGTTGCATGCACAATGATACACTATAATCGACCAGGAAAAAGAAGTAAGCTTGGTGATATCTGAGGAACTTCAAGAAAAACCATGTGAGAAAGGGAAAGTAAGATAGGAGATGAGTTGCTGGGATAAATACAGGACAAATTTATTTGTGAAAATATAGTCCATAAAAATGTGTTTAAAATTCATACTACTACAATAGGAGGTCACTGAAGAGTGTTAAAGTGGAGGAATAATATAATCTGATTTAAGATTTTTAAAAGAATTAAAAGATTTTAAGATTATTTTGGTTGTTCTTAGATAATTGACCACAAAGGGCCATACATGGACACAGAGAGAATAGATGGGAGGCGATTGCAGGGTCCAGGGAAGAGATGATGGCCCCTAGGACTACGATACTAATGTGGACATGGAATGAGAGGTTGGATATAGGATATGGATGTTAGAAGTGGATTTGGCAGGACTGGCTATGGATTGGATGTGGGAAATGGATAAAGAGAAGAGTGGAGGATAGACTTGGCCTTACGTTAGCGGGACCTTATGCTGGAAGCCTAGTCCTGACATTTGCTGTGAAATCTCAGACAATATTTTACCAATTCAAGACTTTGTTTTCACATCTATATCAGGATAATAATAATTAGAATTGGTAGTATTGCAAAAGGAAATTTCTATGCTATGTCTAATAGAGTGCTTGGAAGTCAACAGGTATTTAAGCATTATAATATTTCAAAATATTTAATAAATAGGTATTCAAAATATTAATTAATTAGTTAATTTTTTTAGACAGAATTTCACTCTTGTCACCCAGGCTGGAGTGCAATGGTGCTATCTTGGCTCACTGCAACCTCCGCCTCCTGGGTTCAAGCAATTCTCCCATTTCAGCCTCCCAAACAGCTGGAATTACAGGCACCCATCACCATGCTGGCCAGGCTGGTCTCAAACTCCTGACCTCATGTGATACAGCCTTGGCCACCCAAAGTGCTGGGATTACAGGTGTGAGCCACTGCGCCCTGCCTTTAATTTATTTTGTCATGCACTGTGACACCTCCAAGACATTTAATGAAATCTCTCCTGACATTTGGTGAAAGAATGAAAAATGACTGAACCTGGTGGTAATAATTAGGTGTTGTCATATCTGATTGACTGTACCAAACAAATATTGATTACTGCATTCTGCCATCTGGAAGAATGTCTCTCTCTGCTGTCATCTCCATGCCTCTACCCTTGGTCAGGCAAGTGTTCAGCATTTGGTTAATATTTGGATAAAGACAGAGAAGACAGGAAGTTTTAGATGACACGAGAATAGAAAGGAGAGCTAATAAAAGAGATGTTGAAATCAGGACCCAAAATATTTTCAACAGGCCAAAAGCATGGGCCAGAACAAACAAGAAGAAACTCGAGAGCTAGAAATGTGAAGTTCTACATTTCTGTTAAAAAAAAAAAATTAACCTCACACATACAGGATTAACAGTAACTCATGTGAAAGGGCTTAGCAGTTAGAGTTGACTGCAAGGTCAGAATGAACTTGCAGCACGACTTAGCTGCTAAAGTAGTAAAGACAATTTTAGGCTGCATTAATAGAAGTCTAGTGTCAAGGACAAGAGAAGGGGTGGTTCTATTATGCTCTGTTCTGATTAAAGCCATCTGAAGCATGTCCATTTTTGAGGCCATGAATTATTCTTTAATTATTAAATAGTGGCAATGTATCATGTAAGATTGTAGGAGTACAAAACTATATCAGGCAGAGATCCTGCTCTCAAAGGTTTCACAGAAGACTGAGAAGAAACTGACATATATGTAAATAAAGTACAAGGGAGAAAGACATAAGTGCCTCAGGAAAGATAGCATTAAAAACTAATATAGATGTTTTAGGTAGATATTGATCACTATCAGCTGTTGTAGAAATCAAAGGAGTTGGACTTCATTCTGTAGGTAATGGGACAGTCACTGGAAATGTTTGAATTGGTGAATGGGGTCATCAAATCTGTCTTTCAAGAAAGAAAACAGAAACTAATACCCAGCAATTTACGGATTAGTCCATGTGATCCTCAAAGCACTGTCTCGTGCCTGTGGGATTTAGCCACTTTAGGTAGAACCAGAAAAAAATGAGAATTGCAAGAAGATAGATTTTGATTCAGCATAGTAAATAATTTCTACCTATAATATTGTCTTAAGATGAAAAAACTGTTGGTAAACACCTGACCAACCTTTTCAACTCTTTTTGAAGAGTTGCAGCAAAGATTGGATGGCCGCGTCTCAAGCCCTACATGAGCTGATGCAGTGGCTGTGCTCAGGGTTTCCTTGTAGTCCTAGAGATATAGAGGTCTGTGTTTTCGTGGCATATTAATATGCTGATTATTTAACATGCTGAACAAAACAATTATTTTTGTATTTTGTTAGCTTCATATTTGTTCTTTCTATTGTCTATAAAATACCACTATGTATTTTATAACTTATTATATTATGTGACTACATTAAAAAGTCTTTTTAACTGCTTTTGTCATTATTTTAATTCAAATTTTAAAAATGATTTATTACATATTTTGATTAATTTGATCAAATTACATTATTTTGTCTTTAGACCCAATGAGAGATCTTTACCAAATTTAAATTTGAGCTTCAGAATCTTCATTTTAAAATATAAAAGCCATAACATAAAATTAAACACAGGTATATATGGTACTGGATTGTCAGTTAGTACAACCAACAGGAAAAGTCTGGATCCTGTGTTACTCTATGTTAAACATACACATATACTCAAAGTATAGAAATGGTGATTTTGCTTTCTAATTAATCACTTTCATTTCAAAAATTATTATAGAATATATTCATGATTTGGATCACAAATTATTGTTCCAATTTCTTAACATTTTTAACAAAGCAATATGACCCAAATTTTTGTTAGCTTTATGTTCATTTTCAATATTATCTGTAAAATACCAAAGCATTTGCAACAACAACGTATGTCTACTTTTTTTACACTAGAGAAAGTAAAAATCAATCACTGTGCTGTCACAGGCAAGGAAACATCCAGGAAACAACAGGAAAGGGGACCACAG
Organism: Sapajus apella; assembly: GCF_009761245.1. Lineage (NCBI taxonomy): Eukaryota > Metazoa > Chordata > Mammalia > Primates > Cebidae > Sapajus > Sapajus apella. Next base: position 27,776,082 of record NW_022436946.1, on the reverse strand, counting down.
CACAGGCTTGCAGTGATGAATTACACTGCGTCCCAGGGCTTGCAACTAAATCAACAGTGGTCTGATTAATGGTTCCTCCACATAACACTGCGGTATGAAAAAGAAAGCTTTGCAAGTTTTCATGAGGGAATGGTTTTAGTACACCCAGAGGCACAGTGTGAAAAAGAATATGTATAAGAAGTTTATTTTTTAAAAAAAAGCTGATTAAACTTGGACTAATATTTATTAACAGAAAACTTACCCTGAGAAAAATAGACTCCTATTGTACTTTATTTATTTAAAAAATTACTAGTTTAGGTAAAATTCATGTTGTCTTTCAGAATTCTATACCAGAAATTCCCATTTTTCTAGAAAAAGCAAGACTACAACTGAAAGACAACATTTATGAAATGTAAAGACCTTTCTCCTGAGAAGTAAAGAAATTAGAATCAGAAAATGTTAAATAACAGAAAATGTAAACACACCTTTGCAACTGCTAGCAAGTCTCTTTTTATAGAGCCCAAGTTCAATATTTTGTTTAACAATTTTTTTTTACATTTTTTTCAAAATTTGATTTTTGACCCCATGTTCCAATTAGTCCCTGTTTTCAGCAACCAGGCTGTCAATTCCCAGTGGCGGGACACCCACTGTCTTCTTCTTTTGTTCCTGTTTCCAGGTAGCAGAAATGCTTTCTGTGAAAAAAAAATTGCAATACAAGACAGACAGCCCGTTCAACGAGAACTCCATTTCCGTTCTCTCTCTCCACCACAAAACTTCTTTGACTTTTTACATAACCCTTATGCCTTTCCCTTCTTTGTTATTATTATTATTAAATATCATTATTAGCCAGGCACGGTGACTCATGCCTGTAATCACAGCACTTTGGGAAGCCAAGGCAGGCAGATCACCTGAAGTCAAGACCAGCCTGGCCAACATGGTGAAATCCTGTCTCTACTAAAAATACAAAAATTAGCCAGGCGTGGTTCACATGCCTGTAATCACAGTTACTAGGGAGGCTGGGGCAGGAGAATCACTTGAATCCAGGAGGCAGAGGTTGCAGTGAGCTGAGATCCTGCGATTGCACTCCAGCCTGGGTGACAGAGCAAGACTCCTATCCCAAAAAATAAATAAATAAAAATAAATATTATTATTATTAACTGAAGATAATACTTTATTCATATTTCCTTAGTTTTTACCTAATGTCTTCTTTTCTGTTCCAGGATCTCATCCACATCAGGATATTACATTTAGTCATTATATCTCCTCAGAATCCTCTTAGCTGTGACATTTTTTTAGGCTCTCTTAGTTTTTGATGACCTTGACAGTTTTGAGGAATACTGGTCAGGTATTCTGTAATAGTCCTCTCAATTAAGATTTGTTTGATGTTTTTCCTATGGCTAGACTGAGATCATGAATTTTAGGAGGAAGAACACAGAGGCAAAATGACATTTTCATTATATCATATCAAGGGTATATACTATCAACATGACTTACCACTATTGACATTAAGCTTGAGGTAGAGTCTGACAAATTTCTCCAGTGTACACACACTCCTTGTCTCTCCTTTTATACTGTTTTAAAAGGAAGTCACTATGTTCAACTCATACTTTTTTTCTTCTTTTTTGAGACAGAGTCTCATTCTATCACCCATGCTGGAGTGCAGTGGTATGATCTCAGCTCACTGCAACCTCCTCCTCCGGGGTTCAAGTTACTCTCATGCCTCAGCCTCGGGAGTAGCTGGGATTACAGGTGCCTGCCACCACGTCTGACTAATTTTTGTGTTTTTAGTGGAGACCAGGTTTTTGCCATCTTGGCCAGGCTGGTCCTGAGCTCCTGGCCTCAAGTGATCCACCCACCTCAGCCTCTCAAAATGCTGGAAGTACAGTCATAAGCCACTGCACCCAGCCTCAGCTCATACTTTACAAAGTGGGAGTTATACATCATTTTCCAAATCATCATAAAATCTAATCACAAATTTCCCAGGAACACCGTAGCAACACAGAGATAGCACCTTACTGCTAGCCATTACCTTTGACATAGAGATAACAACATGTCAGCCAATGTTGTCATATTTTGGGTACTTTCCCAGCTCCCAACCACAAAGCTTCAAACAACAGCTGTGATTCCAGGTTCTGGGGTCCACAGAGGCATGAACCTGCTGAATGAGTGTATAAAGCAGAAAAGATGGCAAGACTGTACAATTCATTAGTTATTCTTCCTCACCTGTAGCTCCTACTTTTTGCTTACTTTGATAAGTTTTTCCCCAATTTTGAATTGATTTTTGGCCTTTCTTTCTCTTTCCATTCTTAGTTCCTTATTCTGCCTTATTTCATAACTGCCCTATTCCCTAGTGTCTTCTTACGGGTCACTCATAATGAGTTAACAAATCTCATGGGATAAACCTTAAGCAACATCATGCACTACTTCCACAGATTGCTGACCACACCCCCATGCCTCCTGTGCTAAAGTTGAAATATGAAATTCCTTTGAGCAAAGAATAAAACAAACTATTTCCATGGTAACATCACTACAAATTAGTTTTATAAAATGCATTATTTAGTGTATATAATGTTAATGAAAAGAGATTCTAAAAGCCAGGATGATTCTAATAAAAACAGATTCGAGAAGCCAGTTTTCTCCATGATCTTTCCAAAAAACGAACAAGACATACAGTATCTCCAAGCTATAAATCATACACTGAAGACATAAAGACATTTTTTAAAATGGCCTCTGATATCAAGAAACTTACAGACAAGTTAGCTGCTTCTGTGGTATAGTTGAAAGGTTATCACTAACAAATAGTTTCTTTGCATTTATTCTGAAATTACAATCATTATTGCAACTCTCTGTAAAGGCTATATTAAATTCTCTAGCACCATAATTAAAGAATTACACATTAAATAATAACATATTTTTTAAGATTTGAAAGGTTGAAAATATGCAATGTTGTTAAGATGTATTTTATTCTGAGTTGATTGCTCATATTCTTGGCTGATTTTTAATTAAGTTATTCACTTTCTTTGTGGGAACTCTTTGTATATTTGGGTTACAGCTCCTTCATCTATCATAAATTAAGATGTTTTTTTCTCATGTTTACTCTCTTTTTATGTCTTGATCATGTTTTTACCATTTGAAGATTTTTAATTGTACATAGCCACACTTAACTGTTTTCCTACCAGATTTCTCTTTTCATATCCTTTTGACACTCACTAAATATGTCAAGTAGAAAATATTAAACTGCAGCACTATGTAAACAATATGACTACAGTTGTGTAAAAATAAACAAAAAAGATAAGAAGGAAGAAAATCGTACTTCCAAAATTTTCCAAACTTTTCTGGATTGATGTGTAAAAATATTTGTTAAATTAATAGTCTAATCTGTTTATAGACTAGACAACCAATTTAACAAATATTTTTAAATACACAGGTATTTCTCAAAGAGAAAATTCATAAACCCTCCAGTACACACCATCATTTCAGCATGGAAAAGGCGGTATTCTGGGAATAGAGCTTAGAGTAGATGAAGTAAATGCCTGTGAATGTGAAGGCATTTAAGCAAATGTCTGTGAAGACTTGACTTCTCCTCTTGGGACAGACATTCTTCCAAGACTGGTAAGGGGATGTTACCTGGACATAAGAAAATGGACATTGAACTGCTGAGAATGAGAAAGAGCCAAGATAAAAAAAAACAAAATGATTGAATCAATAATATATTAATTATTTATTCATATTTGAACAAAGGGTCTGTATTTCAGTTAGTAACTGGAATCTGTAAATAATTTGGAAAATAATTTAATAGGGATTAAAAGGTCATTCTCTTTTTCATCAAAATACACTGACTGCCTCTGAGTCTATAAAGTGCAGCCATTTAGGCCAGAGAAATCAAAGAAAATGTGAGAGTTTTAAAACAGTGTCAGTCAACAAAATACTGAAATTAGCAAAATGGAAAGAACAGTGTTGCCTGGACAGAGAAAGGAAAGATTTAAAATAACTGTGATCAAGAACAGGAGGCTGAGGAGTAATCTCCAGACCAAGGGAATATTGTGTGAACTACGTGTGACTCTATTCAGCCAGTGTGGTCCTGTGCCGGGAAGAGTCTGACAGTGGGACAGCGGCATTGGGAGTACTGGGGCTTTGAAAGGAGGAAAGGTTGGGAGGTGGATTCACCAGTGTTTTATTATTATCACTATTATGCTTTATAACTTACATGTAGGACATGTATATTTGTTTGTATGTCAAAAATTTAAAAATATTTTTGAAATGTGTTAGAGCTGGAGAGGATGGCCTGGTGCATTAAATTACTAACTGGCAGGAAGATGCCTCTAAATTTACATTTCATGGAAAATACTCTTATCAGATGTTTCTGGCATAACCATTTCCTCTGCTGTTCTATCATTTTGGAACTATTCTTGTAGACTTAATAAAATGGTATAAATTTATTTCAGCAAAGTATTAATAAAACTTTAAAAGAGGCATATTGTTGTATTTTCTCTTTTATCTCAGAAATTCAACTCCTGAACCAATTCATTAACATATTTCTGGATATATTTGTGTTACTACATGACAGAGTATAAGGTTTAGGTCTGAAATAAAGCATCTTAAGTTAATTTAGTGCACAATAGCTTCTTTGGTTTCCTGCTGTTTTACTGACATAATGCATTTTGTTGAGAAACTGCATCTCATTTCAAAATAATTTGTGTAGAGTTTTTTCATAAGAAGTAGGAGTTTGCTCAAGATGGAATAGGGGCTTGAGTGGCCCCAGGAGAAAGGTTGGGAGAAGGCTAAATTGCACTGGAGGGAAGGATTGGGGGTGGGAAAAGTTGGAGGAAGTATGCATTTCAGAGACAGCAAAAGGTAGAGGAGTTCATGCTGAGACCAGCAGTTCTGGATAAAAGCAAGTAGAGAAATCGGAGTGGCTGAGGGCCAATGTTTGGGGAGAGGAAGAAAAAGCACTGGAGAGGCACTTAGCAGGAAAGGCCAGAAAATTTTTAAACAGGGAACATATTCACTCAACTCACACTCAAGCAAAATGAGAAAATTTGTGCCCATGAAGTGAAGGAAATTTTGATGCTGAGAATGGACACAAATCTGCCCTTCCAAAGTGCTGGTAAATTCAAATTAGGGCCATCAGAGGCTGGTCACTAAAACAGAACAATAACAATTTTAAAAATAAAAATACTAGACTAGCAGTGGTTATTTATTGGGAGGTTTCTGTGGGCCAAGACTGGCTAATTGCCTTACACAGATTAATTGCCTTTTTCTTCCAACATGGGTGTCGTTACTACTACTTTGTAGATGAGGAGAGACTGAAGAAGTCAGGTAACTTGCCCAAAGTCACAAGATTAATGAGTCCTCAAGGAGAGTAGGAGCTGGCAGAAACTGTGAAGTTTTCTGTGCATATTTACGGCACTCCCCACCACATCCCAACACTTTTACAAATTTGTCTTTACATTTTTGGCTCATATATCTCCTAAAAGAATTCTGAAAAAGCTTCTACTTGCTGGCACATTTATAAGTTAACATCTGTATTTTTCCAAAGTTTAAATAGTTACAAATTCTGTAATATCTGGTATAGTTTAAATATAGACATTTTAAAATAAAACTCTTTCAGCACTTTTAATTTATCCAGTGGAACTTATATATTATAGTGTTTTCATACCAATCATTATTCATTTTAAATATACATGAACAATTTTTAGGTTACTGTTTGACCTCTTCCCTTTCTCCCCTTGAACTCCTCGTTCCATTCCACTTTTCCCCACAAAATTGTACCCTACTGTAATATATCTTCGGGCTTGAAATCACTATACCATAATGTGCTATAATAAAGACATTTATGTACTTTTTGATGTTTTATGTTTAATTTTCTGTGCCTTCAGGCTCTAAGAGTTAAAAAATAATTTCTTCAGATTTAAGTTATTATTTTAAATATCATTTGTACACAATTGACTAAAACAATATAAGTATAACCCAAATGTTGATATTTATTACACATAAAAGCATAATTTTATGAGGAAACATTATTAAATAGTATAGATAGAGCTTTTTTCCAACTGGTTAATGCACTCAAAAATAAGTAGTACTTGTTTCTAAAATGAGTCAGGACTGCGTAAAAATGAATAGCAAAAAAGGAGAAAGTGACCGCTTCAGAGAGTAATTTACCAAAGGTATAACAGTCATCATTGTTATGTTATATTAATAAATAAGGAGAAAAGTAGTGAGGACTCACCGTGAGCAGACGACTGTTGCCCATGTCAAGAAAAATATGGTTAATACTTTATTCCACAAGCAATAAAAACAGTTGAAGAAAATATGTACATTATTTTACACTATAAATGTTAGCTTTTAAAGATTATTAGATTAATTACTTTTTCTCATACTTACAGGCTTAACATGAATTCATCAGAATTGAATGCGAAAGTTTTTAGTTCCTCTTTCATGAAAAATACATGAGACACAGACGGGCACCTTGATTAAATGATTCTTTCCAGAAACGAATATTTTGAAAACTCTCTGTTACCATAAAGTTGCTTAAAAATATACGCATACTCTCTAGGACAATGCTCCATGGCCAGATTAAAGATTAGGACGTCTTTCTTTTTAAAATAGAAGATGGTAGATATGATATCAAATATTGTGATATAATAAGTAATATATGTGTGGTCTCTGCCCCTGGCTCCTGGCATGCAGCTCCTGAAACCCTCGGAATCTCCAGAGTGATGAGTGTCTTTTGTATGCTAGTAAGATGACTGGTGGTTAGGGGGTTCCTGCTTGGTTTCAAGAAGGAGGCTGGTTGCCAGGGGAACCAACCATCTGATTAGAGGGTTAGAGCTTTCAGCTCTGCTCCCGGACTTCTAAGGAGGATAGACAGAGTAGAAGTTAAATTGATCACCAGTGGCCAATGTTGTCATCAATCAGGCCTATGTAATGACACCTACATTAAAAAAAATAGTAATAACAAGATTTAGAGAGCTTCTGGGTTGCTGAACACGTGGGGTTTTCTGGAGGGTGGCCAGCCCAGAGAGGGCCTGGGAGCTCCCTGCCTCCTCCCCCTCTATCTTGCACTATGTATATCTTCCATCTGGCTGTTCATCTGTATCCTTTCTAATATCATTCATTAAAAATGGGATACAGTTACTAAAGTGTTTCTCTGAGTTCTGTGAGCTGCTGTAGCAAATTAATTGAATCTGAGGAGAGGGTCATGGGTACCCTGATTTACAGCTGACCAGTCAGAAGCACAGGTCACAACATGGGGCTTGCAACTGGCATCTGAAGTGGGGGCAGTCCTGTGAAACTGAGCCCTCAACCTGAGGGATCTGACTTTATTTCTAGGTAGATAGTGTCAAAATCTAGTTAAATTATAGTACACCCATTAGGTGTCTGCTGAAGACTTGCTTCATAGCTAGGGGAAAAAAAACCATGTCAGAAGTGCTGAGTTGAGTGGTGGGTGAGAGTAGAAAAGACACTTGTTTTTTTTCCTGTCTCTTACAGTAGGTGTGAAAGTGGATGCAACAAGTAGAATCCACATTACACCCTTGACCAGAAATGGGTCTTGAAAACACACCAATGAACACCTTGGAAAGTCTGTGGGCACCCCCAAGATTACCAGTGCTCAAATTTCAAGGCTCCTGAGGCCATATCAAATATATTTGAGAAGCAGAGTGGAAAGAGCACCAGCTTTAGAATCAGTGGGATATGGGTTCTACTCCTAGGACTGCTGCTCCTAATTCGTGATTCTGAGCATGAGACTTAAGTCTTGGGTTTCTAATCTGTAAACATAACAGTCCTAATGCTGGATACCCAGGATTGCTGAGAGCATAAATGAGGCAATGTGTGTGAATCTCATGGTGCAGTGTCTGGACAAATGTACTCAAGACATATTAATGTAATTTTAGTAAGCTTCTTTACTATCTAACACAGATAAGTACCCTTATTCCACAGGATTTTTGAAGATTTAAAACTAGCATTTCAGTTTTGCTTTTTTTCCCCACTAAAGTATCAGAAATTTTTATTTAACAAGAAGTTTACATAATGTATTGAGTAAATATCTATTGAGTGATTATTATGTACTAGACATTGTTCTTGGTGTGTTGGATGCAAAAATAAATAAGACACAGTTTCTGGTTTCATAAATATAGCTCAAAATTTGGCTACAGATGAATATATCCACTAACTATTTAATAATGAGTTAATCACTCATTGTATTTTGGATATTTTACTGATTTCTGAGAGGAAAATTTCAGTAGGAAGATGAGAAGAGATACTAAATTCTGGTTGTATAAGGAGTAAGTTGGAAGTGAAACAAAGTATGTAGCCTACTTCATCAGGAAGTTTAAATCAAAATGGACGAGAATGAAGAGGGTGGTTGATCAGAAAGCAGAGTGAAGGGATGTAAGAGATGCTATGACATTTATAGACCTAGCCTGGGGAACTGGTACCTAAGATAGTAAGATAGAGAATCAACATTACAGAGGCAAAATGCAGACCAAAGATGTGCAGGTTCCAAAGGTGGTTGGAAAGCATGATATTACAGCACAGTTGGAAGCCAGGTAAGAAAGGGAGGTAAGAAGAGTGAGTCAGGAAAAGTCAATTTTGATTACTGGGTCTGGATTCCTGATATCAAGACACAGCTAATATCATCTTTCAATAGAGAGGCATCTTGCTCCTACATCCTTATGTCTGATCCATCAGCAACATCATCATCGGCAGAGCACTGAGTTTAAAAATGAAACTGTGATGATTAACATAAACAAGTGATGAAAGTAAGACGATCAAATGCTAAATTTTTGACAAACTTCTTTATTTTGATTTTATTTAGAATTCAAACAAATATGATGTTTGCTTTATGGCAAGAAAAAAAGAGGAAGTTGAAGTATATGGACTAGATAACAGTTGGATGAAGGGTTGAGTATATACCCATGAAGCTGTGAAACATGAGTATATACTCAAGCCAACCCCTTATCTACTGAGTTAGGAGTTCCAGGGGTCTGGCCCTAGAGCATAATTTTTTAAGCATTACTCCCTCCTCCCCCAGTGATTATGATTAATGTTTGTGAACTGGTGATTTAGAACAGACTAAAATTTAAGTTCATTGTTGTTAAATAATTTACCAAAGCTAGGTGCAGGTCAGTTTTTTCCATTTGAAGTGATGCCACTCAAAAAAGTTTAGGTGTGAAAATGTCTTGAGAAAGTTCCACCTGCCACTAACCTCAGCACCAGCATTTCCCACTGCGTTTCCATTCAGTGCAATCTACAAACCAGGGTCTTGCAGGTTGCAATAGTTGGTTGGGGGTTGGGATCCTCTTGTAGAAGCATTTCTTTACAAGTTACATATTCCTCACTCACCATTCCTTTTATGTTTTCTTGTCCAACTAGAGCCAATGACACATAATCCCCAAATCTTAAGCCTGTGTCTTCATAATTTTCTAGAGGTAAAAACGGTGACTCCACTCAAGGTTAGTGTTACTAAGGAAAAAGAAAATCCTGTTTGTTTTTTTTAAAGTACACTACGTGCTATTATTCACTTACTCTGTTCTTAATGAAATAGATTTCAAGAAAGTTACCAACATATTATGCATGATAAATGGAAGGATTAAGGTTGTGCGGCAATTTTATAGTTCCCTGTAGAAAAAAAATATGTTTAAATTATGTATTTTTAGACTTAGAGTTTTACCAGATGTCCAGACATTTTTGTGTTCTTTCTCCACAAGAAATTCTTTAGGAAATTCACCAAAAGTGATCCTGGTCCATTTGTTCTCCCTAACTGAAATATGTATGCTTGCATCTGGAATAAATGAAAAATGATAATTAAGTGTGTATTTAAGTGAAGGTGAATAGTTTTTCAGTTCGAAAATACTAACAATCTACTGTTCAACAGTCATTAATGTCTAGATGGTGATGTCTAGATCTCAAGAAAAATTGGAGATAAGTTTATCACTGAGTTCTCACTTTAATGTTGTACACTAGTTAAGTATATAAAGGTAAGTAAAGTGGGCAAGTTAATTTTCATTTTTAATAATAAAATATTAATTTAATATTAACTGCTGATCAGTTAATCCAATCAACAATGAACCAGAAATCAGTAAAGCATTTTCATTTCAGTAAGATTATGAGAACAGATACTAAATTCTGGTTGTGCAAGGAGTAAGTGGAAAGTGAGACAAAGTACATAGACTACCTCATTAAGAAGTGTATTGGTGTGTGGGATGCAAAATAAATAGGATACAGCTCCTGGTTTCATGAGCCAGCTCAAAGTAATATTATCTGACAATAAAGTCAGATCCCTCAGATCTCAGCTTCCACTCTCTACCCTCGTTGGAGGTCAGGGAGCAGAGCTGAAAGTCCCAACTCTCTAATCACTTGGCTGGTTCCTCTGGCACTGGGATATCCCCTTGCACCAAGATAAATATTTAGTATAAATCATTTTTTCTTGAGACAGAGTCTCACTCTGTTACCCAGGCTGGAGTGCAATGGCTTGGTCTTGGCTCACTGCAACCTCCGCCTCCCGGTTCAAGTGATTTTCCCGCCTCAGCCTCCCAAGCAGCTGAAGCTACAGGCACGTGCCACCACACCCAGCCAATGTTTGTATTTTTAGTAGAGATGGGGGTTTCACTATGTTGGCTAGGTTGGTCTGGAACTCCTGACCTCATGATCTACCCACCTTGGCCTCCCAAAGTGCTGGAATTATAGACGTGAACCACCACGTCCAACCTAAATCATATTTTTTAATCCTCCTAACTATCCTGCTAGTATTACTGGTTTATATATGGAAAACAGATTCTTGGAAAATAAAAGTGACTTGTGTAATATCAAAAAGTGGCAGACTGAATTTGCAGTCTGAATCTAGAGCCCAAACACTACTACTCTAAGCATTGTTTTTTAAAATATGCAGATGTAAAGAATTATAGTTTAGGTATAAACTCACCCACAATATGCACCTCAAAAAAAACAAAAGAAAATAATGGCATCAAGGTAGTGGTAACCTTTCGATGAACTCATAGGACTTATATAGCTCATGTTGTACAAGAATTCAGTAAAAACATTCTCAATGTGAGCTATAAAAACACTTTAGATCATACTCTGAAGCCAGATGGATTAAAATCAGCCAGTTTACAAAGAGCAGCCTCAGATGTGATGTAGCCCTATTAGGTTTCAGTAAATAAAGAGGTCAGAAGGAGACAGTTTCCATATGAGCAAAGAGGGCTTGTTTCCTAGATCATGCTGTTAATGCCTTTCTCGGGAGCCTACGGTTTTTCACAAACTTTGAAGGGAAACAATGAATTAAATGCCAAATAACAACACAGAAATCTTAAAATTTATACCAAAAAATTCTTAATTTACATATTAATTGCTAGAATACCTAATATTTGCCAAATAGTGTGCTTTGTCTAAGGTTCTTGTGACCTATATGGTACACCTGGGTGCATTTACAACTATGGTACAACTAGGTACAGTCATGCACCAAAAATTGAGGTTTCAATCAACCATGGACTATATATACACAATGATATCCCATAGACTATAGTACTGTACATTTTCTATGTTTAGATACACAAGTACTTACCATTGTGTTACAATTGCCTACAGTACTCAGTGCAACAACATGCTGTACAGGTTTGCAGGAGAAATAGGCTGTATACCCTGTAGCCTAGGTGTGTATAGCCTAGGATATACCATCAAAGTTTGTGTAAGTACGCTCTATGATGTTCACTCAGGAACAAAATTACCTAACAATGAATTTCTCCGAACATGTCCCATCACTAAATGATGTATGACTATACACAGATGAGAAAACTATGGTTTCATGTTATGAGATGGTATTCGATCCCAATCTGACTATGCTCATTCATTACACTCGTTCTAGCCTGTGAAGAACTCGGGACATTTCAAGAAAAGAGATGCTTTAGATGGGTTTAAAAGACAAGTAAACAAAAAAGAACTAGAATAGTGACCAGGTTAGCAGAAAAGAGTTTAAATAAGATGACTCATTCAGAGACTCTTTAAAAAGGTGTAAATGTGCTAATGTTCGCAGAGCATGGTAAGTGTGGAACATCTATTTGCCATAACTGATAAGGTTCTAGTTCTCTAGGGGTAACACCTGTAGTAGGTGGGGACATGCCTGTAGCCAGCAATCTGGGCATTGCAGGATAATTTGTTTAGCTAGTCTTTGGACAAGTTGAAATTGTTTAGTTGATTTTCTCCAATTTTGGTGGAAAAATTGATGTGATTGGGTGTCTTGGTCAAGCAGTGACATTGTAACCTACCGGTCTGCTTTATCATTCTCATAAGCCAGTGGGCCAGGCAGTGAGCTGTGGGTTCGAATATGCATGATAAAAATAGGATGTGTTGATAGATCTAGCAATTGCTGAAGTTGAAGAAAAGGCACACAGGGTGGGCTCAAGAGTAGACTTAAGGATGGCTATCTCAAGGTTCTGCAATAAATAAACAGAGTGGGCAGAGTCACTAACAATATTGATGGGCTGACTGGAAATGGTTTCCAGGGTGTGGTGTTGGGCACCTGTAATCCCAGCTACTTGGGAGGCTGAGGCAGGAGAATTGCTTGAACCCAGGAGGCAGAGGTTGCAGTGAGCTGAGATTATGCCATTGCACTCCAGCCTGAGTGACAGAGCGAGACTCTCTCTGAAAAAAAAAAAAAAAAAAAAACAAAAAATAAAAAAAACTTATGTACATAATTCTCAGCATCTTTCTGTAGAAATGAGATTTCTTTGCACAGTAGCAGCAGAGAGAGAGAGAGAGATGGAGAGGGAGAGGGAAAGTACCACACCCTTTTTAATCCATCAGATCTTGTGAGAATTCATTCACTATCCGAACAGCAAGGGGGAAGTCTGCCCTTATTATTAAGTCACTTCACACTGGGCCCCTCGTCCAATGCAAGGGGATTACAATTTGACATGAGATTTGGGTGGGGACACAGAACCAAATTGTATCACATGCTTATTGGAAAGCTGTGTTGGCGCTAAGAAAACACAGGGTATATAGCCTGGGATAAGGAAAGGTGCTAAGGTGATTCAAGTAAGGGTTTCTGTTAAGAGGGGAAGAAAATGATTCTGTTCCCTGGTTTTGGTTGAAAACCACTGTGAGCCTCAGTTTCTGGGCTATGTGGTTGAAATGACTAATGTGCAATTAAATTCACATGTATATACTGACTAATTTTTCCTATTTGATATATTAAAATCAGGTAACTGTTTATATAATGTTAACATATTTCCAAACAATTAAGCATATTATATGATAAGTTCTTTCTTTATAACATTGTTCCCTAATATTCTACACCTGGTCTACTTTGTGAAATTTCTCCACAAAAATGTAATCCCTTATTTTCTCTCCTATTTTAGTTACTGGGGCATTCTTTCTTTCTTATCTCCATGTGGCCTAGGCTTCCTCGCAGCATGGTGGCTTTGTTGTAAGAGTAAGCATTTCAAGGAGCTACAGAAGCAGCCTCTAAGACATGGCCATGCGAGTCAAGTAGTGCCAGTTCAACCACAGTTCCCACCCAGATTTAAAGGGAAATAATAAAGACCCATCCTCCCCAGTCTTGATGGGAAGAATATCAGTGTCACTCCATAAGAAGTTCATGTGTGATTAATATAGTATAATAAATAACTAAATATAAATATGGAGCAATTTTAGGAATACAATCTGCCACAGTTTATCTTCTGGCCACAATTTACATCCCTACCACTTGGGAAATATACTCATTTCTTCTCTTAAGAACCGTAAGACCATATCATCACATTATAATCAGCTCAAAATCTAGGATCTTGTTAATTAATCAGGTTGAAGTATGGGTAAGGCTCAGATATAGTTCCTTAGGTTCAGCTCAATGAGTACAATTCCTATCAATTAAAGATTTTTAAAATAAAGAAAAACAAATTATCTACTCTATCCTCATATTCAATACACAATGGTGAGATAGATGTAGGACAACCACTTTGAACACACCCATTCAAAAAGGGTGAAAGTACGTATGTTTATTGCAGCCCAATTCACAATTGTAAAGATGTGAAACCAACCTAAGGGCCTGTCCACCAGTAAGTGGATAAAGAAGTGGAATATATATACCACGAAATGTTATTAAGCCAGAAAAAGGAATGAAATAATGTCTTTTTGCAGCAACTTAGATGGAGCTAGAGGCCATTATTCCAAGTAAAGTAACTGAGGAATGGAAAACCAAACACCGTATGTTCTTACTTATAAGTGAGAGCTAAGCTATGAATATGCAAAGTCACACAGAGTGGTATAACGGACACTGGAGCCTCAGAATAGGGAGGTGGGAGGCTGTGGGATAACAAGCCACATGTTGAGTACAACATACATTACTTGGGTGATGAGTGCACTAAAAACCTCAGAATTCACCGCTGTATCATTCATCCATGTAACCAAAAACTACTCTACTCCAAAAGCTGTTAAAATGAAAAAAAATTTTTTTTAAAGAGTAAAAGTGTGAGGCCCACAAGAGTCAACTGGGTTCCCAAGAATCAATAGTCCTTACCAATTCTGAAATCCAGAGGCACATAATGTTAGTTCCCTGATTAGGGCTTATCCTATTACTGCCTGAGAGTTGTTCCATGTGGGTGCTGGCCCTACCAATAAAGTCTTTCGGGTTCACCTCTGGGTTACCTTTTCATTTTCATAAAATTCAGCTCACATTTGCAGAATAGATTTTTACGCCTGCATCCTACTCATAAAAGTTAGGAAGCCCAAAGACCTCGTTTCTTTTCGTCTTTTCCCTCCCTGTTTCTTGCAGTTCAAGCTGGTATTATTCTTTTAAAAACTTTCAAGCTAGACGCAGTGGCTCAGACCTGTAATCCCAGCACTTTGGGAGGTTGAGGCGGGTGGATCACAAGGTCAGGAGATCGACACCATCTTGCCCAACATGGTGAAACCTCGTCTCTACTAAAATACAAAAAATTAGCCGGGCGTGGTGGTGTGCGTCTGTAATCTCGGGTACTCCTGAGCCTGAGGCAGAGGGCTCGCTCGAACCCGGGAGGCGGAGATTGCAGTGACCTGCGATCACGCTGCTGCACTCCAGCCTGGCAGCAGAGCGAGACTCCGTCACACACACACACACGCACACACACACGCACACACACACACACACCTTTCAGAGGTTTTGTGCACCAGTTTGTAATCCACTCACAAATCTCTTTGAAAGAAACTATTTCATTTCCTGGGAGCTTTGTGAGCCTGAAGAAGGAACACATCTTTACGATTCTCGGAAGTCCTACTGCACAACAGAGAGGTTGTGCAAAACATTCCCTTAAGGTCCTTACAGGGTCTCTTGTCTGTTTGAAAGGATCTGTGAGATGCCATCTCAAATCCTTCTGTAGTCTTAACAAGGGCTTCATTTTTAGACCAAGTTTTCCTTTCAGTGCCTTGAATTTTATCTTTATCTAGAGCCATTTTTTAACTTTAGAAACATTTGCTATCTGAAGAGGCTGAGAAAAAAAGTTTTATTCATTTACTTATTTTTAAATGTACAAGTCTTGGTATCTTTACATGAAATTTTTTTTTTTTTGGCCCTATCTTGTCTTTCCGATAGGATTTTATTACAAGCAGCAAAATATCAGATGACATTTTTAATATTCCTTCTGTTAGTATGATATCATTATGAATTTGCACAGTCTTGTTTGATTGGACTTGAAAATATGATTCCTTTTATTTTTCTGGCTTATTAATCTTTCTGAAAGCACAAATTTTAGGTATTACTGAGCAAGCCTAATTTTCTTTGATTTTCTAATTTATTAATGAATATATATAATTTGTTAATGAATAGTTCACTTTTGATTTATCTTTAAGTATATTTAATTGTTCTAGTTTGTTAAATTCTTTCCCTTTGAGCATTTAGAACTATAAAATGTCAGAGAACCATTTGGCCATATGCATTATTATTTATTTTTATTTTTTCTTTATTACTTGTTTCTTTTCTTTATTTTTTGTTTGTAATTAGTATTTTTTTTTTTTTTTTTTTTTTTTTTTTTTTTTTTTGAGACGGAGTTTTGCTCTTGTTACCCAGGCTGGAGTGCAATGGCGCGATCTCGGCTCACCGCAACCTCCGCCTCCTGGGTTCAGGCAATTCTCCTGCCTCAGCCTCCTAAGTAGCCGGGATTACAGGCACGCGCCACCATGCCCAGCTAATTTTTTGTATTTTTAGTAGAGACGGGGTTTCACCATGTTGACCAGGATGGTCTCGATCTCTTGACCTCGTGATCCACCCGCCTCGGCCTCCCAAAGTGCTGGGATTACAGGCTTGAGCCACCGCGCCCGGCCTGTAATTAGTATTTTTAATGTTTAGATAGCTAGAGGCAGGATTGAACCTTATTATTTTTTATTGCATTGTTGTCAGAGAATGTGATTTATATAAAATCTTTTATTGTTTTTCTCCTTCAAGAATCTTTCTTTTCTCTTTAGTCTGATATTTTCAAAGACCATTCCACATGTCTTTGAGAAACTTGTATTTGTTGTTTATTGTATATACATATATATATATATATATATATATACACATATATATATACATATATTGAATCTATATAATCTTTCTTTCTTCTTAAGTTTACTTAGTCTGCTTTTACTGGATATTTTTTAACCCAGTCTAAGATCATGTCTTCTTTCATAAAGAAAACTTGTTTCTCCAGACTTGTCCTCCTGTTCCCACCCTGTGACATCAAACATTATATTAATTATTTCTTAAAATTCAGATCATAGTTTTAAAAATTATAAATCAACCTATTATTATTTATGCTTATCCATTTGAGTTTGTTTCTAAAGAAAGAGTTTTTTCTACTTGAGAAGAATTCAGTGAACAACTTGATTGTCATTTATTTTTCTTGTTTCATTTTTTAAACAATTGTTAAACTATAGAAGATAGTTTATGTTTCTCATTCTTTGAATAATTTGAAATACATAGAAAAGTGGAAGCCACAAAAGGGCACTATAAATTAATAGATTTGTTGATGAATTGCATTGAATCAAATTCTAGTTAATATCTTGTTTAAAAGCATGAAAATTTGAGAATATGGCCAGTAGTACTGTACTGAAACCTATTTCGTCTTTATTTTTCACAAGAAAGCTCTACGCAGAAGATGATTATTATGAGAAATAAAAGTGATATTGTCCTGACTGCAGCAAGGAATCCACAATATGACTGCGCACTCTGTCATCCCCCTAACCCAGTACCTCTCTTTCACAAGGGTCTTTGGAGAAGCCCCATGAACCCCCAGAGGTATATCAGAACACTTAGACACTGACGTAATATATCCGAACAAATCCTTGTAAGTCAACATCTTTGTGGTTCCTTAATCAAACAATGTTTTAATGGCTTTTATCTTTGGACTTTTGTGATGGAAAAATATGAGTGATTATATCTCGAGATTCTAAACTCAAAAGCCGTATGGTAGCCTAAAAAAGATAGATTTCCATTCAAAATAGGTGAACATGAAAGTAACAATAAAATCAAAACCATTCTTTGCCCATCCAGTACAAGAAACTTCTCAAGTGTTAAATAAATACCCAGCTAGTCCCCAAAGAGAAAAATCACATTTGGTTATAGTTTAGCAAAACTGTGGTGTGCTACCTAATAATCTTTGCTCAGTGACTCTTTAGTTAGAAACCTGTGTTCTCAGGGAGGGGGGCACTACGCACTGGGGTCTGTTGGGGGGATATGGGGGGGGACAGGGGAGTGGAAAGGTGGGGAGAGATAGCATGGGGAGAAATACCAGATATAGGTGAAGGGGAGGAAGGCAGCAAATCACACTGCCATGTGTGTACCTATGCAACAATCTTGCATGTTCTTCACATGTACCCCAAAACCTAAAATGCAATAATAAAAAAAAGAATGCCTGTGTTCTAATTTTATGAGGGTATTTATTTTCTTCAGAAACTGACTTACCTATGATCTGAATACACGTCTCTGCATCAGAAACACCTCTACCCCTGATGCTGATACTCGTCACTTCACACTAAATTTTCATGAAGCAACTCCACATTTACTCAAAATGCAAGCTGAATAAAAAACTATTCAGGACCTGATAATAAGTGTGTTCTTTTGTTGTCTAAAAATCTGATTTGCTTTCAGATAGCTAAACATGTCTGTCTGAGATTCTAAATATTTATTTAAAAAGCTCATCTAACTCGGAAAATAGCCAAGTCATCTTTTATAAATCCTGAATGAAAGTATACATACGATGCAAAAGCTGAATTTGATCATTTTGTAATGCAAAGTCCTGCTGAGCTTCTTTAAACCCAAACTTTAAAATATTTTTTCCGTTTCAATATAAAATCTAATCAGTATAAATGATATTTATTTTCTCTCTTGATATGTATACATTGTGGGTTAAATAGGAGTAAGAGATATTTTATAATAACAAATTTTCCAGTCAATTTGATTTAGACCTACACTTTCTCAATTGTTTGAATATCCCTTATCATAAAGTACATCTAATTTGTAAGTAAAGCTAAGCTAGATTATGAGTAATCTCAAATTATTTCTTATTAGACCACATAAAATTTTCCTAGTCAGAGGAATTGATAATCCTGATATTTGGTCTTCAAATTTCATATTGTATTTTTTCAATCATTTTATTGATTTTCACTTGGCTTAATTCTATATGTGTTGCTGGAGAACAACAAAAGAAAGTCATATGTCCAAAGAGAATATGCAACAGCATGTGATGCAGCCTTCTGAACATTATTTTGACATCCCTAATAAAAGTCAGGACATACTTCAAAGTATACATCAAGAACTATTACCTATAAGCCCAGAGCAAACCAAATGGAAAATAATATCCTCAGCAATTTAATTTGGATTACATTCATCCATGTTTACTTCCTTCTGTACACTTAGACACACTAATGCTAAAAAAAATTAATGTTGGCAAGAGGAGCTATGCTAAAAACTTTTCCTAAGACACGATTCCCTCTTATCTTTTGGAATGCATAATCTGTAAATTTTACTGACAGTGTAAATCAATCAAAAGTGCTTAGAATGCCAAATGAGTGTATGCTTCATAGTTAAGTGGACAATAATGGAAAAGATGAAAAACATTACTGCACCCCTGGTATTGCTGAGAACACTTATATAATTACACAGCTCATCAGCCCCTGCCAACTAAAAGGGCAACTGCCAGGTGGATCATCTTGATTTGCCACATCGTTCTTTATCAGGAATGTTCAAAAATATGTTATTAAATTTGAAAGAGATAAGAGTCAAAGATCAGCTTTTAAGCCTCCCAGAAAAATGTATTTTCTTTTTCTCCTGTCAGCCTTGTTTTGGGAGCAATAATTTCAGTCAGAAAATATGAATACTTTTTTATGAAGGCTGCCACTGCTCAGGGGTAAACCCAACTATAATCTTCTTTGACATTTGCAATAATTTTGAGTCTTTCCTGTGTGAAATTGTTTTAATAAATCCAACTCATAAGCAATTGTATAACCAGTGGCACACCCAAAAAGGTACAAGCTCTCTTCACAGAGAGAGAATAGTTCATAAGAACTTTCAAAGTTAAATGAAAACATAAAATAAAACGAAGCAAACAAAATTATTATTTATCCGTATCTGTCATTTATCAAGATCTAGGAAGGATAAAGTTATATTCACAATAAACAGTCAGCTACAGATTTTATTTAAGCACAATTTTAGTGCAGTTCTAGGGTAAACTATCAATCTTTCTTCATTAGAGTAAATCTTAGAGTCACTAGAAAATACCCTGTTGTGGTTCTAACTGGATGTGTTCTGTCTGTGCTCATTTGGTTACAGGTTGGTCGTTTTCTTGTTCTGTGGCTTCTCATTCTCCATGTCAGATTGTTTCTTTCCATATAGAAGAGCTGCTATGCACCGTGCAAGAAATACTGTCTCTGAAAATGTTCAGTAGACATATTTACAATATAATATAATTTCTCAAACAAATATGTTCACATCAATAGCTGTGTGGGCTGTACCTTCTATTGAACAAATGGTTGTTAGAGAAGCATTGTGTAGCATCCCTGTCTTCACTTCACAAGAAGCCACACACCTTCTAAAAAACATCACCCTTTCTGTTCCTTAGCTCTACCATAGATTTTATCAAGCACTTTAGGTTAGCAGAATAATGGAAGAAAAAGGAAAACAAAATTGTTACTGAATACTTATGTGGCAGGCTAGTGACATCATATAGAGACCATACTTTTTCTCATTTAATTAGTAGAATAACCCTCTGAGGTGGGTATTTTTATCTTTAAGTTAAAACTAAAGATACCAAGCTAGACTTCAGGAGGTAAATATCCTTGCCCAGGTAATATCCAGGTTGTTGATGGAGCCAAAATGGGAATAATCTCTGAGCCTCAGCCTGTTTATTTTACAATATCTAGACTCCATGGAAGCTCAAAAACATGCCTGTCATTAGAAATAAGCCCTTTACTCTGTGGTTATTCTTGGTTTCATACTATCAAATTTACCCCTATTTCCTTATCCTGCCTCACCTTATAGAAGCAGTTGAAGTAAAATAAGCACTTGTGGCTCCTCTGGAAGTTTTTTGTTCAACGATTTTATTACCCCTGCAGAGCTGATCTTATGCAGAAAGGACTTAGCATTGTCTGTGCCAAGGCCAGGGGACTTACAACTGGTGTTCCTCAAGACATGTTTTTGTATTAATGTTTAATATGGTCTTTAGAAACTGGAAGATAAGAATGGAAGACATACTTGTTCATTTTGCCATCCGCAGCCTTGTGTGCAAATTTACACACAAGAAAAATGGAGAGCACTGGCCAGCATCCTTACAAATTAAAGAAAATGTGAAGATTGAACTCAAGAAACTGAAAAGAGAAACAGAATTAAATTTAATAAAGAATGTGTGCCCTCATCACTCTCATTCGGCACACTGCTTGAAATTTCTAGGCACCCAATAATGCAAGAAAAAGGGAATCAAAGCCAAATAACTTGGAAAAGAAGAAATAAAAGTCCCTATTTGCTGATGATATATAATGATAAATGTAGAAGATTTCAAGGGACTCACAGAACACCTTTTAGAATTAATAAATGAATTTAGCAAGGTTTCAGGATTCAAGATAAACCTAGAAAAAGCATTGTATTTCTACACACTAGCAATAAACACATGGACAGTAAAATTTAAAAAGCAATGCTATATATAATCATTCAAAAAATTAAATACTTAATTTGTTAATACTTAATTTAACAAAACACATTCAGGACTTGTATGCCAAAAACTAAAAACCAAAGTAAAAAATAAATAAATAAATAAAAGATGATCTAAACAAATGCAAAGACCAACATGTTCATGATATGGTAGACAACAAAGCAAAGGTTCCTGTTCTCCCCAAATTGATAAAAAGGGTTAATGCAATTTATATCAAAATCCCAGCAAGGGCCAGACAGGTGGTTCATGCCTATAATTCCAGCACTTTGGGGGAGTCAAGGCAGGTGAATCACTTGAACCCAGGGGGCAGCGGTTGCAGTGGGCTGAGATCACATGACTGTATTATTGCCTGGGCAATAGAGTGACTTTGTCTCAAAAAAATAAAAAAATCCAACCAAGGTTTATTTTAGGTATATATATTTAAAGACTAAAGGACTAGAATAGCTAAAACAAATTTCAAGAATAATAAAGAAATCAATTAACCCAATTTTAAGACGGATTGTATAGCTGTAGTAATCAAGACTGTAGTAGTATTGGCAGAGGAATAGACACACAGATTATAGGAATAGAATGGAGAACCCATATGTAGCTGCCTACACATATGCTGAAATGCTTTTTGTCAAAGGTGTAAGAGTAATTAAATGGAGAAAGGATAGCCTTTTCAATAAATATGCTGAAACAACTGGACATCCAAAGGCAAGAAGAAATGAAAAGAAAAGAGAAGGAGAGAGAGAGGGAGAGAAAAAAAGAAAAAAGAAAAAGAAAGAAAAAGAGAGAGAGAAAGAGGGAGGAAGAAAGGAGAGCGAGAGAGAGAAATGAAGGAAGGAAGGAGGGAAGGAAAGAGAAAGAAAGAGTAACAAAGGGAGAGGGAGGGAGGAAGGGAGGGAGGGAGGGGAAGGAGGGAGGAGGGAAGGAAGGAGAAAAAAGAAAGAAAGATAGGGAGGGAAGGAAGGAAGGAAAGAAAGAAAGAAAGAGAGAGAGAGAGAAAGAAAGAAAACAAGAAAGAAAGAAGGAAAGAAGAAAAAAGAAAGAAAGAAGAGTGAGAGAGAGAGAGAAAGGAAGGAAGGAAGCAAGGAAGGAAGGAGAGAGGGAGGGAGGGAGAGAGAGAGAGAGAAGAAAGAAAGAGAAAGAAAAGAAAGAAAGAAAGAAAGAAAGAAAGAAAGAAAGAAAGAAAGAAAGAGAAAGAAAGAGGGAGGGAGGAAAGGAAGGAAGAAGGAGAGAAAGAAAAGAAAGAGCGAGAGAAGGAAGGAAAGAAAGAAAAAGGAAGGAAGGAAGGAGAGAGAAAGAGAAAGAAAAAGAGACAAAGAAAGGAGGGAGAGAGGAGGGAGGGAGGAAAGAAAAAGGGAGGGAGAGAGAGGCAGGGAGGGAGGAAAGTGAGGGAGAGAGGCAGGCCAAACCAAGTGTCATACCTTATACAGTATACAAATTAACTCAGAATGGATCATGAAAATAAATGTGATATGTAGAAACTATAAATATTTTAGAAAAAAATAGGTAAAAATATTTGAGACTGAAAGCTAGACTTGACAGCAAAATCACAAGTCATGAAAGAAAAAAATGGATAAACTGGCCTTTGTTGAACTGTAAAACATTTGTTCTATGAAATGTTATGAACAGCTTAAAGGGGAAATTCAACAGCTCTTTATGTTAAAAACTCTAAATAAACTAGGTATCAATGGAACATATCTCAAAATAATAAAAGCTATTTATGAAAAATCCACAGCCAATATCATACTGAATGGGCAAAAACCGGCAGCATTCCCTTTGAAAACTGGCACAAGACAAGGATGCCCTCTCTTACTACTCCTATTCAACATAGTATTGGAAGTTCTGGCCAGGACAGGCAAGAAAAAGAAATAAAGCGTATTCAATTAGGAAAAGAGGAAGTCAAACTGTCTCTATTTGCAGATGACATGATTGTATGTTTAGAAAATCCCATTTCCTCAGCCCAAAATCTCCTTAAGCTGATAAGCAATTTCAGCAAAGTATTGGGATACAAAATCAATGTGCAGAAATCACAAGCATTCCTATACACCAATAACAGACAAACAGAGAGCCAAAACATGATTGAACTCGTATTCACAATTGCTACAAAGAGAATAAAATACCTAGGAATACAACTAACAAGGGATGTGAAGGACCTCTTCAAGGAGAACTACAAACCACTGCTCAAGGAAATAAGAGAGGACACAAACATATGGAAAAACATTCCATGCTCATGGTTAGAAAGAAACAATATGGTGAAAATGGTCATACTGCCCAAAGTAATTTATAGATTCAGTTATCCCCATCAAGCTACCTTGACTTTCTTCACAGAATTGGAAAAAAACACCTTAAACTTCATATAGAACCAAAAGAGAACCTGCATAGCCAAGACAATTCTAAGCAAAATAAAACAAAAAACAACGAAGTGGAAGACATCATGCTACCTGACTTTATACCACAAAGCTACAGTAATCAAAATAGCATAGTACTGGTACCAAAACAGAGATATAGACCAATGCAACAGAACACAGGCCTCAGAAGTAATGCCACACATCTATGCCCATCTGATCTTTGACAAACCTGACAAAAAACAAGCAATGGGGAAAGGATTCCCTGTTTAATAAATGGTGTTGGGAAAACTGGCTAGCCATGTGCAGAAAGCTAAAACTGGATCCTTTCATTACACCTTATATAAAAGTTAACTTAAGATGGATTACAGATTTAAATATAAGACCTAACACCTTGGGCCGGGCGCGGTGGCTCAAGCCTGTAATCCCAGCACTTTGGGAGGCCGAGGCGGGTGGATCACGAGGTCAAGAGATCGAGACCATCCTGGTCAACATGGTGAAACCCCGTCTCTACTAAAAATACAAAAAATTAGCTGGGCATGGTGGCACGTGCCTATAATCCCAACTACTCAGGAGGCTGAGGCAGGAGAATTGCCTGAACCCAGGAGACGGAGGTTGCAGTGAGCTGAGATCGCGCCATTGCACGCCAGCCTGGGTAACAAGAGCAAAACTCCGTCTCAAAAAAAAAAAAAAACCTAACACCATAAAAACCCCAGAAGAAAACCTAGGCAATGCCATTCAGAACATAGGCATGGACAAGTACTTCATGACTAAAACACCAATAGCAATGGTAACAAAAGCCAAAATAGACAAATGGGATCTAATTAAACTTAAGAGCTTCTACACAGCAAAAGAAACTATCATAAGAGTGAACCAGCCACCAACAGAATGGGAAAAAAATTTTGCAAGCTACCCATTTGACAAAGGGCTAACAACCAGAATCTACAAATAAATTAAACAAATCTACAAGAAAAAAACAACCCCATCAAAAAGTGGATGAAGGATATGAACAGACAATTCTCAAAAGAAGACATTTATGCAGCCAACAAACACATGAAAAAAAGCTCATCATCACTGGTCATTAGAGAAATGCATATCAAAACAACATTGAGATACCATCTCATGCCAGTTAGAATGGCGATTGTTAAAAAATCAGGAGATAAGAGATGCTGGAGAGGATGTGGAGAAATCAGAACACTTTTACAATGGTGGTGGAGTGTAATTTACTTCAACCATTGTGGAAGACAGTGTGACGATTCCTCAAGAATCTAGAACTAGAAATATCATTTGACCCAGCAATCCCATTACTGAATATATACCCAAAGGATTATAAAACATTCTATTGTAAAGACACATTTACACGTGTGTTTATTGCAGCACTGTTTACAATAGCAAAGACTTGGAACCAACCCAAATGCCCATTGACAATAGACTGGATAATGAAAATGTGGCTCATATACACCATGGAATTCTATGTAGCCATAAAAATGGATGAGTTCATATGTTTTGCAGGGACATGGATGAATCTGGAAACCATCATTCTCAGCGAACTGACTCAAGAACAGGAAACCACACACCGTATGTTCTCACTCATAAGTGGATATTGAACAATGAGAACACGTGGACACAGGGAGGGTAACATCACACACCAGGGCCTGTAGGGGGGTGGGGTGGAGGGGAAGGATAGCAGGGGGTGAGGGGATTGGGGAGGGATAACATTAGGAGAAACATCTGATATAGACGATGGGGGGAATGGATGCAGCAAACCACTGCAGTACATGTATAGCTATGTAGCAAACATGCATGATCTGCACATGTATGCCAGAACTTAAAGTATAATCAAAAATAAAATAAAATAAACTGTGCACTAAAAAAAAATAAAGAAAAGCTAAGCTACAGAGTGGGAGAAAGTTTTTGCAAACTACATATTTACAATAAAGGTTACTACTGAGAATATATTTAAAAAAAAAAAAAACTCTCAAAACTCAACAGCTAAAAAGCAAACAATTTAATTAGAAAATTTGCAAAAGACATGAACAGAGTCTTCACCTAAAAAGATTCAAAGATGGCAAACAAGCACATAAAAAGATGTTAAATAACTTACTGAATATTTCAAAATAACTAGAAAAGTGGAATTAGAATGTTCCTAAAACAAAGAAAAGATAAATGTTTAAGGTGATGGCTATTCCAGTTAACCTGATTTGATCAACACAGTGTACATTCATTTCAAAATACCACATGTACCCCATAGAACTATTATGTATTCACAAAAACTAAAAATTAAAACGTTTTAAAAAAGATGTTACATTTGATTATCCATTAGGGAAATGCAAATTAAAGTCACAATGAGATAGCATTGTATACCTGGCAAAATGGCAAAAATTTAGAGGTAGTAACAACACAAAATGCTGGCGAGTATGTGGGGAAACTAGATCACTTACCCATTGCTATTAGAAATATAAAGTGGTACAGCCACACTGATAAAACAGTTTGTCCGTTTCTTTAGAAAGATTTTAAGAACTAAATATGCAACAACTCACCAACCCAGCAATTGTATTTCTGGTCATTTATCTCAGAAAAATGAAAATTTCTGTAAAAGATCTATATACAAATGTCCCTGGCAGTTTTATTTGTAATAGCTAACAACTAGAAATGGCCCCAAATTCTTTCAACAGATAAATGGTTAATCAACCATGATACTTGATACCATGGAATAGTAATCAGTAATAAAAAATAAACTTTTGATACAGCCAAGAACATGAATGAATCTTCAGAGAATTATGCTAACTGGGAAAGTTGAATTCCAAAAAGTTACATACCATAAAAGTCCCTTTATGTAACATTCTTGAGATGAAAAAATTATAGAGTTGGAGAAAAGATTAGTGGTCATCAAGAATTAAGGATCTTTTTGGTGAAAGAAATGTTTTGTATCTTTTCTCTGTCACGGCTCACTGCAGCCTCAACCCAGGCTCATAAAATTCTCTTGTCCCAGCCTCTCAAAATGTTAAAATTACTGGCATAAGCCACGGCACCCAACCTGTTTTGTATCTTGACTGTATCAATGTCAATATCTTGTTTGTGATATTATATTCTATTTTTCCAAAATATTATTATGGGAAAGTAAATAAAAAGTACATGGGGTTCCTGTGTATCATTTCCTACAACTGCATGTGAATCTATTATTATCTCACAAAAAAATGTTTAAGTAAAGATATTTAAAGATTGAAGTAAACAGTATACTAGAAAGGACACCAGTTAAAATCGATAAAATCAAGTATAAATTAATCTTCAAAAAGAACAATTGGACCAGAGAAATTTAAAATTATTTTTTGAATTATTTTAATTCATAAGAAGCAATATAAAAACATGTCATTCACTCTTGTACCTGCTCAATACTTCATTTCTTTATTCAGTGGAGTCTTATTAGATATTAACTAAGAATTTTGAGGGCATTATCCTTCCCATGACACTTACAATTGTATAGAACATTGAAAATGCAGTTTCTCTTGGACGTTCAACATTGACTTAAAATGTTTCTATGATGATATTTTATTATATACAAACATAAAATTAAGGATTATATCTTTAGGGTTACTGTACTTATCCAACAACAAAGCAAGGGCTGAAATCTGTGGCAGTGCCTGGCTATAACTGCCTTGCTTATCCAAATGATCTGAAATGTGCCTGTGCAAACATAAATGTACAAAATGTTCAAAAATTAAACACTAACATAACATTATCAGAAGTAATATGAGGACTCTTTGGGGTCCATAGATCGTGTGGGAAAAGTCTAAAGAGTTTATATGCAAATAAATAAAAATGAAAACCTGATAAAGTAATAACCACAAAACCTTGCAGATTAAAAAGGAATCATCTAATGATGGAAATAGACATATAATACAGAATGTATTTATCTAGTCCAGTTCAGAAAGAGCTGCTCTTGGTGACAGGAAAGAATGGGAGGAATATTTCAACCAAAAGTGAACCAAAAATAGAATTTTAAAACTGAAAAATACATCAAAAAGAGAAAGGATAAAATGAATTGAGCCACCTGGGCTGAAACAAAAGATCCTGAATAAATAAGGAACACTTAGTAAGTGTGCAATTTTTCCGAGAGCAGATTCTACATTTACACAGATACATAAGAAACTCGGATTTTATTAACAATTAACACAAGAATGATGGTTATGACCTGTCATTAAATATGGCTGAGAAATTCCCTCCTTGATGTCATTAAATACAGAAAGTAAAAATTTTAATTTGCTTGAGATTTATTTATATTAGTCAACATTAAAATTGACAGATGGTTGAAATAAACAGAATTTAATAAAAAAATCATTATGAAGTTAAGGGAGAGTTAAGGAAACTTATGAATGATTTAGAGGCATCTAGAAACTAGCAACAATGAAGAATCAATTACCCACTCCTGGGCTTGAAAGGACACAGGAGAAAGAGGGCACATTGAGGCTTAATCTTGGAGAGGGATCACCCAGCACGAGCTACAGTCCTGCAGAGATGCAGTTACAACCAAAGATATCAGCTTGTATTCTCTCTTTCTCTTTCCTCTCTCCTCAAATGTCCAGACTTCTAGAAAGGGTATCCAGGGAATGTAGTCTATAGGCATCATTTAAGAAGTCAATAATTGTTGTGAAAGTAAAAGAAACAAAGGGAATAACCAAGACATTATTTAACAAGAATAATATGTAAAGGTATCAGTCAAATGGCAACAAACCTATTTCAAACTCAAGATTCATAATCCTGGAACACCTTCCCATCACGTCCTAAGGAAAAAAATGGGAAATTCTTGGTAATCATAAAGTAGTGGTTTACAAAATTTGACATCAAAGTTAGATGTTTTACCTCTGTAAGAATAAAAAGGTATTGCAATAGCCTTCTGTGATGCCCCTCACCAGGTCTCTGGATCACAGGAAGCAGATTTCCCAACCACCAGAGGTTTTAGCTAATTTTTAAGAGTAGCAAAAACCAGTTTTAAAATAGCACTTCAAGGATTTGAACATGGGTGAATGGATGTTCTTACTATATGATTAGAATATCGGTTTGAGATACACGAGATGGATTATTTGATACCATAAATAAAACTTTTTTTTATGATGAAGAAAAACGTTGTTAAAATTTCAAGATTCAAGTTTTATTGACTGGATCAAAACATACAATTAGATAAATCATAACTTCATCATTATTGATTGAAGGCAGTCCTTCATCTAATTCTATTATAAGATATCCCACAACCCAGGTATTAAAATTAGACCTCAGTATTCATTATAAAATTTTCTATGTATGTTTTTAAACCTTTACAAATTGATCACTTTACTAAAGGGTTAAGAGAATTATTATTTAAGTTTAATATTATGTCATTCAGTTTAACTTTGTATTTCCATGTATGTTAATTTATAAGACAGTACTAAATATAAATTTTAATACTCCCTAAAGGAGAGTAAAAATACTTTTGGCATTGTGATTTTGAAAAAAATAAATTTATTCATATTTATTCATTGATTAATGTTTAGAAATATTAAGTATAAATAATACATCAAGATGAATTTTAAATGGATTATACACAATTAAGTTAAACTTATTCAGAAAGACCAAAATATCTTAAGCACCAAGGCACTTGCTCTCTAGTAAGTAACTGTTCAGAAATCAAATGCAGACCAAAATTTTCCACCTGTTTCATTTTGAATATGAGAATAAGGATTTGACATGCTTGGAAAGAAAGGTATAATCACATCATCTCTTGCAAAAGCCATTATAACTATTTTATTAGGAAAGGAGCTTGCATAAAAAATTTCAGGTGCTAATAAACTATCTATTACCATTTTATATTTCTCTTGGGTTGATTATTCTGGTGAAATATATGTGTATTTCTTTCCAAGTTCACTTTTTAAATTTCTTTAAAAAGTGACTTAAAAAGTCACTATTCCAGAAATACATACCTAAAAGGTAGCCCGTTGTTTGAAAATCAACATTATAGTGTGAATTCTAATGTGCATCTAGATATCCTCTTCAAACAAATACAAAGAACAAATAATTTGATGGTGGCTAGATTTGTGCAAAATATCATGGACACTTCTACCATTGGTATCCAACTAGTCAACTCTTCCAACGAACTTGGCTTTCTCCTTCTCTTAAGATGGTGGTGGTCTTAATTAAGCAACCAAATAGGTCTGGCCTGGTTATTGAAAGCAAGATGGAGTATACTGGGAATTACTAGGGTTGTTCAGGACTTACCCAGCATCGCTGAGTGAAAAAAGAGAAAAGGAAGAAAGCAGATACAGCTATACAAATTACTGGAGCCAAAGTCCAATCTGGCAACCTTGGTGGCTAGGAATCAGTAACAGCCTGCTGGTAAGGCAAGTGAGCAAGATAAAAGTAGCAGCTGTTCCAACAGGCAAGAGAAACCATAGTGTTGGGAATTTCAGCAGTTTATTAAAAGGGAACAAAATTTAGTCACCTAACTGAAGTTGTGACTCAGAGGAGTAATATCATCTGACATACATTTTAATAAGGAATTTCAGATGTCAGGAAGGCCATGTAGGAGTCTATGCAATCACCCAGACAACAGATGATGCTGGCTTGAAACAGTGTGGTGAATTCTACATACAATTTTGCAGTAAGCCCCATCGTATTTACTAATAAACTAGATATGGAATGTGGGAGAAAGAAAGGCAATATAGATATTGTTTTGAAACCTAAGCAACTGAAAATTTGAATTTTCATTATCTAATGTGAACATATAGTGGATTATGACTTTTGGCACTTTAAGAGGGTACTTTTGAAGGGCATTTAAGGATACTTAACAGATACTATTATACTGTTAAGGATACTTAAAAAGGATACCATTAATAATTATGTTGATAAAACAGGTAAAACTAGGTTACATTTAATGAGGTGGAAAGACTGTAGCAAGAACTGAACTGGCAGTGAAATGTTGGATATCAGAAACTAAGTTTTGTATATATTAACAGACCTATGAGATAACTTAAGGAAAGGGTCTTAGTTCTGGCATCTATAACAAAGTACACCATAGATTGTGTAACTTATAAACAACACAAATGTATTTCTCAACTTTCTGGAGGCTAGAAATCTGAGATCAGAGTGCCAGCATGGTCAGGTTTTGATGAGGGTTGAAACCTACCATCTTCTCATTGTATCATCACATGGCCGAAACAGAGTAGGAGAGAGCTCCCTGGGGTCCCTTTTATAAGGGTACCAATCCCATTCATAAGGGTGGAGACTCCCAAAGGTCTCACCTCCTAATACTGTTACATTGGGTGTTAGGGTTTTAACATATGAATCTGGGAGGTACAGAGACTTCAGTTTATTGCAGAGAGATTGGATATAAGTCATGGAATTTATGGTTCTGAATTCAGGAGAGAGTTCCTGACAAGAGATACAAATTTTAGTGTCATCAGCACATTGTTGGAATTAAAGGCTTGGGATGAAACTGGATCAGAGCAAAAGGAAGTGAATAGCTTGATAAGAGGACAAAGGACTGAACTTTGAGCCACCTTGGTATTTAGAAGAAAGGAGGATGGGGACAAGCCAGGAATGAATGAATGAATGAATGAATGAATGAATGAATGAATGATGTGTAATGAACTCCTGTGACCCATTAAACCATTAAGGTATAAATTTTTCCAATGCAGATATATCACAATGCAGATATAACCTATTAAAATATATGTCTAACTTGTTTTCAAAAGTTAACAGCTCTGAGTTTTACTAATACTAAAAAATTGGTAGCCTGTTCAAACATGTAAGAAAATAATGCACCTTAAACTACTTCTTGAAATCTAATAAAACTCTATTTATTCACACTGCCAAAGAATTTTAAAACTCCTAACTTTCATTAAACAGTATTACAATACTCTCATTAAACCTTCTGCTAATGCCCCAGAAATTAAATAGAACACATCACAGACTGTGACCAGATTCAACTCTAGCTGGATATTATAATCACTAATAGGAGGTTGCCAAGTCCAAGTTCCCATGGGATGGTGAGAAACAAAATAAACCTTTTAAAAATTATATTTGTATAAAATTTACCTGGACAATGTTGAGAAGGATCACAAGCCAGAGTATGGACAATATCCTCATCTGTCAGGCAACTTCTTAGTAAAGCAAAAATAGAAGTCTTCTGGCACAAAATCAAAGACCACATTTTGAAATGAACAAGATTAACAGAAGAACAATTTTTTTTTAATTTTTATTTATTTTTATTTTAATTTAGGCATATACTATGTCCTGCATTTCTCCCCATGTTATCCCTTCCCATCCCTCTCACCCTCCCTACCCCCCTGTGCCTCCTCTACCCCCTCCAACTGCCCCCAGTGTGTGGTGCTCCTTTCCCTGAGTCCATGTGTTCTCATTGTTCAACACCCACCTATGAGTGAGAACATGTGTTTGGTTTTCTGTTCTTGTGTCAGTTGGCTGAGAATGATGGCTTCCAGATTAATCCAAGTCCCCACAAAGGAAATGAAATCATCCTTTTTTTATGGCTGCGTAGTATTCCATGGTGTACATGGATCACATTTTCTTTGTCTAGTCTAATTAAGGCTTTAAAATTTTAAATGCCCATCCTAAAAATTCCTTCTAAATAAATTTGTTTAATATTTTTAAGATTGATAGTGTTACTTCAACTAAAAATCTATTCAATTTTTATTGCTTTATCATGTAATAAATACAGTTAATAATGGGGAGAGTAAAATTGAAATTGTTTAAAATGCATTTTTCACGGAGTTGGGAGAATCATTTTTCCTAAGGTCTCTGGTGTTCAAATGCTTTTATAAAATACATAGTTTTTAAAATCCCACCTTTAAACTTGAGAATTTTTTATAACAAACCTGAGAAAAACAAAAAGAGAGAAATTTTGGTCTAAGGCCAAACTGTATCTCTAAGACCAAACTGCTTATAAAACATCTTGTTTTAAATATCAAAAAGACAACTTTTCCAAAACAAAGAACACATTTGCCATCTTCTAACTCAAGGTGACAGCTTTCCCACCTTGTATTCTGAGATCTGTCAATAAAGCCCTCTTCTCCAATTCTCTTGTTTAAAACCCTAAAACATTTTTACTTTCTTTGTCTTTTTTTTCTCATCAACCTTTGTCTAACCAAATACTATTTTTTGAAAATATATTATTTTCGCAGTGCAACTGTGCATAAGAAATATTCATTATTTAAGATATTGTATTCTTTTGTCATTGATCCCAGGAATCTATGTCATCAAGACTGATGGGGCAAGCCCTTCAAGGTTTTGTTTTTGTTTTGAGATACGGTCTTGTCACTCAAGCTGTAATGCAGTGGCATGACCACAGCTCACTGCAGCCTCAACCTCTCAGGCTCAAGTAATCCTCCCAACTTAGCATCCTAAGTAGCCGGGACCGCAGGCACACATTTATTTTGTAGAGCTGAGATCTCACTTTGTTGCCAGGGCTGATTTCAAACTTCTGGGCTCAAGTGATCCTCACATCTCAGCCTCCCAAACAGCTGAAATTATAGGCATGAGCCACTGTGCTTGGTCTTCATCAAAGGTTTTTTTTTTTTTTTCCAAATCCCATTAGCAGTCAACAAAACATACAAAAGTCCCAGTGACAGGGAGCTTATATTCTATTTAGGGAGACAAAAAGAACTCACTGAGGGTTGATAGGTCAGCTAAGATCTGAAGAAGGGAAAGAAAGAAGTCCAAGAGGAGGAGATTTAAGGTAAAAGGAACAAGTGCAAAGACCTAGAGTTTTGAGGAACAGAAGGAAGCCAGTGTCGCTGGAGCAGAGGAAGCAAAGAGAGATCAGTGTGAGTGCTCTTAGAGATAAAAGGGGCCAGAACTTGTTGAGCATTGTGGAACATTTTCAGAACTTTGGTTTTTCCTCTGAGTTAAGTGGGCAGCCACTAGAAAATTCTGAGCAAAGAATGACAAGCTCTGATTTGTTTCTGATTGCTATGGAAGCTGACCCATAGACAGTTTGTTTTTTTTTTAATAAACATAGATATTGATCCTTCTAGTATTAAAACTTGAAATTTACGTTTGTCTTACCTGAGTTCCTTCTGCAGGAAACAACCCTCAGACCTCTCAGAGAGTATCAAAGAACTAAACCTGACTAGATCACCACATCCAGACAATGAGATGCCAGACCCCTCTTCCTCATGATTGCTTCCTGACCCCTCCCTAGTTCCTGTTTTTCCTCACATAGGTACATTTCTTCCCTGGTATATAATCCCCTAACATTTGTCAGTTAGGGATTGAGACTATCTCTAATCTCCTTGGCTGCAGCAGCTGATTAAAGCCTTCTTGGCAATACTCAGCGTATCAGTGATTGGCTTCCTGTTTAGAACAGACTGTAGGGATCCAGAATGGAAGCCAAGAGACCAGTACTCCAGGAAAGGCATGATAATGACTGCTCAGAACAGGGTGTGAGAAACAGAGGCAGAGGACAGCATACAATTCTACTCTATCCTGAGAGTAGAACTCACTGTATTTAACAACAGATGATGTGCATGTGATGAAACAGAGCAAGAGTGATGTCCCAACTGAGATGGGGATAATTACAGTAAAGCAGATGTGAAGGTGAGGTCTGGTTCAGTTGTGGATATATTAAACTTGAGATGTCTTTTAGATATTCAAGTGAAGGTCTTGGAGGAGTCTGAGGTTTAGGGAGATGAGGTCATTAAGTCATGAAAGTAAACAAAGGGAGCTAAACCATATGGGTGCCCAATATTAGGAGGTCTCTGGGAAAGGAAGAAAACATTTTTAGAATTTCTATTTGCCTCTTTTTCACCTATTCTTTCTTCATAGTTTGCTATTGTCTTTATGTTTTGATTCTTTATTCTGATCCTCAATCATTCTAAACATATAGCTTTATAGTATCTTTCAGACTGTTTTCCTAATATTGAAATTTATTGATGTTTTCACCCTGCCATGGGTGAGTCCTTTCACAATGGGTGGCACATTTAGTTTGCAAATGGCTCAAACAAATATTTAATTTCTGTAGTTGATTTCTCTTCTTGGGGGATCCCAAACCACAAACCGATGGAACATATAGGCCAGGATTTTTATTATCATCAGAGGAGGCTCCTTATCCAGAACCCAGACAAAAACACACAAGTTTCCTGTGCAGTTTCTTTTTTAAGATTTTGCTGTTAGCATAAACTCTTTTGAGGATCTAGACTTTAACAGAAGATTTCTATTCAAATCTCCCTTCTCTTGGACATTCGAGGCTCTATCTTCAGTCTTCCCAAGGCATTAAAACCCAAACTCAGCACTAATATTTTCCACCTCTCTGGGGAAATGGCAGATGAATATCTCTGGGTGGTGGAAGACAAAAGATTATAAATAATTTTTAATTTATTTTTGTAATTCTACACACTGTTTTTTTTTTACAGTGAAAGCAAATATTTTATGATAAGAAAGACAAATCAGAAGTGACTTTGTATGTGTTCTTTGTGATTAAGATACCCACAATATGCAACACATCTACTCTATGTAACTTGGAATTACCCACGTCTGAGAAAAAAAAATACGTTTCTATTTAGATTAAAGTTGGAAATATGTACATGGCTTGTCCCCTGTGGTAGAAGAAAGTCATTGGGACTTTTAAAGGATGCTAAAGTGGTTTTCAATTTTACCTTTAAACCGGGTTGCCTGAACTAAAAATGAGGTGCCAATTATTTCAATATGATATCAAATATCTTAATAAAAATGGAGTATTTCCCAGTGAATCATTGGTCTACATGACACAAACTTGTGACTTTAAAGAAATAACCATGTTAATTCTATTTTTGAAATCTGCTTGTTGAATGCAATCATAATGTGGACTGTCTAAAAAGAAAATTTTCCTCCATTTTATTTTTAAGGCGTCTGACAAATTTTACTAGATAAAGAGATGGAAATAAAGAAGGTTGTTACAGGAATGTTTCTACTTAAGAAATTCCTCCTGGTTGATGTCTATTTGTGTGTAAAGCTACGGATCTTTCATCTCTGACAAATCTTTGATCTTAACAAAAAGAAACATGCCAGATGAAGGTAATGAAAGGAATGATTTTATGAAGTTCTCAGTTTTGGAAGATGGTTAAATACTGAAAAGTTGCTCCCCTCCATTACACCTGTTCTTGAGTCTTCATTAAAAGTTATATTTTATCTTTAAGTTTTTATTTTCATAGTAATTGGCAAATTATAATAATTATAAATATTTATGGTGTTTAATGTAATGTTTCAACATATGTTTATATTGTGAAATGATTAAATCAAGCGAATTAACATAACCATCACCTCACATATTAATTTTTGGTAGTGAGAACATTCAAAATCTAATATCTAAGCAATTTAAATATACAATGCATTATTATTATAGTCACCATGTTGTACGATAGATCACTAAAACTTACTCCTGCTGTCCACCTGAAACTTTGTACCTTTTGATCAACACCCCCTTTTCTCCATTCCTCCCTGCCCCAGACAGCCTCTGGCAACCACCATTCTACTCTCTATATCCATGATTATGACTTTCTAAGATTCTTTCTACAGGTGACATCATGTGGTATTTGTCTTTCAGTGACTGTCTTATTTCACTTAGCACAATGTCCTCCATGTTCATTCATGTTGTAGCAAATGACAGAATGTTCTTCTTTCTAAAGGTTGAATAGTATTCCATTGTATATATGGCATACCACATTTTCTTTCACATTCATCTCTTGAGTGACACTTCAGTTGCTTCAACATATTAGCTATGGAAGAAGTGGAGAAAATGAAATGCTTGTTCATTGTTGGTGAGAATGAAAATTAATACAGTACAGCCATTATAGGAAATAGTGGAGAAGTTCCTCAAAAAACTAGAAATAGAACTACCATATGATCCAGCAATCCCACTTCTGGGTACATATCCAAAGGAACTGAAATTGGTAAGTTGAAGAAATATCTACACTACCATGTTCATTTCTGTTGAATCTTAACATGGTTTATTTTACATTTACTGAAATAAAATTTCAGACAAATAGGATTGAAGTAATAAGTTGAGTAAGTTGAATGTAAAGTGAATTTTCAGATAGCAAATCTCAAATTGCTACATTGAGAAATCAGCTAGAGTAAAATGAGAATTTTTTTCTAGAGAGGGAAAAGAGGAGAAAGACGAGTTTTCTGAGGCCGTACTTACAACAGCAAAATAAAGTAGAAAGTTAAGATACTCACTTGGGAATCTGGTCTCGCTGAAATGGTATCTCAGCCATGCAATTCTGTCTCCTCACTTTTCTTTCTAATCACCTCTTTTATTTCAGTGACATGTCTGAGTGATTTCATGCAGAAATACTCTAAATCTATTTTTATAGCTTCCAGCAAGGCTTCAACAGAATCATATAAATTGTGAATTTTATAAATTATCCACTATAATTTCTCTATCTAGACTCAAAGAAAGGGTTTGAAAACCTGCTTTTGATCTTCCGTCCCCAGATGACAAGTTCTATTATTTTCAGAAAAGACTAATCTCTGGGAGTTCATCTTGGTAGATGTGTAGAAAATTCTAGAAAAATAAGTTTAGATGATCTCCATTTTCCAAAGATCTTTTAAAAGTACTTTAACTTCTTGAAGCAATGCAGACAAGGAAAGAAGGGTTATGATTCAAAATACTCTTGCCAGAATTATATTCTCTATGGGCTAGGGAAGTTTACAGCTACAGACGGAGTGAAAGAGCAACACATCACATTCTTGTCTTCTTCTCTGGTTCTCCTCTATCAGAAGGATTAGTACAGAAAAATGTTTTGGAATGTCTTAAAAAGTAAAATGTACAAAAGTTTCCAATTGGACCTAAAATGTTACTCATCTGCCTCTGGGTTTTGCTTTCCTTTGGAATCATAATTATAAACAGTTTCTTAGTAATACTAATGTAACCCTGTAATTAGAAAGCACATGAAAGCAGCTATATTTCCATTTTCCCCATTTATGCTGCACGTTTTTGAAAACAGACATGGTGTTTGGGGTGAGCAATGTTTCCTCTGCGTTTTAGTAATTAATTTCAAAAAGTTCCTCTGTAAAAGTTGTTTTTGTTTTCACACTAAATGAAATCATGCTTAGGTATGAAGATGTATTCCCTATTCAGACACAGAGAAAGCCAGTTTCTTCCTCGTTTTTGGTTAACAATCTATTGCTCTGTAAGTTCAACAGATAGGCTTTAGGAAGAAAAGTGGTTGGTAGTGGGAATAGGTAAGACATTTATTTAAATAAGGCACTTTAGAAACAGATTTCTAAAGATTTAATTTAAATGTTAGATTTAAAAGAATACAGATATCTTTTTCCTAATAGGCTTAAGATTCATTAAAGACATTTTTTTTATTTTGATTTCTGTGAAGTAAGAGACATGCATTATATTTTTTCAGATTAAAATCCAAAATGATAAAGCAAAGAGAGACTTCATAACCTGACAAAGGTAATTGGAAAATTCTTCGCACCATAGAAACTGACACGAGTCCTCCAGCATCCTACACAGCATTGTAATCATTAGACTATGTGTGATTAATTTTGGTATGAATAAATACTGCATTTAAATTATATTTATAGAAACAATTAATAGACTTGACCTTAAATGTCCACAAAGTAAGAAAAATAGCCTCCTGTTAGCCAAATATGGTCATGGCTAGGTGGGTGTGCTACTGATTACACCAGCAGATTCTTCCCCAAAATATTTCATCACCATTCTGGAATACATGTTGCTGCCCTCTTTAATTATGTGTTTGGACAGCAAGTGACTTTCTGGAATCGGAGAAGTAGCTGCTCAGCATATTTCCTCTGAACTGAACTGGATGACCTTGCCTTATAAAGGACTAGCAAAAAAGGCACTAACCACAGGTCTGTCTGCTAGATCCAAAGATACATGTGTAGGTAGCAGCGTGGGCACCGTTGAGGAGTATGTGTGTTTTTTTGCAATCATCTGTTGAAGGGTCAGAAACTTAAATGGGAAAAAGGAAATAAGAGCATAGAGCAGACGCTGCTGATTGTGAAGCTCACCATTTTATCTTGGAAATTCTTCAAGTTAAGATTGAGGCTTGGTGATGAATAAAGATAAGAGAGGCAACATGGCTCCAAGGAGAGATTCAGAAAATGTAGATCAGGCCTCCCACTGATGTCAGCCTAATCAAGCCTGCAACTGATCAATGTAAAATTTAGACTGTCCTAGCTAAATACATTCAAATAGCATGCACCTGTGCCCTATGTTAGGCAGTCTTAATAGATTAAATTAAATTGCAACCATATTGTTTTTTATTTTGTGCCAACATAACCACATCTGAAAACAATGCAATAGGAAATTACTAATACAATCAAAAGTCATTAATATGTCACAGAGTTATCTTTCTTGTCAAGTTTGATATAGGGTTTCCGTATTTTTCCAAAACCAGTTTCAACCCAACTTCCCTTAGTGGTTTTGAAAATGCAAACAGAGCAAGCTGAGACAGTGTATTGCCTCCAACTCTATTCCCACAGGTGGATTTAAGTTAGTGCTACACAGTCCAAATTGTTAAGGAATTGGCAGCTGCAATACTGCAGTCTGTAGCTCATTCCAACAATTCTAAGAAGGAGCAACATAACAAGGTTTTTTTTTTTTTTAAAAATATGGATTCCTTTACTAATATTTAGAATGTTAAGTGTAGGAGAGACCTTATAAGCCCTTTCATTTTTTAGATAAGGAAGTTGAGTGCCAGACAGGTTGTTTGATTTGTTCAAGGACACGCAATTAATATGTGGAGTAAGAGGGCCAAGAACTCCAGTATTTTGGCTCATAGTCAGGTGTTTGCAATGGGAGCCTTTATATAGCCACTTTTTCACTTTTTTATATGTTTAGTTGTTATCATTAATATTCTTTTCCCAATAACTATGACAAAGTTCACCTCAAAGTTCTCAGATGGAGGGGGAGGAGAGCATGGACTCTGGACATACTGAAGTGGAAAAATTGACAGACCTGAAACAGAAGTGAACTAGATAAGTATTCACAGAAAATGGGATCTTGTCTTTTTTCAGACCTTTCTTACTGGCTGTGGGCTGCAGTTTACTTCACTTATTAGAGTTTATTTGCTCCTTTAGAAAGTAAGAATCACATCCTTTGACCTGTTTACTCTCATGGGTGGTAGGAAGTCTGAAACTCAGTCGTTTAGATGAAAACATTTTATAGGCTGTAAAACACTTTGAGCATAGGCCATTATTATCTCAGAGTGCCACTCAACTTTTTGAAGATTTCCAAATTGGGTATACACTGGTGGGAAATAATAACATCAGTACAGAAAAATGCTTGCCACTGATTAGAAGCAGGAAATTTGTTCCAAAGTGCTCGCCTGCTGAGGACTGTCAAAAATCAAAACAGGCTGAGAGTGGTGGCTCACACCTATAGTACCAGTGTTTTGGGAGGCAGGAGGATTGATTAAGTCCAGGAGTTTGAGACAAGCTTGGGCAACACAGCAAGACTCCATCTTTACAAAAGCTTAAAAATAAATAGCCAGGCATAGTGGCGTCCATCTCTAGTCCCAGCTACCTATGAGGCAGAGGTAGGAGGACGGCTTGAGCCAGGAGTTTGAAGCCACATTGAGCCATGATCCCACGACTGCACTCCAACCTGGGTGACAGAGCAAGAGGCTTTCTCTAAAAATAAGATAGATGATAGATATAGATAGATAGATAGATGATAGGTAGGTAGATAGATAGATAGATAGATAGAAAGATAGATGATAGATAGATAAAAAATCTGGATGGCTAACATACCAGGGACAAGACTTGATGCAAACAGACACATTCATAAATGAATATGTTTATCCTTTTCAGCCTAGAGTGAGATGTTGAGATAATTGCTATTTTTCACTTGACTTTTTAAAATAGTTAAGGCAATTATTTCCAATGACTTGTGTTACCTTAGAGAAAAATATGTGGTGATGCATCTTATTAAAAAATTCTGTTTGGGTCTCAAACATTGTTACATAAAAAACATTTTTCTAATGTAATATTTTAAAATAATATTTGTATTTTATAAGCTCTAGAGTGTTGTATAAAAATTAAAATATTTAGTGTTTAAAACTACTTGGAGACAGTAATAACTTTCAATGGTTATGCTGGAATGCTGCCGTTTCCCCTGATATAATTTTTTATATTATGAAGCTATTTTGAAAGACTAGAATGAGATTTAAAATTATTATATCTATGCCAGATAAATTCTTTTTGAAAGAACTGATAGGCTAATTACAGAGGGAAGAAAGAAAGAAAAAAGAGAGGGAAGGAAGAGAGAGAAAGAGAGAGAGAGAGGGAGGAAGGAAGGGAGGGAGGGAGGGAGGAAGGGAGGGAAGGAAAGAAGGAAGGAAGGGAAAGAATGAAAACAAACCCTTAAAATGAACTATTTAATCATTATTAATTTGTCCATAATTATTGTAAATAATTTTAAATATACTTTGAATGCTTTGGAGTTTTCTGCATACAAGCTATGCTGGTCTTGTCAGTATTGTCTTAGAATCCAGACATTTACAAAGGAAGTAATATTTATATATAATTAAAATAACATTTATTATCTTCTATTTCAAAGCATCTGTACATTCTGATGTCATCAACATTTTCTTTATTACCTACTAATGTATACTGCTTATTCTACATTTTTCCCTTTCTTCATTTTTGTAATATTTTATATAGAGTCCAACTTATTTATAAATGTTCATAAACTTACAACTCAAAAGATATTTGCTTAGTTTACCTAATTCTCATTTCATCACCTTAGAATGAATAGAGGCCAAAAGTATGATATGTGGGCCAAACCTATTCCTGTATCTCTTATTTATAAATGAAGTTTTATTGGAACATGGCTACACTCAGTTATTTGTATATGGCCTATGGTTACTTTTGCCTCTCAATGGCAGAAGTGAGAAGTTATGAGAGAGGCTGTATGGTACAAAATATCCTAAAATAGTCACTATGTGACCCTTTACAAAAATGCTTTGTGACTCCTGTTTTAGAGTATCATTGTCAACTTGAGCTTACTAATCATGAGAGAGTGAGTATTGTTTTACTCAAATCTGTATTCTTGAAGATCCTTGTGAGATACCATGCCTCTCAGAAACTGAACGATAAGATAAGATGTCTAAGTATGTGTACAGTCACTCTGTTAGGAATCTACATGACACCTGAGTAGTTAAAGTGGCTACTCATCCTACTTTCATTGCTCATCCTTGATATCGAGTTATCAACTTGTGATGTATAAAACTACTATGAAAATAGCACTTTTTTCCTCTCTAGACTTCCCACCTTCTGGACTATATTATCTTGAGCCAGTTCTCAGAATAACTAGTATTAATGTATTTCTTGCCCATGGTTTAGTAGTATCACTCTATTTTCAGAGTTTTGCTTTAAACCTTTTCCCTAAAATGGCTCAGAATCTCTCATTTCCATTTCTCTTCTTTTCTTTACAATCCTTTGTTCCTACACACTTTTTTATATTTATACACACTAATATATGTATATATCACTTATGTATCTATACATCCCTTTACATACTCATATATAACTTCGATCAACTCCTTCACTATTCCATTCTTACCTCCAAGTATTCTCTTAAACAACACACTCTGTCTAGAATACCCTTAGCCATCAGCCAAAATCCAGAATATGGATAAGGTCAACATCCCAGAAAACATTGGAGCAAACAAGATTATAAAAAGCCTGGGTTCCTGAAAGACCTATTGGAGCAGACCCACCTATCTACTTTGAAGTGCCCATCTATCTCTGAAAGAGATAAACCTCTTTCTTATCTAAGCCACTATATTGTAGGTATATTTGTTATATCAGATTAGTCTGTACTCTAACACATGACCAATTTTACTTATAAAATCCTAGATTCGCATTATCTTTTTTTTTAAATAGTTTTACTGGTGACAGGTTAAACAGAGAACTCTTGATAATCATCTAATAATTCTTCTATTGTGTTTTTCTATGCATGCCTTTAGTTCCCATGCAACTTTTAAAAAGTAGGATGTTTGGCCGGGCGCAATGGCTCGCGTCTGTAATCCCAGCACTTTGGGAGTCCGAGGGGGGCTGATCATAAGGTCAAGAGATAGAGACCATCCTGGCCAAAATAGTAAACTCCGCCTCTACTAAAAATGCAAAACCTAGCTGAGCATGGTGGCATCTGTCTGTAGTCCCCGCTGCTTGGGAGGCTGAGGCAGGAGAATCGCTTGAACCTGGGAGGTGGAGGTTGTGATGAGCCGAGATCTCACCACTGCACTCCAGCCTAGCAACACAGCGAGCCTCTGTCACACACACACACACACACACACACACACACACACACACAAAAGTAGCATGTTTATTTCATTTTGTGTTAATTTCTGTTTGGAATAGAAATGCATGTAATCTTCTTGGTAAAATCCAGAGTTCTCCCTATATTGTGAAATTGAAATTTTTGATGCCTTCTCTTGAGACAAGAAAAAGCTGTGTACCTTGATGATTTTAATTCACTGGACTCTTGTAGAGAGATCAGAGGACTATCTGTGTCCTGATGACTGTTTATCTTCAGACCAAAATGAGCTATTAAAATAATTTGAGCTATACTTCAATTTAGCCATGTTAATTGTCTCAGTGAATGTTGTTAGCTAAATATTCTCTAGAATAACTAAAATCTTTTTCATTTATTT
Organism: Sapajus apella; assembly: GCF_009761245.1. NCBI lineage: Eukaryota > Metazoa > Chordata > Mammalia > Primates > Cebidae > Sapajus > Sapajus apella. The sequence continues at coordinate 27,732,960 of NW_022436946.1, read as the reverse complement.
TACATTTTCTTGCCTTCATAGATGAGCCAACATTGACCTCCTATGCCTAATTGTCAAAATGGAATACAGAATGAGAACATTTGCTTTACTTACACACTAGGAAAAGCTGAGTAGGATAGGGTCAATTAAATGATTATTAGCTTCTTAGTTTTGGCTAGGGAATTTAACCTCCTGATTTTTTTAAATAATAGAAATGTATGGGGAAGAGGTGATCACACAACTCTGAAATTCCAGGAAGTATGTATGTCAAATATTTCAAATCTTTTGAGAAAACAGGCCCTGTAGAAATATAAACAGCTAAGATAGTGGGTCTTTCTGATTAAAGAAAGTGTCTCCCACAAGGACCCACCTGATGAGCTTAGGAGAGCATAAACAATGACTTATAGTGATTGTGGGATTATGCTGAGAGATTTTGACAAAAAAATTCAAAATCTGTAAGTTGAAGTTGTTTTAATTCATCATTAAACCAACGTTATTTTAAAACTAATACTCCCAAAGAAAAACATACTTATAAAGTTTTGGTTAAATTTATGTTCACATTAATTTTACTTATAGGCTTTACATTTTCCAACAGAATGACAATTATAAGATAAATCTCCTAAAGATCAGAATTTTTTTTTGGCTGATAAATGAAAACAATATACCTTTCCAGTGACACATAGGAATGTGATCAATCACAAGGAAGGAAAGAAAATTTCTTGTATTCAAAGGGCTAAAAATTAAATACCTTTTTGGTAAAAAATAATTGGAACAAGTTACACCATCACCTTCAGGATCTCCTCAGTCAGTAATGTCCTGTGGCATGAGGATTGAAGAACTGTTTCTGAAACAGGGGGACATCTATAGTTATCTGTCTCAGAAAGGGAGAAGAGGAAGGGGAAATGCCCTAAAAAATAATAGAGAAAGGCTAGGTGAGCTGGCTCACACCTGTAATCCTAGCACTTTGAGAGGCCGAGTCGTGCGGACTGTCTGAGCTCAGGAGTTCGAGACCAGCCTGGGCAACACAGTGAAACCCCGTCTCGACTAAAATACAAAATATTAGCCGGGTGTTGTGGAATGTGCCTGTAGTCCCAGCTACTCAGGCGGCAGGAGAATCGCTCGAACCTGGGAGGTGGAGATTGCAGTGAGCCGAGATTGCACCACTGCACTCCAGCCGGGGTGACAGAACAAGACCCTGTCTCCTAAACAAAAAAAAAAGAGAGAGAGAGAGAGATTTAAGACACCAGAGATCTTCTTGAGGCAGTAAAATATGTCACTTTTCCTCTTTTGCTCAAGAGCACTATAGTTTTCGGACTTTAAGCATCTTTTATGTGCCATATTCCTAGTCAATTTCCCAACAATGAACTATATTTTTAGCTTGTTAAATATCATGGCTAAGATGTGTGGAAAACGCTCTTAAACCATAAGTTCTTATGAAGCCTCAGACAAGGAAATTGAGCTAGTTTGTTCTGATTGAAATGGTGAGTTCATAGGCAACAACCAGCCAAATGCTAAAGTGAGACATTTTGGAATATTAGAGTATCACTAGTTTTAGTAAGTTGAAATTTCAGTCACATTATCATATTATGTTACAAATGAATTGCAGTCTCTTGGAAGACATAAGGAAATTAAGTTTTATGTTCTCTTTCAGTGTTCTGCTCTTCATTTAGCAGGAAAGAAACGTGACTTGGACTTTTTTTTGCAACTGACTTGGACTTTTATCAAAGGAAAGAAGAAGAAAAGATATTTATTACAGTGGTTTTTTTCCACATAAGATAGTTTAAGAGAAAATAAGTATGCTTTATTACTAAAGGGTTTTCAGTTATTTTAGGATAGAATCTTATTATTATTTGCATACTTTGAGAAATTCTCTCTCTGAACACTAAAGCACCTTAGAGATCAAAGCAATTTCATTGGCAATTTCCCCCAACACTGGCAAGTGTGTTTAGGCCCTTGGAAAAAAATGTGTTTTAAAGTTTGTTTTAAAAGTTTTTCAGTTGTGTTCACTATCTGTGTCAAAATGCCCAATGCAGAGTATGAATAAGCCATTGGAAGGGAAAAATTAATAAAAAGCACTTGTAAGGTACTTCTGGCTACAGAAACATAGCCGAAAAAATCTTTATTTTACTCCACCACCTCACCCTCTAACTTACTTCTACAATCATCCGAGATGATTAAGCTACATAATCAAGCTTCACTCACTATAAGTCACTATTTAAGATATATAAACAGTTGGGATGATTATACAAGTAAGTTAGAGGGTTAGCTGGTGTAGTTACTGAAAAAATTTTCTTTCTACCTTGGGTTATGATGCCACAGATATACTATTGGGTTGCACTGACCATGGGCCCTTGCAGAGGAAGGGGTTTTTCAGGTGGCAACTACCAGTTAACATTCTCTGATTCCAGAAAGCCGGAAAAGTAACATCCTGAATCAATTAGCTGATTTAAGGAGCCAAATGTAATGTGTTCTACTGGGATGGTTAACACCATTGAGTAACACATCTAGGCTTTAAAGCTGGCCGATTTTGAGTCTTGGTACTACCACCTACTGGTTGCTGTAAAGTGATAAAGTGACTTCATATATTCAACGCATTTTTGTTGAGTAGTTATCAGGCATGCATCCGTTTGACAGGGATAATACTTCCCACATGACGACATTGCTGTGAGGATCAAATGAATTAATGAATATTAAATACTTAGCAGAGTGCCAGACATATACTCATGGCTCCACATAGGTCAGCTACCATTATTTCAGTAAGTGAAAACAGCTCATTAAAAGCTTACCTTTGGGGATCTACTGTATAAAAATTACATATGTAAATCAATCATAGACAAGAAGATTAGTTTCACAGTGATTAAACCATTTAGATCATAAGAAAAGATTCTTAAATTCTCTCCAGATATTTGCATTGCCTTATTCTTGCTTATATTATATCCTCTATGTTTATACCCAATAAATAAAATAACATACTATATATTAAAAAATAAATTTTTAGTAGAAAAAGCATTATAAATATATACACATTATACACACACACATACACCTGTTCTCGTTGATCTAGGCAAGAAGTTCTTAAAGGGTGGTCCATAGAAATCTGGGGATCACCCAAGACACTTTGAGAAAGTCATTTCCATAAAAATACTAAGCTATAACTTGCGTAGTTTCACCTTGTTGGCATTTGCATTGATGGTGCAAAAGCAGTCATGGGTGAAACTGCTGGAGCCTTAGCACAAGTCGAGGCAGTGTGCCAGTAGTCGTTGTAATTTGGCATCATACACTTTCAGTAAGAAAGAAAGTGATACTTTCACTGAAGAATATCAATGATAAAGCAGAACACATTAATTTCATTAAATCTAAACACTGGGGTCCACATATTTTGAACTATTTTGTATGGCAAAATGGGATTACACATAAAGCACTTCAGCTTTTTTTTTTTTTCCTCAAATTACATGTTCTGCCCAGGCACTTCAGCTTTATAACAAAGTATAAGGTAGAATGGTAGTCTTGAGGAAAAGTACTCATCTGCTTGTTAGAATTGCGAACTGAACTAGCCATGTTTTCACAGGATTACTTTTACTTTAAATAATAGCTGATAGACAAAGAATGATTATTCAGACTTGGTTGTTTGGAAGACATTTTATTGAAAATGAATGAAGCGAGGTTGTTGCTTCGAGGAAAACAAACATTTTGTTGCCAATAAAGAATTTTAGCTTTCAAGTGAAATTTAGAATTTCGAAAAAAACTTGTTGTCTGCTACTATAAACTTGATAATTCCAAATACCAAATATTTAAACACTTATCTATCAGTATTAGTTATGATATTAACAAATGTGTTTTTTAAATATTGTGTAATGTGTCAATCTTTGGTGATCTGTGTAACTCAGGGGACTGATAGTCTTCAGATGACCAATGTATGATCTTACCAAAAAACCAAAAAACTTGATAAAATATTTAGTCAAATTTCAAGGTAAAACAGTGGATTTTAATGTAACAGTATATGAAATGTTTATACACATGATTTCAGATTCAACATTGCAATTAACCTTTAAAAACCACCACTCATTGAGTTTTAGTGTAGTATCAAAGGAGAATATCCACAATGATCTAAAGAAGCTATCATAATAAATCCTACCTTTTCCAACTATACATTTGTTGGGTTTTTGTTTTGGTTTTTGTTTGTTTCTGTTTTTTAGAGACAGGGTCTCAGTCTGTCATCCAGGCTGGAGTGAAGTGGCATAATCATAGCTTATTGCAGACTCAAACCCCTGGGCTCCAATAATCTTCTAACCTCAGCTTTCTTAGTAGCTGGGATTATAGGAAAGCATCACCATGCCCAACTAATTTTAAAAATTATTTGTAGAGACAAGGTCTTACTATGTTGCCCAGTCTAGTCTCAATCTCCTGGCCGCAAGTGATCCTCCCACTTGGGCCTCCCAAAGTACTGAGATTACAGCCATGAGCCATCACACCCAGGCTCGAACTACATTTATATGATGCTACATTTTCTTAATATACTCCAATTAAAAATATATATATTTCAACAGATTGAATATAAAAGCAGAAACGAGAATTTACTTGTCTTCTGTAAAGCCAGATAACAAGAGATATACAGAAATGTAAAGCAATGAAACTTCTCAACAATAGTTATAATATTTTTAATATTTTAATAAAATAGTTATTTCATATAAAACACATAACTTTGTTATGCATAACAGATTGTTATTACTTTAAAATAATAAGTATTTACAAAGTTTGTTTTCATTTTTATATGGCATCTAATCATAGATAGTCATAGATATAATCCACAAAACAAAAAACTCCTTGGGGCTCTCCATATTTTCCAAAGTGAAAATAGGCCCTGAGACAAAAATGCCTTCTTGGTGAAAAATATTTGGAACAATTTACACCATCACCTTCAGGATCTCCTCAGTCAGTGATGCCTTGTGGCATCAGGAATGAAGAACTGTTTCTAAGACAGGGGACATCTGTAGTTATCTGTCTCAGGAAGGGAGAAGAGGAAAGGAAAATAGTCTAAAAAATAATGGGGAAAAATAATAAGAAAGAAAAATAATAATTAAGCTACCAGAAATCTTCACAAGGCAGTAAAATATGTCACTTTTCCTCTTTTTTCTCAAGAGCACTACAATTTTCAGACTTCAAACATCTCATACGTATGCCATATTCCTAGATGATTTCCCAACGTGAACTATATTTTTACCTTGTTAAATATCATAGACAAAGGAAAACAAACAATAGAGAAATTTAATAAGGCAAAAAGATTGTTCTTTATAGAAGCCAACAAAATTGATAAGCCCTTCCTAGGTTGATCAACAAAAAAGGAAAGAAAACACAAATTACCAAAATCAAGAACGAAAGAGATTTAGCAAAGATTCTCCAGACTATAAAAGCATAATAAAGAAATATTATAAACAACTTTATGCTGACAAATTTGACAACTTAAATGGGCAAACCTCTTGAAAGCCCCTTGCTAAGACTGATGAGAGATAAAACAGAATTTTTAAATGGCTCTCTAAAGTAAATTGCAATTGTTATCAAAGCCCTTCCACAAAGAAAAATCCAAATAGTTTCATTGGTAATGTCTGTAAAACATTTAGGGAGAAATATCACTAATCTTTTGCTAATTCCTTCAGAAAATAAAGAAAGAAAGAACATACTTTACAGTATTTGCTGGTGAATTATATTTGAGAACTGAGAGGGAAAAAAAAAGAAATCAACACTAATATATAATTTTGGCCTGTACAAACTGGATGAATTTGAGGCACCTACAAGGATGGGTGAGGAACAGTTGTGTGGGAAGGAGAAAAGATATATTAATAGCAACTTTTAGGGCATTTAAACTTTGGCATGCCAAGTGTGCATGCCAAGTCTGCAACTGGACATATGAGTCCAGAGATCTGAGGAGCAGTGGAGGGCGAGGGCTATAAATATGGGATTTACCAGCATATAAAGTCATGACTGGTATTACCTGGAGACTGAATATGGATGGAGAAGAGTTTTATTGTCACCGAATAACAAAGAGAATGTGTGGAGATGAAAACAGTGATCTTTCCTATTAAATGTAACTAAGTGGGCATGTACCATTGACTTTGGCTATATGACTTCATTTTTGACATTTACAAGTGCAGTTTTAGAAGACAGTTGAAGAGGAGAGTCTTCTTGGAGTGAGTTGAAGAGAAAAAGCAAAGACAGAGAACAGATACAAATTTTTCAATAGGTTTTGTTGTAAATTAATGGAAAGAAATTTTTTAGTAGATTGTAGATGTGAGGGTCAAGAGGGTTTTTTTTGTTTGTTTTGTTTTTTTGTAATTTTGGTGGCGAAAAATCAATAGAGAGGAATACATTGGTGATATTGGAGAATCGAGCTGAACTGTGTGAGCTAAGCCCTTGAGAAGGCAGGCAGAATGAGCAAAGGAGATGCAGGGAGGGGAGAGTGTATGGGCACAGACACGGGTTTCTGGTTTGCTGGTGGGTGGAAAATACTCCGATCAGAGGGCCTCAGTGTTCTTTGTGAAACACAAAGGCAAGTCAACTGATGAATAGAGGAAAGGAGGAGAGCCAGAGAGAGGCATCACATTTTCATGCTGGAGAGGGGAGAAGGGAATCCTCCAGGAAAATGTCAGGATTGTAGGCAGTGTTGAGTATTCATTTAAGAAATACTGTGAAATTAACATGAAACTAGTTAGCTGAGTTGTGTATTTCTTTTCTAGTAATGTTCCATTACTTTGATTAACCAGGAGTTACTGGATAGTTAAGCAAGGTCATAGAACTGTCAGAGCAAACAAATTTGACAGAGTAAGAGAGAATCAGGGAGGTTAAGAATTTTTGCACAATGACACATTTTCCCTCATATCACCAGTGTAGAGCAATTACCTTTTGCTTCAGGTCCACTGCTAAATGTTGTATGAAAGAGGTCTGTTTTTCTAGAGATTGTGGCCATTTGTCTGTGACCTCCATAGTTTTCAGGGAATTCATAATTCAAGGGAATGGTAGTGGCCCAGTGCCCTGATAATTCTCCTTGATTTTGGATTCTGCCTTCTTGTATTTTTGGTAGCCGTCGGACTATAAACACTATCTCATGTATTTCATCCCTTAGTCGGATATTGAGAACTTATCTCTCACCCTGCTCAAGTGAAACCTTGGTTGATACACACTTCTTGAGCCTTACAGAATTCCTGTTCCTCACTGCAGAGTACAAGAGAGTTGACCCTGATCAACTTCTGGTGACAGGAATCAGTGTGACAAAATTTCAGACACAAAAGATTTGATAGGAGCTAGGGCATTATGACCAAGAAAGTAAATAATGTTGTCCTCATCCAATCTCACTTATCCTTTAAGAGGCTTACTGTGGCGTTATTACACTTCTGACCTATAAACCAGCACAAGATGAATTCTGTGCAGGCTGATGATCTATCTTTAGAACTCACTGGAGTTCTTGGCTCTTCTCCTGAAGTTCATCATGTGAAATACTTCAATCGTCTTTGACAATGTTATCACATTCACATGAGCTCTGCTTAACACAGACACCTAAAAATATAGTACTGGGCTCTAAGATCAGTTGCTCTGATTGAAAATCTATTTCAAAAGACAAGTGTCTGCACATCTAATTAATTTTCTTCCATGGCATCATTCAATGATTAATTATAAGTAACCATATTTATAGTGGCTAATATTTATTCAGCACCACCCTAATCATTTGATGTGGTTAACTCATGTAATCCTAACAACAAGTTTAGGTAATGGACACAATTATTACTTCCAATTTAATAATGAGAAAATTGAGTCACAGAGTAAGTAACCTATTTAAGGTGAAGGAAAAATATCAGAGCTGCAATATGAACCCTTGCACTCTGGCTCCAGGAGCTGATAATAACCACATATCATCCCTATATTAGGCTTAAATAATAAATGGTTTATTTATTAACTGTCATCTTGTTTCTATTAAAATTTTACTTTAGATTGTTCTATATTTAAAATATTATAGATCTGATCATTTAACTCGAGGAAGCTGTATTTCCATGAAAAGAAATTAGATCAGTTAACCTAATACAATTTTTTAAATCCTCTTTCTTATAGTCAGAAACAAGTGTAGGTTTGAATCATATGAACTTGCTTTTGTTTTATCCTTTTGAATTATAAAAATGACGATTTTGTATGACTCAACTTATACAAATATAAAGGAAAACCTACCAACTCATATTCAGTCCAACTGCTCTATGTTAGTATCATGAAGGTTTTCATTGTCATTCATGATCTCTTTTCTGGTCTCCCTTGTGTCAGGAATGAACATGTCTCCTTGGGAAAAGAGTGAGTTAAGGCTAGGGGCATAGATGGTGACTGAGGAACAAAATCATTTCTTCTAGAATGGCACTTGGCCCAAGATGTCTGAAGACGCCTGACCTTGGCCTCACTTGCCCTATGAACTCTTCAGTCCAAGTGTTCAATAATGTGAGATGTGACTTGCCTCAGGTAGTAGAAGCAATCTAAGCCTTTATTATTTTACTGTATTTTACAAAAAAACCTCCTCTGGAAGCATAACAGCAAAATAGTTTGCCTTTCTGATTGAAAAGTTAATTAATTATAATGGTTCCAAGGATACTGTCAGACACCCAGGAATCTTAACACCTATCATGTGTTAAATTCTTCATTTCACCCACAGGATGTTTTAATGCTAAAAACAGCATCAATACCAGTATTCCTGGCAAAATCATTGCTAATTGACAATCAAAAGAATTCAACTAATGTGTTTACTGAGTGTGAACAAGAAAGGTTGTCACATCCAGAATTTCCAAAATAGTTTTCCTTCTTTAGAATGTGTGTATCTTCCCAAGACAAGCAGCAATTTTCTCACATGCTTTAGTTTGTATCACTGGCTACAGCTGAGTCAGAACAGAGGTGACTTTTGTGCTCTTGCAATTGCCATTTTCTGTATTTGGCAAGTGTTGCAGTCTGGATGTTCTCACCACATAAAAAGGTTGACAGAAGGGCCATGTGCCCCGCAAGCCTATAGAAGCCATGAGAGGTGGCACCCAAAGGATAAATGGTTGGGTCAGGGCACAGGATCGTGGTTGTTATCACCCACACAGTCCATTCTTCCTGTCAGCAAGATATCAATAACATGTATTTTGCTGTGAGGTGATATGTTTTGTAGATACAAGTAAGAGAATATAATTTCCATCCACTTCAGAAAGAGATAAGCATGAACACCTAAAAAATCACACACTAATATGAAGCAAACTTTAGAATAGCTAATGATACTTTTTTTTATTGTACTTTGGTTCTGGGGTACATGTGCAGATCATGCAGGATTGTTGCATAGGTACATACATGGCAAGGTGGTTTGCTGCCTCCATCACCCTGTCACCTATCTCTGGCATTTCTCCCCATGTTATCCCTCCCCACCCTCCCCACCCCTCACCGTCCCTCCCTTAGCCTTCCCCCAGCATACCCCAGTGTGTGATGCTCCCCTCCCTGGGTCCATGTGTTCTCATTGTTTAACATCCGTCTATGAGTGTGTGGTGTTTGATTTTCTGTTTTTGTGTCAGCTTGCTGAGAATGATGGTTTCCAGATTCATCCATGTTCCTACAACCTCCTTCCCCCATATTTCTAACAATATTGACCGAAACTGATGCCATTAAACGGGAAGCTGTGTAAACTTATAAGCATATTGGAAGCCATCAACCATGGCTATATTAACATTTTATGCCGTAAAAATTTTCTAGATCTAGAGTGACAAAAACAGAAAAGGAGAGAAGCTACTGAAACCTGGAAAAATTGGAAGCATTTTTTCATAATACTGAAAATAATATTGCTCTAGGCAGGACATTGAAGATCATATAATCCAATTGTCTTCCTTTTCCAAACAAGAAAAATGAACCCAGATGATCTAAAGAATATGTATTTCAAAAGAGCATTTTATTAGCATTCAATAAAACCTATAAGTTTCTTTAAAACTTTTTTTAAATTATTTTACTTCTGTCAAGATTACAGAATGTCTGAGCTTGACTGACAATGGAAGACTCCTAGCTCTCTTTAATATATGAAAGCCAGAGAAGTATTTTCCTGGCAAAAGAAGGATGTCCACCTCTTCAGATATCTCAATTAGCAAAGATGTCAACAAAAAGATAGATATTAAGATAGTTTATTATGGAAAAATAAGTGATTCTGAGTTTAGAAGAGTTGGATTCCCAAAAGTTACAAGCTGTTAGTTGTAGGGTAAAATTCTTTCTAATCCCCACTTCGCTCAATTGTAAAACGTACTCAATAATTTCTGGTCTGCCGCAAAGTTCATCAACGCAGTATTTAAGCCTTGAGCTGAATTATTCCCAACTCACAATTGTGTACACATTTAAATCATACCTATGTAAGTATATTAAGCAAAAAATTATTTTTGTTCAAAATTCTATTTAAAAGAACAATATCAAATTATACAAATATTAAGTATAAAATGATATAAAAATAATTCACAGGATTGGTTATGACTTTAGATAAGATGCTAATGCAAAGTATTATATAAAATATATGATAAATCTTTTATATTCTTTAATTCATTTATTAATATTTCCAAAAATATTTAGTATCTCTCTGGGTAAACCTACTACTGTAGTGGCTTTTTTTTTTTGTAAGAGAACAGTGAATTTTAATAATTCCTATTCTGAGGATATATTAGTATAAATGTCTTTGATAAGTTGGGGGAAAAGGTACTGTTATAGTTGAACTGCCAGGCTACTTATTCTTAAGAGTGGTTGGCAAATGCTCAGATGAGCCTCATGGAAAATAGAGAGTCCATGCCAGCTGTTACAGAAGAAGAAACTGATGAAAATTACTATTGTCCCAAATAAGCTTATCTCAGACAAAAAGAAAGGAATGAAAGAATGAAAGATGGAAGGGAAGGTGAAGAGGAAAGGGAAGGGGAAGGGGAGGGAGATACATTTGCTAATGTTTTTTGGTGACATTTCTCTGTTATCAACTCAAATCAATTCCTCTCATCCATCTCCTACCCAATACAATATTGTTCTTCTTTCTATTGTCTAGATACCACGAGAACTCAAACTACCTTTGGAATCCTCCCAAGCTTGTCTTCATCACAGAGTCTTCTCATAATGGGCACTCAAAAAATACAATTACATTGATGAATTGGTGAATTAGTAAATAGATGAATAGAATGAATTAAAAGTCAGGCTTTAACTATTCCTGTTATTTTTATGAATTTGATTATCAAATAGCTCCCTATCAGAAATAATTTCCCTGGAAAATGAGTGTGTTCTCTCCCCTTGGCTGGGAGAAGAGTTTATCCACACTGTTTAAGTCTTCCTTGCATCATGCCCTTTTATGCTTCCCCTTCTAGGACAACAGTAGGGTTAATAGTCATGTAATACAACAAGATTTCTGTAGGTAAAAATTCCTTCTAGAGCATCTTTGAGAAATTATTAGCCAGCTTCTTCTTGAACATTTGTTACGATAAAACTTACTCTTTAATAAATAATTATATCCTGTTTTTGGTCAACTCTGATTAATAGGAAATGCCTCCTTATATTGAACCAAAATCTTCTTTTCTCTTTAATGTTAACCTTATGACACTAATTTTATATTATCCAGTAGCATACAACAAGCTCCTCTTGATGATACTCATATTATTTAAATTTACTATTACTTCTTTTAGTCTTTCCTTCTACATACTAATCATCCCCAATTCTTCCAAACTCATCCAGTTTTCCTCTTAAAATGTGGCACATAATTGTAAATACTACACAGGAAAGGTTGAACCCATCAATACTAAGCTCTTAGCAGTCATAGAGGAAAGTTATTTGCTCAACTAGTCTCATAGCATAAATATAAATAACAATAAGTTTTTATATTTGCCACTCAAATATTTTTAAGGAAATATTGTCTTTTGTGATCACAGTAAAACCCTGACGCAGGCATGGCTGACATTATTATTATTTCCAACCATAGTTCATGTTGCTTGCACACATTATAAAAGTTTGTTCTCAAGACTTACTGGAAACATCTTTATGTAGTCGGCACTTCTTTATCCAAGGAAGTAAATTTCTAATTTACTAACTTCCAGGCTGTGTGACTGATTGTTAAGAAGGGTGTGTATGCACAGATGTATGTTCCATAAGGAATGTTTGTTGATAATACATTTATTTGCCCCTTCAATTATAGGTATAGTTAGCATATCATCAAACTAGATGTTATAAAAATAAATGACGCACAATATATTGAAAATGCCAACAAGCTAGTTATTATGAGATTGGGCACATTAAAAAGTCATGTTAGATACCTAGAAGCATCATTGGGGAACATGGTAAAAGGTATCTAAATATTCAGTGTTATTTCCATATATAATCAATAGCCAGAAACAACCTGAGTCTTGAGAAGCTGACTTAACTTTCAGTGGAATGGTTCAAATTATATTAAATCGTAAAAATAACTTTAAAAAACATAGAACATTCTTTTGCTTTTCCTATGAGGTACTCATTAAAAATAGTACTGCCTGTCACTATTAGAAATTTAGTTGCTTTAGACAGTCTTTGAATTTTAGGATTTCATACACAAATGTTACTTCTTCATAGGGTCTCTCCAGGAAATCCTTTTCTGAACAGACAAGTAATTTATTTAAGTACGTTGGTCAGTAATCTAAACACAAGCTAGCACAAAGTGCACAAAAAGAATTCAGTAATGGCATTAAATCTTATTCTCATAACAATAATCTTATTCAGCAAAGGCACTCTTTACTTGTCTGATTTAAAAAAATCTTTGTGCTATTAGAGGAATGGATTAAAACACTTCAACTTTCTTAAAAAATGTACTCTCAAATCTATTGACTTCCATCTTTGTTTTGTGCCTCTAGCATACAATTTGCTATTTTTTTCTTGGATCCATGATGGACGTTGTGTTTTCAACTGAAGACAGATTATTTTGATTAGATGGAAGAAATATTTTAGGAAAGATTATCTTCTCACTCATTTAAATTGTATGGAATTCCCATTGCCTTGTGATTTTGACCTTTGTAACATCTCACTCTGAATTAGAAGCCTTGCCCCTGACACCTACTACATTGATGACTCTTGTTAAATTATTTGGCATCCCTGAAAGCAGGTATCATCTGCCCAATAAGGATGATATCAAAGGGTTATTTGGGAGAATTAAGTGAAATAATAATGTATGTCAAGCATTCACCACAATGCTTGGCTTCTCATACAAACTCAATGACAGTTTTTATTATCTATTAATAATGCATTTGGACATCATACGTTATGAGATCATTGCCTTTACAAGTGTTTTTCTCAGCAATTTTGGGGTATAATGAGAAGCGACATGCACTGTCAGGGAAGTATTGTGTTCACTTTCATATTCATTAAAATGTGCCTGGCTATAATTCTACTGTAAGTCCATACCATCCCTCCCTATTAATTTTATAAATAATTTTAATAATCTGTTTTGGCTTTTTAAATATGACAAACCTAGCTTGTTCAATGCTGTGCCATAATCCAGCCACTTCTTCATGGGCCTGAGCTTGGCCAAGCTGAAGTATTATACTCGTGCCTACATGATGGCTGTAATTTGGGATTTGTTTTTTCAAAATGATCTCTAGATGTCTCTTATTTTTAAGAATTAACAAATAGGCTGGTTATAATTTTAAGAATTAATAAATAGCCAGGTGTTTCCCTTTTCTATTGAGCTTACACTTATATTTTTTGAAAAGGAATTTGCCCACAATATTTTTTATATCATCTCCTTCCCACTCAAAATGCATATTCTCTAACCTAAATAGACAACTCATCTTGTCTTTTTTAATCTGTTTATAGTATTGTGATTTGTATGACATGATTGTAAGGGCCTTTGGAGTAAGAGATAAGCCTTCCTCAATCTCATGTGCCACCTATGCCCAAGGCTGAATAAGTGATTGTTGGATTAGTAACAAATTTGCCTCAGAAGCCCAGGTCCTAACATTTTTTTTTTAAATCTTCTAACAGCTCAGCATATTTACTTTTCTTTTACACAGAATTCTTAAAAACACATGATATATGATTTATCAGCCTACAGAAGTACAATGAAATAAATTGTTCCTCCCTGCACTATGAAGGAAAAGATGACTTAAGGAATCAGTCAATTGGTATAAGACCAAAAAAAATCAAGTAACACATCCTGAACCTTTAAAAACACAACAGTATTAGCCTATTCAAAATATTCAGTGTGGGGCAAACAAGTTTTAGTTATTTCTAAGGATTTCCATCTAATCAGTCCCAACATGAGGCTTGATATTCACAACCATAAAAGTATGGTATTGGGACTAAGCACAGAAATTCTGGGGTCTAAATGCCTAGATTCGAATCCTGGCTTCTCTACGTAATGACTACACAACTTTGTGGATGTTGCTTTTTTGTTTTTAAAATATGTGGGTTTTGGCTTCTCCATATTTAAAAAATAGTAATACCATAATGCCTATCACTCTTCAAACATACTAAGACTCAATAAATGTTAGCTATTACTACATGTGCTTAGTCTTCTATACCCAAATCACTTTAGACACTTTCAATTTAAGAAAATAGAAACATATAGACAGCATTTTAGAAAGATTTTCATCTAAAAATGAATCAAAAAGAAAAAACAGGATATGAAAGAGGAAGTTTATGTTTAATACCTACTATTTTAAGCAGCTACTCTGTTCTAGCCACTACAATAGGATCTATATCTAAACGTCCTCATCAAAAACAACACTGTAACAGGGATTTTTATATTCCTTTTCTATATGAGGAAACTAAGGTCCAGATTTAATCTCCATCCATTTATTCAATCATTCAAGCAATTTTTATTGAGATTTTCCTATTTACAAAATACTAACATCAGAAGCAGAGCCTGCATTGGATTTGGATCATCTTCCAGATGCAATCATTTATTTCGAAAATTCATTTAAGTCCAATTATTTTCTAGACTAGGAATGTGATTTATTATTTTATATATGTGATTGTCAAACATAAACTTTCAGTGTGATCAGTTGATATATGCAGAGTTACTGAACCATGGCCAATAAATGTTCAAAGGCTATCTACTTATGGAAAACATAAGAAAGGAAAAAGTAAAAATAACTCTAAGCCTTTGAAACACACATTTTAAAATATGCAGGTCAAATCTTACTACAACACTTTGTAAAGGTGTCTATTTTTCTGTTAAGCCATGATTTTGTGTCATTAAACATTTCCTAAAATATTATAAGTATCCTCTTGAACCCTGAAAAGTCTATGTGATTATTCAATAATTTTCTTTGTAACATTTTTCTAATAGAATTTAACTATACATAGGACACAATTTTTTTTTAGGAAAAGAATAATCTATTCCCTCTTCCTGTCTTTCCTATAAGTCCTGGGTATTTTTCTATTTGTTACCATCTTTACCATCAAAAAATTTAACAACTTTGGAATCGTATAGTAAAAGAATAGTTCTTAATGTCATTTTAACAGGACATTTAATAAATATGATGTATTAGCTTACTTGCATCGACTTTCAAAGCTGTGGTTACATGTCAGCTCTTGAAGGTTGCTTTGATTGAGCTGAATGTTTGAGATGTGATTCAAGTGGTTTCTCCTCTAATTCCCACTGAGAGAGCAGTTTCCTGGCTTCAATGCTCTCCTGGCAGAAAATGAATTCAAAAAAGAAAAATTTATCTCCGAGGTTTTAAATTTTTAGCCATATTCATTACTTTATCATCTCATATCCAAACCATCACTGACACTGTGGTGAAAACCACAATATCTTAGAAGTTAAGAATCCAAGGTTCTGATACTGATCCTTACTTTTGTTAGCTTTGTGGCCTTGGCTAAGGCATTTAACCACTAGGTAACTCAGTTCCTTCCTCATCATTGGGATTATAACATATCCACCTTGAAAAGATAAGACAAATAAGATTAAGTCATATTTATGCAAGGATTTTGCAGTTTTTAAGGTACATGATTATCTTGGTATGATTTGAGTTTGGGAAACTAAGAATAAATATCAAATGTTACCTCTGAGTTTCCAATCCCAGTTGAATTCAGAACCCATTTGTCCTTGGATCCTTTGTTAATTGAGTTGAAGTAAATACTTCTGGTTCCTTCCTAGCAGGAAGAAACATAAAATTCTCTAATTCACCAGACTACACTGATCCTAAGAATGTTCATTGATTAGTAAATTAAATAAGTGGCTCAGGATATGGTGATTAAAGAAAAATGAAAAACCTCCTGGCTGTACTGTACCCGAAACCCCTCACTTTTGAGGTTATTATTATTATTTTTTTCTTTTTAACATGCCCTTCCCAGAAGTCAGCATTAGGCAGGTAATTGGCAGAGATGGATGCCTTCTATGTCAACTTATCAGAGTGGTGAGTTTGTGTAGTTGCTACAATTAGATCCTGCAGGAGAACAGGACACACCTAAAGGTTCCTCAAACACATCAACACCTGAACTCTACCAAATAATACTCCAGAGGGTAGCTGTACCCCATCAGTTTCTGAGGATCAAATCTGTCAAAACCAGTGCCTTCACCACTGTACCAGCACTACCCATGCCTCTCATCATTATGAACTTTGTGGGGGAGTCTTTTTCTCTGCTGAAGCTGTGGCTGGAGTTATTCCTTCCTGCTTCATGTTCAGGCAATTTAAGTAAGTGAGTCTTCAGTGGGAAGTATATGTCCAGGTAGACACAGAGTGGGAGGCTTCAAGCAGGCACAAGGAAGCCTGTAACATTATAAATTGAAGACTAACTCTAAAAAGTGATATTCAGTTATGTGGAACCCCATACAGTGTGAACAGGTCGCCATCCTCTCGTCATACCCTCTTCATAGCACCTCAGCAAGCTTTGAGTAACAATTCTCTGGATTATCCAGTAATTTTGAATAATCTCTAATTCTGAGCTTGCACTCTAAACCTCAAAGTCTGATGTTCTCTTTTTACCTCCAAATCTGGGAAGAACATTTGCAGAATTTCCCATTTACCTTTCTTTTAAAATAGTATTTGTATAGTGCTTTGTAGTTTACAATGGTCTATATTACTAAATTTGATTAATACAACAACCCAGTAAACTACCTATGGAAAGATTATTTTGCTATTGTGGCTGTTGTATTATAGTTTATGACCCATCTCCTTCTAAAAACATTTGAAGTTATAGATGTTCTCAGCCACATTTTGTAGATGAAAAACTGAGACTCAGAAAGGGCAATTTTAAAAGGAACAAATAGATAATATCCAGGTCCCTTAACTACATATTCTAAGTTTTTCCTGCTAGAAGATCATCTCTTTTCTTTGTAATGGTTCTTATTGACATTTTCTTCATCTCTGTTTACTTGTTCTTATTTAGCCAGCAATTCAGTTACTAAGCTACAAATTTTAAAAATTGCAAATATCTAACTTATTTAATTCCCAGTCCCTTACACTTATAATATTAAGATCAGATACAGCAAATAGCTAATGCTTTAGACTGAGGTGACAAATGCAATGCACTTAAGCATTCATCATAAAATGGTAAATGATATATCAGAAATTATGCTCCTTTTTAACAGCTCTTAGGACAGATCTTCTCTCACTCACTGATTTTGTTGGAAGTACTTTGGTTCTTAGAACATCAATTACAACACTGTTCAACTCTAAGCACACAAAAAAGTCCAAAGCCAAATATAAATTATGCCTGTGCTGCCTGTTTCATTGCTCCCCTCTATTTTTTACTATTATTGACATGTAACCTAATCTCAAGTATTCAAATATTTGTAATATTTGAAAACCATGATTTTCTTTGAGAATAGGTAAGCCAAATATCTGTTAGAAATGTTTATCAAATGCCAGAAAAATATTTTGCATGTTTCAAAACAGTATAAAACCAATTAAAGGAGTACAGTTACTTTCAAGATAATGCAATTTTAACATTTAGTGAGATTTAGGAAAGATTGAACACTTTAGAAATTCCTTTAAATGTAAAGCCTTAAAAACATGAAGATAGAGGCCAGGAATAATGGCTCACACCTGTAATACTAGCACTTTGGGAGACTGAGGCAGGGGAATCACTTGAGGTCAGGAGTTCAGGACCAGGCTGGGCAACATGGTAAAACCCCGTCTGTACTAAAGAACAAAAATTAGCCAGGCATGGTGGCTCACGCCTGTAGTCCTAACTACTTGGGAGGCTGAGGCAGGAGAATCACTTGAACCTGGGTGGTGGAGGTTGCAGTGAGCCGAGACTGGGCCACTGTACTCCAGTCTGGGTGACAACGAAACTCTGTCTCAAAAAACAAACAAACAGAAAAACCCAGGAAGATAATAAAAATAAATTATATCATTCAACTAATTAAAAGAGGTAGTTATTATTATCAGTAACAGACAAGATACAATAATTTATATTTGTACAAAGGTTATACTTTTCAGTTTTTTTGATATCAGTTCATTACTTGCTGCTTATAATTTCCAGTCCTCAAATCTTATTGACATTGATAATTATTGAAAATTTTAACAGTAGTCCTTGTAAATACAAAGAAGTTTAGGACAAAGAAATTCAGATTTCCTTAAAAAAACTTCCAAAAGGAAATAATGGAAAATGGCATTTGGACAAGATGAGAAAACACACACACACACACACACACACACACACACACACACACACACACACAAACACACTTTGCTGTTTCATACAGAAAATGAAATGACTTTGTCTCATTATTTTCTGTTTTCAGTTCATTTTTTCCCCATATACTTCTGGCATATTATGTCCTGTTCCCTCTTTATGGTTTTCACAAAGAAAGGAAAAATTGAAGAGCCTGTGTTTCCGGATGTGGTAAATCACCATCATGAGAAATTTATGTGATTGTCACCTATTGTCCACGATTTTGATATTTTTTCCTTTTTCTGTCTGTGTGTCCTTCAACACCTACCACACTTCCCCACATCTGCTAAAGTCTCTTGGTCGGACAAATAGCAGCTGAGTCAAAGACAAAAACTTCAGATTCATCAGCCATTTGCCATATATTATGTACTAAAGCCACTGATAATTGACGTGCAGGTGATTTTTTTCCACGTTTTTAAAGGAACAAATTTATTATTGTCAAATAGACATTTTGCTAATAAAGAAACTGGCTCAGAGAATAAAGAAATTATAAATAAATTATATCATTGGTTAGAAAATTATATGGAAAGTCAAATCTCCCTAAGTGTGGTATTTTGTGGTTTTGCTATAATGGAACAAGACAAAATGGTCTTCAATTGAGTTTCCACTTAACATTTAATTTCTTATTACTAAGTCATTGGATCTGTATATAGGAAAATTCAGAGATAGAAAATTGGAAACTGAATCAGTATCATTTATCCAAATGTGGATAAAGAAGGGAAAGCCTAAAAATCTTTAGTTATATGACTATTAAACACTGGGAGAGTTGAAAATGGACAGTGAAAAACAGTGAATCAATCCTAATTTCCTACATTTTAAATTATGTGTTATTTATTCTATTTTAATATTGAATAATGCCTCCTTGTTATGTATTATTTATGCCAAATTGTTTTTTATTTACAAAGAAAAGAAAATGATCTTCTATTTAATAAGACCTTGAATTGGGGAACAGCCTACTTACTCTTCCTGCTATTTCTTATGACTGAAACTACTGGTATAAAGAATACTGGTAAGGTATTGGTTTGATCTTTGGAAGATATTTTTTAAATATCACCAACTTTCCATTCAAAATAGAATCTTTGAGATCAAATCAAAGGCCCACTTTGGTGGAGAATAATTTGGCAAATCAAAAATCAAACATCAACTTTGTTGGCCAAGTTCAAGCTCAGGCACCAGAAGATCTTCAAGAAAGAAAAAAATAAAAGACTTCAGTCTTGCATTTACCTTCACACAGGTTGTACAACTTGCCTGTAAGTCAGCCTTTTCTTCCCAACAGTCAATCCAGCATAGACTGACTTCTATCATGAAGAATTGGTTTATATGTACATATTTATCCTAGCACCAATGGAAAATGTCCTGTAAGATGAAGAGACGGATGTGTACACACCCATCCATTCTAGCCACTATTAAGAAGGTCTTTGAAGGTGGCAAGTAAGAAAAGACATAGGTCTGATGACATTTACCTGTTGGTGACACTAACTTTATCCTCCAAATTCAGAAACTCCCTTAAACTTTTTTTTTAATACCAATGAGTTAAACTATAGCATAATTCCTTCTCAGGCTGTTGCTTATGATACAGAAGTTTCTGTCTGGCTTGTATAACTATACATCTGAAAATATCCAGGATTTAGTGCTGTTGGATGACACATTACCTAATGTTCTCTGATGTTGGAGCTGATGGTAATGTAACTGCTGCTATGATTATGCAAACAACCTCAATCTCCTCACATTCCTCAAAACATACAAATACATTATTTAACCATTCTGATGTCTATTCAAGTTTGTGAACGAATGAAGGCAATAATCATAGATAAAAACTTGTCAGACAAACTTGAGCTTGCCGACATACAAATTAACTTAGTTTTGACCCTAATGCTAATGGCATTCTTAAAATGTACTCCAGAGGATCCAAGGTGGCAGAGTAAGAACAGCTCTGGAGTGCAGTTCCCAGCAAGAACCATGCAGAGGGCAAGTGCTCACCGCATTTCCAAACAAGTTTTCACTGCCCACAGACCAGGAAATTCCTGGGCTGAAAAGTGCCATAAGTTTTCAGAGATTGCAGCCAGTGCCAGGTCGGCGCACAGAAACTTGCCCAAGTCTGGGCAGCCATTTTGACTGGCACCTGGAACGCCTGGGAGAATGGAGCCACCCATTCAACTGAACAGGAGGGGGCTGAGACAGGGAGGCAGGCAATCTGGCTTGGCAGGTACCACTCCCACAAAATAAGCATTCTGAAAGGCTCTGAATTGAGAGTTTTGCAGCAAGTGCAGCTGGACCCAGGATGGTCCAGCTCAGTGGAGGGAAGGGCATCCCCCAATACCAAGGCAGTTCACATGGCAGCTGGGCAGAGCCTGCAGCAGCTCAGCAACACCTCTGCTGGCAGACTGTGACTAGACTACACCATGTAGGGGAGGGTATCTATGAAAAAATGCAGCAGCATGACAGGAACCTATAAATAAAGCTGACCTTCCTAGGAAAGAGCACCTGGGAAAAGAGGAGGTTATGAGTTCAGCCTTATCAGACTTAAAGGTACCTGCCCAGCACCTCTGCACAGAACAATGGAGCTCCCAGCACAGCACTTGAGCTCCTATAAGGGACAGACTTCCTCCTCAAGCAACTCCCCAACCCCCATATACCCAAAGAGACACCTCATAAAGGAGAGCTCAGGCCGACATCTGGTGGGTATCCTACTGGGAGGATAGGAGAGGAAGAAACTGGCAGCAACTCTTGCTGTTCTGTAGTGCCCATGGGTGATCCCCAGGCAAGCGGGGTCTAGAGTGGTCCTCCAGTGGTCCTGCAGCAGAGGGGCCTGTTAGAAGGAAAACTAAGAAGCAGAAAGAAATAGCTTCAACATCAACAAAAACGACGTCCACTCAGAGACCTCATCTGAAAGTCATCAAGTACAAAGACCACAGGTAGATAAAGCCACTAAGATGGGGGAAAAAAAACAGTGCAAAAAAGAAAAAAAAACCACCAAAACCAGAATGCCTGTCCTCCTCCAAGGGATCACAACTCCTCCCCAGCTAGGGATCAAAGATGGATGGAGAAGGAATCTGATGAATTGACAGAAACAGTCTTCAGAAGGTGGATAATAACAAACTTCTCAGAGCTAAAAGAAAATGTGCTAATCCAATGCAAAGAAACTAAGAACTTAGAGAAAAGGTTAAATGAGATGCTAACTAGAATAAATGGCTTAGAGAAGAATATAAATGACTTGATGGAGCTGAAAAAGACAGCATGAGAATTTTGCAAAGCATACACAAGTTTCAATAGCTGAATTAACCAAGCAGAAGAAAGGATATCAGAGATTGAAGAGCAACTCAATGAAATAAAACAACAATGCAAGAATTGAGAAAAAGGAATGAAAAGAAATGAACAAAGCCTCCAAGACATATGGGATTGTGTGAAAAGACCTAATCTACATTTGATAGGTGAACCTGAATGTGACAGAGATAATGAATCCAAGCTGGAAAAAAACTCTTCAGGATATTATCCAGGAGAATTTCCCCAATGTAGCAAGGCAGGCCAACATTCAGGTCCAGGAAATACAGAGAACACCACAAAGATATTCCTCAAGCAGAGCAACCCCGAGGCACATAATCTTCAGATTCACCAGGGTTGAAATGAAGGAAAAAATGCTAAGCATAGCCAGAGAGAAAGGTTGGGTTACCCGCAAAGGGAAGCCCATCAGACTCACAGCAGATCTCTTGGCAGAAACCCGACAAGCCAGAAGAGAGTGGGGGCCAATATTCAACATCCTTAAAGAAAAGAACTTTCAACCCAGAATCTCCTATCCAGCCAAACTAAGCTTCATAAGCAAAGGAGAAGGAAAATCCTTCATGGGCAAGCAATTGCTAAGAGATTTTATCACCACCAGGCCTGACTTACAAGAGCTCCTGAAAGAAGCACTAAACAAAGAAAGGAACAACCAGTACCAGCCACTCCAAAAACATACCAAATGGTAAAGACCATCGACACAATGAAGAAAATGTGTCAACGAATGGGCAGAACATCCAGCTAGCATCAAAACGGCAGGATCAAATTCACACATAACAATATTAACCTTAAATGTAAGTGGACTAAATGCTCCAATCAAAAGACACAGACTGGCAAATTAGATAAAAAGTCAAAACCAATCAATGTACTGTATTCAGGAAACCCATCTCATGTGCAAGGACACACATAGGCTCAAAATAAAGGGATGGAGGAAGATTTATCAAGCAAATGGGGAGCAAAAAAAAAAAAAAGCAAGAGTTGCAATCCTAGTCTCTGATAAAATGGACTTTAAACCAACAGAGATCAAAAGAGACAAGGGGGGGCATTGCATAATGATAAAAGGATCAATGCATCAAGAAGAGCTAATGATCCTAAATATAGATGCATCCAATACAGCAGCACCCAGGTCCATAAAGCAAGTCCTTAATTACCTACAAAGAGACTTAGACTCCCACACAA
The DNA here is from genome assembly GCF_009761245.1 of Sapajus apella. Classification (NCBI taxonomy): domain Eukaryota; kingdom Metazoa; phylum Chordata; class Mammalia; order Primates; family Cebidae; genus Sapajus; species Sapajus apella. Next base: position 27,709,878 of record NW_022436946.1, on the reverse strand, counting down.
TAATAGTGGGAGACTTTAACACTCCACTGTCAATACTAGACAGAACAATAAGATAGAAAATTCACAAGGATATCCAGGACTTGAACTTAGATCTGGACCAAGTAAACCTAACAGACAACTATATAACTCTCCACTCCAAATCCACAGAATATACATTCTTCTCAGCACCACATGGCACCTACTCTAAAAGTGACCACATAATTGGAAGTAAATCACTCCTCAGCAAATGCAAAAGAACGGAAATCATAACAGTCTCTCAGACCACAATGCTATCAAATTAGAACTCAGAATTAAGAAACTAACTCAGAACCACACAACTTCATGGAAACTGAACAACTGGCTCCTGAATGTTGACTGGATAAACAATTAAATGAAGGCAGAAATAAAGATTTTCTTTGAAACCAACGAGAATGAAGACACAACGTAGCACAATTTCTGGGACACCTTTAAAGCAGTGCCAAGAGGGAAATTTACAGCAATAAATGCCCACCAGAGAAGTGACGAAAGATCTAAAATTAACACCCTATCATCAAAATAGAAAGAGCTAGAGGAGCAAGATCAAAAAAACTAAAACCTAGCAGAGACAAGAAATAACTTAGATCAGGGAAGAACTGAAGGAGATAGAAACACAAAAAACCCTTCAAAAGATCAATAAATTCAGGAGCTGGTTTTTTGAAAAGATCAATAAAATAGACAGACTGTTAGCCAGATTACTAAAAAAGAAAGGGGAGAAGAATCAAATAGATTCAATTAAAAAAAGAGAAAGGGGATATCACCACTGATTCCACAGAAATACAAACTACAATCAGAGATTACTACGAACAATTCTATGCACATAAACCAGTAAACCTGGAAGAAATCGATAAATTCCTGGACACTTGCACCCTACCAACCCTAAACCAGGAAGAAGTTGAAACCTTGAACAGACCAATAACAAGGGCTGAAGTTGAGGCAGCAATTAATAGCCTACCAACGAAAAAATGTCCAGGTTCAGATGGATTCACAGCTGAATTCTACAAGATGTACAAAGAGGAGCTGGTACCATTCCTTCTGAAACTATTCCAGACAACACAAAAAGAGGGTATCCTTCCCAAATCATTTTATGAGACCAACATCATCCTGATATCAAAACCTGGCAGAGACTCAACAGGAAAAGAAAACTTCAGGCCAACATCCATGATGAACATAGATGCAAAAATCTTCAATAAAATACTGGCAAACTGATTGCAACAGGACATCAAAAAGCTTATCCATCACAATCAACTAGGCTTTATTCCTGGGATGCAAGGCTGGTTCAACATACACAATTCTATATATGTAATCCACCACATAAACAGAAACAGAGACAAAAACAACATGATTATCTCAATAAATGCAGAGAAGGCCTTTGAGAAAATTCAAAAGCCCTTTATGCTAAAAACACTCAATAAACTATGTATAGAAGGAACATATCTAAAAATAATAAAAACTATTTATGACAAACCTACAGCCAACATCATACTGAATGGGCAAAAACTGGAAGCATTCCTTTTGAAATCCGGCATTAGACAAGGATGCCCTCTCTCACCACTCCTATTCTATATAGTATTAGAAGTTCTAGCAAGAGCAATTAGGCAAGAAAAAAGAAAAAAAGGGTATTCAAATAGGAAAAGAGGAAGTCAAATTGCCTCTATTTGCAGGTGACATGATTGTATATTTAGAAGACCCTATCATCTCAGCCCAAAATCTCCTTAAACTGATAAGCAACTTCAGCAAAGTCAGGATACAAAATCAATGTGCAGAAATCACAAGCATTTCTATACACCAATAACAGACTAACAGAGAGCCAAATCATGAGTGAACTCCCATTCACAATTGCTACAAAGAGAATAAAATACCTAGGAATACAACTAACAAAGGATGTAAAGGACCTCTTCAAGGACAACTACAACCCACTGCTCAAGGAAATAGAAAGGACACAAACAAATGGGGAAACATTCGATGCTCATGGTTAGGAAGAATCAATATCATGATAATGGTCATACTGTTCAAAGTAATTTACAGATTCAATGCTATCCCCATCAAGCTAATGACCTTCTTCACAGAACTGGAAAAAAAACCACCTTAAAATTCATATGGAACCAAAAGAGAGCCCACATAGCCAAAACAATCCTAAGCAAAAAGAACAAAGACTGAGGCATCGTGCTACCTGATTTCAAACTATACTACAAAGCTACAGTAATCAAAACAGCATGGTACTGGTACCAAAACAGAGATATAGACCAATGGAAAAGAACAGAGGCCCTGGAGGCAATGCCACACATATGCAACCATTTGATCTTTGACAAACCTGACAAAAACAAGCAATGGGGAAAGGATTCCCTGTTTAATAAATGATGTTGGGAAAACTGGCTAGCAGCATGCAGAAAGCTGAAACTGGATCCCTTCCTTACACCTCACACTAAAATTAACTCCAGATGGATTAAAGACTTAAACATAAGACCTAACACCATAAAAAACCTGGAAGAAAACCTAGTCAAAACTATTCAGGACATTGGCATAGGCAAGGACTTCATGACTAAAACACCAAAAGCATTGGCAACAAAAGCCAAAATAGACAAATAGGACCTAATTAAACTCCCGAGCTTCTGTACAGCAAAAGAAACAATCATTAGAGTGAACTGGCAACCAACAGAATGGGAAAAAAATTTTGCAATCTACCTATCTGACAAAGGGCTAATATCCAGAATTTACAAAGAACTAAAACAGATTTACAGGAAAAAAACAAACACATCCATCCAAAAGTGGGAGAAAGATATGAACAGATACTTTTCAAAAGAAGACATACATGACGCCAACAAACATATGAAAAAATGCTCATCATCACTGATTATTAGAGAAATGCAAATCAAAACCACACTGAGATACCACCTCACAGCAGTTAGAAGGGCGATCATTAAAAAACCTGGAGACAACAGCTGCTGGAGAGGATGTGGAGAAATAGGAACACTTTTACACTGTTGGTGTGAGTGTAAACTAGTTCAACCATTGTGGAAGACAGTGTGGTGATTCCTCAAGGACCTAGAAATAGAAATTCCATTTGACCCAGCAATCCCATTACTGGGTATAAACCCCAAAGATTATAATCGTTCTATTATAAAGACATTCTATCTATGTTCATAGTGGCACTGTTTACAATAGCAAAGAACTGGAACCAACCCAAATGCCCATCGACAATAGACTGGACAAAGAAAATGTGGCACATATACACCATGGAATACTGTGCAGCCATAAAATATGATAAGTTTGTGTCCTTTGTAGGCACATGGATGAATCCGGAAACCATCATTCTCAGCAAACTGACACAAAAACAGAAAATCAAACACTGCATGTTCTCACTCATAGGCGGGTGTTGAACAATGAGAACATATGGACACAGGGAGGGAAGCATCACACACTGGGGTCTGTTGAGGAGGGCCAAGGGCAGGACAGTGGCGGGTGGGGAGGTCAGGGAGGGATAGCATGGGGAGAAATGCCAGATGTAGATGATGGGTGAATGGAGGCAGCAAACCACATTGCCGTGTATGTACCTATGCAACAATCCTGTATGATCTGCACATGTACCCCAGAACCTAAAGTACAATAAAAATATATATGTCAATGAGAAAATTATAGGCCACAATGACAGTATTAGAGTAATCTATGACAAAGGAAGATGTTTAACACACGGTTCAAGAAGCTGAGCAACACAAAGCAAATGATTCAAGCTGTGTCCCAGAAAACTCACTCAAAGCCTTCTACAATAAGGCAACATTGGAGATAAAAAATAAGTTCTCATTGATTGTTAAGTTATGATCATATGACTCTTAAGCTAACATATGACTCTTTGATCATAAGTTAGGTTATGATCAATAATAAATACAAAAAGAGCTTTCTTATCCAATTGGTTGATTAAAGTTTAACCTGTTGGGCAGAAAGAATGATCACATCATCACAAAGAGATATCAGCATTCTAAATCGGTGCAGAATACAATTCATGTTCTTTAAAATAAAGACTTATTTAAGCTGGCACCATTAACCTTCATGATAGACTTTTTTCTTTTTAGAGGACTTTTATTTAGGCTCAGTGTTCTAATGACAGGAGTAAAGAATCTTTTTTTCATCTCATAGACTACCCTGTTGCCCAGTTTCAAGGAAGAAACACAAAGCATGCTCTGGCTGAGTTTGGGGCTCTGCAACATTGTGAAAATTGGGGTGTTTCCTAGGGAGAAGGGTAAGTAGCATTACATAATTAGATGTACCAAATTTTCTGCTTAGCAACAAATTTGTGTAAGCAAAAAAATGTATTCAGCTTGAGTTACTCTGATGAATACTGTAGAGGCCCTTGGAAGCATAGAAAATCTTTTAGCCACTTAGGGATGCTAATTTGCAAGGGACAGAAAAGCAATATGCTAATTTTAGTAAACAGCTATTCTTTGAATAAATATTCTGGGAAACTATGAAGGGACAAGAAGAGGGAATGCATCCCCATTATTCTCAAAGAAACAAAATAGTTTTATCCCAGTATTCTAATTACATGGGGTTCTATGGAAATTTTACTTCATGGGCAGGGTTGATATTTTCCACAATGCTTATTTGGATATAAAGTCCTTATGTCTTTTTAGTCTGAGAGCGACTTAAAGATTTCTGTTTCCAAGGTAGTGTTTTCCCCCTGCTGAAAATATTTTTGGTGACCTACTTCAACTGGACTCTTTGGGAAAAACAAAAACAAAGCCAAAAAAAACTTAGCAATCTCTGTTTCACAAACCTCCAGCAGTTCAGAAATTTCACTGAAAGCATCCCTGACATCTGTCCCTTCCACTTCTAATACAAACAATGAGAGGGAATTTATTACATAGAAAATGATGTCATTTGAGTTTTGAACAACTTTAATTACTCTGAAGTTCTTCCTTACATCGACTTTTTAAAATCTGCCTTTTGTTATATTTCTGCCCGCTAATATTAGTTCTGCTAATTCAAATACAATATTAGCTTATTCTCTCTCCTATGCAGCAATCCTCTCAATATTTAAAGACCATTATTATAACTTTATTCTCCAGTTTTTTATTAACCTCTCCTTTGCTTATATCACTTTCTTTGCATATCGTACTTTCAAAAAATTGTGATTATGTACTTCTTTCATCTCTTAAGAAAATATATGTTTCTTAAATACTGTTTAGTTCCTCTTTGTGTGATTAGCAGAGAGTATTTTTGCACATAATAGGCATTCAACTTATTATGACAGGCCATGATTTAGCCTGCATTGAAACCTTAGTGTTGCAGCAAGAAGGTATAAACAGAATAAATTTCGCTATGAAACTGTGTTGCAGCAAGAAACATAACTCCGATGTAGATATTAGGAGCAGATGACATGCAGTGGACTGAAACAGTATTTATTCAGACAACTCCTAAGACAAAAAGGAACAAATGCAGGGACCACTTACAGTTACAGATCCTCAATCCACACCGGGTGCTAGGACCACTAAACTGAGGACATGCTTCCTTTGGTACGATTGATTTTGTAGGCCAGTACTGTATATTCCCTCATTCTGTCATTGTCCCTGAAATCTATTCTATATTTGCATAGTTTATTTCTTAATTCTATTAAAAATATATAAGCAATCTCTGCTGGGACTGCTTGATCAGACTTAGTGGGCTGACATAGCTCTTTGCCCTATTATTATTTGAGGGCAAAACTTCAAAATATATAAACCAAAAATGCTTTAAAAACTCTAGTTCTATTTGAAAATCAGGCCGGGCACGGTGGCTCAAGCCTGTAATCCCAGCACTTTGGGAGGCCAAGGCGGGTGGATCACGAGGCCAAGAGATCGAGACCATCCTGGTCAACATGGTGAAACCCCGTCTCTACTAAAAATACAAAACATTAGCTGGGCATGGTGGTGCGTGCTTGTAATCCCAGCTACTGAGGAGGTTGAGGCAGGAGTATTGCCTGAACCCAGGAGGCGGAGTTTGCGGTGAGCCGAGATGGCGCCATTGCACTCCAGCCTGGGTAACAAGAGTGAAACTCCGTCTCAAAAAAAAAAAAAAAAAAAAAAGAAAATCAGTTAATGTAGTTCATTATATCCACAGACTACTGTGAGACTAGAGGGTACATCAATATACAAAATCAATTTTATTTCAGTATCCTTGCAGTAAAAATTAGAAATTAAAATTTTTAAAAGCTGTCATTCACCATAGCAGCAAAATATGAATAATCATTTATAAATATAACAAGACATGAAACATGTATAGGGTGAAACTACAGAACACCAATTAAATAAATCAAAGAATACTTAAATAAATAGAGATAATTTTCTTCTGGCTAATTTTTCTTTTTTTTAATAGAGAGTCTGGCTCTGTCATCCAGAATGGAGTGGGGTGGTGGAATCTCAGCTTACTGCAACCACTGCCTCAGGGGTTCAAGCAATTCTCCTGCTTCAGCCTCCCGAGTAGCTGGGACAACAGGAGCCCACCGCCACCCCTGGATAATTTTTCTACTTTTAGTAGAGATGGGGTTTCATTCACCATGTTGGCCAGCCTGGTCTTGAACTCCTGGGCTCAAGTGATCCACTTGCCTTGGCCTCCCCAGCTGCTGGATTTCAGGAGTGAGCCAACGTGCCTGGTCTTGCCTAAATAATTTTTTAAACATTCATTTTAGTGTGGGTCTGCTGGTTGAATTTTTCCTACTGTTGTATGTATAAAAAAGTATTTTACCTTCTTTTTTGAAAGATATTTTCTCTTGGTATAGAATTCTGGTTTGATGAGTTTTGTTTTGGTTTGTTTTTATACTTTAAAGATATACTACAATCTTCTCAAATATTTTTTGGAGAAGAGCTCATCATTCTTAAATTTATTCCCCTCTACATAAAATATCATTTTTCATTGGATTCTTTTAAGATTTTCTCTTTATCACTGATTTTTTAATACAGCTGTTTTTTGGCATCCATAAGGGATTGCTTCCAGGACCCCCTACAAATACCAAAATCCATAGATGTTCAAGCCTCTTATGTAAAATGGTGTAGTATTTGCATATAATCTATGTACATCCTCTCATATACTTTAAATTATCTCTAGACTACTTATAATACCTAACATTATGAAAATGCTATGTAGGTAGTTGTTACACTGCATTGTTTAGGGAATAATTGACAAGGAAAAACGTCTGTACATGTTCAGTACAGATGCAGCCACCTATTTTTTTTCCAATATTTTTAGTTTGTGGTTGATTGAATTTATAGCTGCCCAACCTGCAGATACAGAGGCCTGTCTGTAATTTAAAGGTGATATGCCTTGCTATACTTGGCTTCATAGCTCTTATGCTTGGGATTTGTTAGGCTTCTTGGATCTGTGGATTTATAGTTTTTCTTAATATTTTGAAATTCTTCAGCCTTTATTTTCTCAAATGTGTTTTTTTTTCTGTTTCCTGCTGTTTTTTCCTTTAGGGCCCCCAATTACATGAACAGTGGCTCATTTGAAGTTGTCCCATAAATCACTGCTGTTCTGTCCAGTGTCTTTTTCTTTTTTTTCCTCTCCAGATAGTTTATATCAGTATCTTTTCACATTCAATCTCTTCTAAATCTTTCCTACTACAATATCTAATTGGTTATTAATTCTATCTAGAATATTTTTCATCTCAGACATTGTAGTTTTCATTATTAGGAGTTTGATTTAGGTCTTTTAAAAACTTTTATGTCTTTACATAACATTTTTTACATGGAATACAGTTACAACTTTTAATGCTTTTGTCTGATTTTATTTATTTATTTATTATTTATTTATTTATTTTTTGAGATGGAGTTTCACTCTTGTTGCCCAGGCTGGGGTGCAATGGTGCTATCTCAGTTCACTGCAACGCCCGCCTCCTGGGTTCAAGCGATTCTCCTGCCTCAGTTTCCCAAGTGGCTGGGATTACAGGCACCTACCACAATGCCTGGATAGCTTTTTTGTACTTTTAGTGGAGAGACAGGGTTTTACCCTGTTGGCCAGGCTGGTCTCAAACTCCTAACTTCAGGTATTCCACCCACCTCAGCCTACCAAAGTGCAAGGATTACAGGCATGTATCACCATGCCTGGGCTTTTCTGCTAATTCTAACACCCCTATGATTTCTGGGTACATTTTGATTATTTTCCTACTTATTATGGGTCATATTTTCATCTTCTCTGTATTTCTCACAACTTTTAAATTGGATTCCAGACATGATGAATTTTATCTTGTTGGGTGCTAGTTATTTTTGTATTGCTATAAATATTCTTTTTTTTTTTTTTTTTTTTTTTTTTTTGAGACGGAGTTTCGGCCTTGTTACCCAGGCTGGAGTGCAATGGCACGATCTCGGCTCGCCGCAACCTCCGCCTCCTGGGTTCAGGCAATTCTCCTGCCTCAGCCTCCTGAGTAGCTGGGATTACAGGCACGCGCCACCATGCCCAGCTAATTTTTTTTTTTGTATTTTTAGTAGAGACGGGGTTTCACCATGTTGACCAGGATGGTCTCGATCTCTTGACCTCGTGATCCACCCGCCTCGGCCTCCCAAAGTGCTGGGATTACAGGCTTGAGCCGCTATAAATATTCTTAAACTTTTTTCTTGGATGCAGTATTTTGGAAACACTTCCACAGGACCAGAGTAGCCTTTGGTCTAGGGTTAATTATTACTCACTAATGAACCAAGAATCTTCTAGATACTCTTTTTTTGTTTGTTTGTTTTTGAGACATAGTCTCGCTCTATCACCAGGTTGAAGTGCAGTGGCGTGATCATAGCTCGCTGCAACCTCTGCCTCCCAGGTTCAAGCAATTCTCCTGCCTCAGCTTCCTGAGTAGCTGGTACTACAGGTGCACGCCACCATGCCCAGCTAATTTTTGTATTTTTAGCAGAGATAGGGTTTCACCATGTTGGCCAGGACGGCCTCGATCTCTTGAACTCATGATCTGCCCGTCTTGGCCTCCCAAAGTGCTGCCGTTACAGGTGTGAGCCACCACACCTGACCTCTTCTAGGTACTCTTTCTAAAGCCCCATGTATCATGTGGTTTTTCCAGTCTATCTGGTGAGAAGAGGTACTTTGCTGGCTCCTGTATGGTTCTTAGACACTACTCTTTCTAATCCTTTTAGATTGATCAGATAGTTTCTTCACATGCATGAGCTCACCACTACTCAGTTGAATATTAAAGGGTGATCTTCTGCATATATCAGAAGTTCTCTCTGTGATTCTTTCTTCTCTCCCATATTCTGCCCCATGAACTCTAACTGCCTTGATCTCCCCAGATGGCTAACTCCATGTCCTCAACTTCAGGATCTACTGGGCTCTGCCTGAATTCTTCTTTCCTACCCAAGAGCTTAGACTCACTATTAACGAGTTTAGAAAAACACAGGCCTCACTTCATTTGTTTTCAATTTCTCAGGAATCACTGCCCTGCAGTGGCTAATGTACAGTGTCTTTAAAACCATTGTTTCATATATTTTGTTCATTATTTGTTTGAATCGGGCATGATGGTAAATCTACTCTTTGTAATTCTATTTTGGCTAAAAGCTGTCTTAGGGAAACTTTTGAAGTAGTTTCCTAGACTGTTTCTCTGATTCCAGATTCTCTCTTCTTAAATTTACGTTACTTTATTGCTTAAAATTTTCTGTAATTCCAAATTTCCAAAGAAATGGTGCCCAAACAATCTGTTTTTAGAATGTAGCCAGGTCTGTGGTAAAGTTCTCAACTGCAAAATGAGAAAAAAATAACAGTACCTTGAATTTATAAAGTCATTTTATTTAAGTAAAATGCAGCATCAAAATACTTCCATCTATAAATGTAATTGTGCAATTCAATAAAGTATCACTAATTAAAAACCTATTATGGTCATCGAATTAGGAATAAAATATTGCCAGCTCCACAGAAAACCTACACGAGTCCCTTCCAAACCACATACATATGTATGTTCTACATCTTCTTTGCTTCTTTTTCTCAGTAATTGATTATAGTTAACCAGCGTTAATGATACACTGAGGTATGGTGGTTCGAAACCTCACTGAACTCAGCCAATCAAAAGTATCTTCCTTATGGAAGCTTTATTTAAACTGGGACATGAATAATGAATAGGAGGTGTCTGGGCGAAGAGGAGAAAAGGAGAGGTAGTTTGAGAAAAATTGTGGTTTTCCAGGCAGAAGTAACTTTTGGCTACTCTAACCTATTAAATATGCGTACATACACACGCACACACACACATGCACACACACACACACACGTGCACACACACACACGTGCACACACACATGCATAGCATCACAAACTGGAAATGAAGAGGGAATAAGAGTATAGAAAATACATATTAAAATTATCATAAAATTGTGTAAAATTTAATTGCTATTAAACTTAAAACATCCTACAAAATGGATACTGTCATAGAAAAAAAAGTTTTATTTTTATTTTTGAAAAAAGAAATAAAATACTTGGCTACAGTACTAATCATGAAAAGATTTTAAAAGTCATTAGATAATTATTCAAAGAACTATCCTGGGTTCAGAAACTTCATAAGTGCTTTTCTTTCAGATTTTCAAGAACAAATAATATTTCTTTAAATGAAGAGGAGAAATCACAATAATGAACAGTCCCTGGCAAGACACTCAAGTGACATGTCAAATAGGCATCTGATATACAAATCTAAAAATGGTTTCTATAACTTAATATTTATGTAATAATGAGAGCAAACATACATAATTCCCTAAATATTAGAGAATTTCCTTTAAAACTAGAACGCAAGGTTGACTATTATTTTATATGCTTCTCAGTTGTTAATAAGTGAAATGCAAAATTGTATTAGTAAGCATTCAATAATGTTAACAATTCCAGAAATATGCAAAATACATCAATATCACATATATACATGCATATAAATAAAGAATTACATTAGAATTACATGTATTGTAGTAATAAAAATATGTGGCTAATTTTAGAAACTTTAAAATACAACGAATTAAGAAATAGAAAATAAAGATCACCTAGCACCACTCTTAAGAGGAATCCACTATTAACACTTCACTGTGTTTTCTTACAGTCTTTTTTTGTGTAAATGTCTAGAATTTTTTTTTACAACTCATATTTTGATTGTATATACATTTTTAAACACTTTCCCTACCTACCTATGAAATTTGCATTTTAAAATGTTTTCACTTTTTAAAAATTACGTATTTTTTACAATCACATAATTGTTCACAAATGGTAAAGACTTGGATGATATTTTGAGTCTCTACTACTAAAAATGCCAACATTTCTTTGTTCAAGAGGAAATAATAACTTCTCAAGCCGCAATGATACATGCTATATTCTTAAATTCTAGGACGTTAAAAGACACTAATTTTGATCTGTTTAAAATTTCTAGTGTTAAGAAAAGATAATTGACAACATAATGACAGGAACATTAAGAATATCTGGATTCTTTATTTTTCTGAACCCAACAAATTCCAAGGCGTCCTGATATATTGCTTTGAGACATTGCTATTACAATAATCCTCCACATGTTTATAAGTCTTAATTTGCAGGGCTTTTTACCTATGAGTAAAAATGCGCTGCTTCTCTAAAGCATTTTTCAGTGATAGAGGACAGACTTCTTTTGGAAGTGGGGAGAATGTTTCTAGCAATATCTTTCAAATCACTGTATGTATCCTTATGACTCAGAGAAGGCTTTGAGGCTGTCATTTTCTTACTCTCTGCCTCCTCACAGCCACAGCAGAGTACTCTCATTCATAGATGTGGAAGAATAAAGCAAAGGAAATGAAGGGAATGATGATCTAGAGGAAAAAAGGAAATTTAAATCATACGGGAATGCACTAGGCCTAGAAGGCCCAAGTCTAGAAAGGTGTACAAACCCATTTATTATTCAACCATGAGCCTCTGTTTTCCCATCTGCAAAAGACTGAGGGAACCCAACAGTGGTTGAGCTCCACCTCTATGCTAAGTACTTTAAATACATGATTTAATGTAAACCTCACAACTCTCTGTGATAGAGATTGTTATCCTTACTCTATAAATAAGGAGTTTATGTGCCATAGTGATTAGAATTCTTATCTCACTTGATGTAACTACTAAGTACCTGAGACAGGACTGTATGATTACCCCACAACACATGTTCTCTTCATTTGTCACAATAAGTGCTACTTACCTCACCAGTTGCTCTGAACACTAAAGCCTTAAGTGCTTATTATTACATCTCAATAAAAGTTAGTTGACTGAATGAAAGCAGAATATAGTCAGCTTTTAAGGGAAAATCTATATTGAGTTAAATTTTCCAAGAACCTAGAAACTGGCATAACTTAAATGTGTCTTATAATTAGCATAAGACACATTTATAAAATATAGCAGGGGGAGAAAAAGTGGTTGATATTATAACTGAAAATCTTTGTTATATTTTATATATAGAAAATTCCTACATTTTCATATTTTTAAAAAATGTACCACATTATTAAACTCTTATATTATTTCTAATAGTTAGAGGGCTGGTTCATAAAGGATCTTAGGTACTAGACTAGAAATTTTATTTTTGTCTGCCTGGAGATGCTACAAAAGAATTTTGAGCACAGTAGTAACAGCACAAGACTTACATATCAAAAAGACTATTCTTCAAAAGATCTACTTTGTGAATAGAATGATGTTATTAGTTAAGAAAGCCTATGTTATACTGTAGTCAAAAACAACTTAAAATTCTCAGTGGCTTAAAATAAATAAACTATTTCCTGACCTATCTTGGGTTTAGGGTGAGGAAGAGGGTGCTCTTCCATTTCATATTCATTCAGGGCCCCCGCTATCAGATACATCACAAGTGACTACCATCAGAAACAGCAGCAGAGGTCTGGGCAGAACACTGCCCAGATAAGCTTCCACCAGGAAGCACCACGTCACATCTCAGATTCCACACGGCAACAGAACAGTGCAGCTTTACCAGTTGTTGGAAAGAGGAGAATAGGAAATATCGATGAGAAGCAGAGATATCTACTACTGATGTCTTAAAAGGAAATGAGACTTACAGATAAGAATATTAGTCCAGCAACTAACAAAATTCAACATGATAAAAACAATAAAAATTTTAATCAGGGCCATGACCGAGGAGAAAGAAAGAATGATGTGAATACAAGAGAAAGCAATAAGATATAGGATATGGAAATTTCTTGGAAACAAATGGGAAAAAAAAACTGAAACACAAAGAACACCTATTCAACTATAGTACTGATAAAGCTTTGATGTTTTTCAAACTGTTTAAACTAACTTTGTAATAGATTTAGTGGGCCTTTTTTCAAAAAAGGTATTCAGTTTAACAGCAGAAAAATTATTTATTTATTCAGAAAGTTATCTACCAGTTTTTCCCTCAGTATATGTGTATACATATAACCTTTATATATATATATATAATATATACATATACTTTAATATATATATGTGTGACATAAATTAGCTATTGTCAAGTTTTCTGTTTAAAAAGGCATTGAGATTATTTAGAAAATTAATCCAGAAATTATGTCAAGGAACTAAATTACAAATCTTATTTCAAAAATGAAAACAATAATCACCTCCAGTACCTTTCCAACAAACCCTCATTATTAACATGATCTGAGAACAGCATTTGAATTTGGAAAAAATGATGGAATTTGAGTAAATTTATAGCCTAGAATTGATTTCTGGGACTATGTTTTCTAAGTGAAAGCCACAGAATTAGTCCCTAAGGTAAAATATTATTTAAGCTGGAGAAAGCAAAGTGTTTGTGGTAAACATGTTCACAAATCTAGAGGTAAATACAAACTTAGGAAAAAGATGTACTTAAATTACTTATGTCAAATAAATGTAATTTTTCCTGGTAAGAAGGTCGATGACATGGCTGTTAAAATTCCAGGACGTAAAAACACTGAGTCAGATTTCTTCATCCTGGTCACAGTGTTCCTTTGCCATCACGGAGAGGTTACAAAACAAGACAAATTCTTTTCCAGCTTGATTTGATGCCATACAGATTTGCTGTCATTTGTTTATTTCTCTGTAGAGAATTGCATCACATACCTCAACCAAACAAGGCAGAACATTGAGAAAATAAAAATTCAACTTGATTTGTTATGTAGCTGAAGAATTGGGTGTGCATTACTCTCCACATTTTAAGTGGAAGTATTAGTCATAGAAGAATAAAGTATATCTAATTCCCCTCAAGTGTTTCAGTCAATTTTCATAAAGTCATAAACCCAGAAGGTATATTGGGAGTTGATTTCCTCAAATGTAAACTTTGGAACATCTTTGAACAATACCAGGCAAAGGAGAATCAGCAAAGAAAGACCATGACAGAATGGCCTACATTTCTCTCTTACTATTCACCAATTCCCTTTTTGGCTTTAATTCATGGTAAATAAAACCATAAAGGACATTATGTGTTTTTAAATTCAGAAAACATATGCTTTTTAGATTTAATAAAGTATAAAAATCCACATTAAAAAACTAAGGTTTTATTCCCAAATTTTAGTTGCTGTCTTCATTTTACAAGGGTATAAAATACTTCATAGATATTCAGATCCCCAAGAATTCGAAGATTTGTATTGTATTTCTAGTGCTGCCATTGGTTTTAGACACAAAATTTTTCTGTGTGTAAGCATCCTTGTGAGATAGAATAAATTTATTTCCCCAAAACAAATTAGCAATTTTTTTCCCTGAAAGTTTTTTCACCAAATATTTTTGGTGTGGATAACCAAAAATCCCTTTCTATCCAACTTTGGTAGTTTTCTTTATATTGAACTTAAAAAAAAAAAGAATACATTGACCTTATAAATTCACCTAAAGTAATAGCTAAAGTATTATTTTCAAATTAAGAATCTCTTTCCATCCTATTTGCAACTCCTAAGAATCATTCAAAATAGAAAAGACATCGCTTTTCTATTTCATAGACCAGATAACTGAGGATCAGGAAGCTAAGCAAGATTTCTTAAGGCCACATCACTATTCTGATGCCTGGCCTAGTGCTCATTCCACTGCACTGTATTATGTATTTACCCATAAACCATACTTTAAAAAATATTGGCTACTTGTCAAACACTATGGTAGCTGTTTTAGGGCAGACAAACAAATTTAAGGTACGATCATCAGCCTTGATAAGTACTAATGTGATTGTAACCTGAATCCAAAGAGGAACGAACATAGCAGGATACGTACTGAGTGAAAAGCAACAAATATGAACTCTATTTACTCTACCTAAAAATTGTGAAATGATCTAAATGAGCTGAAGCATTCCAGAAATATTTCATGACAGATAATACCACTTAAAACTCAATATTTGGGCAGGTGAGTGAAGTTAGGAGGCGTTCTGCTTTGGAGAGGGGAAGTCTTTGCTAAAACACACAGATATGTGCTCCCAATACATTGAAGACAGGAAGACACAGATGTGCCTAAAGCAAAGCACAGCATTCTCTAGTGCTGAAAAAAAAAACAAAAAACCTTGGATAATCAAACACCGCATGTTCTCACTCATAAGCGGGTGTTGAACAATGAGAACACATGGACACAGGGAGGGGAGCATCACACACTGAGGTCTATGGGGAGAACTAGGGGAGTGACAATATGGGAGGGAGTTGGGGAGAGATAGCATGGGGAGAAATGCCAGACATAGGTGATGGGGAGGAAGGCAGCAAACCACATTGCCATGTATGTACCTATGCAACAATCCTGCATGTTCTTCACATATACCCCCAAACCTAAAATGCAATAAAATACATTAAAAAAAAAAAAACTAGAATCAATAGGGTAGGACACCACCATTGAGACCTTGAAAGTGTTGTTACAGAGTTTGAGGTAAATTTTTTTTTTTTTTTTCGAAAAAAAAAAAAAG